>NC_081298.1:317857-628214 GCF_030435805.1 Mustela lutreola | reverse complement strand
AAAAGCACTGTTAACGAAGCTCGTGCGTACCTTCGGCTGAGCACCTGCTCTGTGCTCGGACCTGGTCTGCGCACTTACATGAAGCATCTTAACCTCGACGTAGCCCATGAACCAGGCTCTGCCTGGCCGCTGCCCCCAGGACATCGTCTGGCCACACGAAGGCCCCCACGTAGTAAGCGCTCACCAAATAGCAGTCAGGAGCTTTATCTTTCTCTGCCGATGGTGGCGTCACCTACAGAGCCTGGTGCTGGGGAAGCCGGCAGCTGCTGCCCCTCAGGAAGGAGACTTCTGACCCTGCAGGTGGGGGGCAGGACTGGTATGCCCCAGGCTCCTGGCTTAGTAAGTGCAGTTTTCATGTCCACGCTGGAAAGAAAAGTCACCTCCTTTCCCGTTCTCTGTCCTTGAAGATGCTGGGGAGGCTGCGGACATGATAGCTTGTGCGGGGCCGGCCCCGCGGGTTGCGCAGCCCCGAGAAGTGCTCCTGGAAGGAAGGGCTCGCCTGGCCGGGGGTGGGGGGGGCCCACAGCCCTCACAGCCCACAGAGCAGCCTTACCCCGGACCCCCTCCCTTGGGGAACTGCATGGGCTGCAAGGAGTCGGGGCTCTGCCTGGTGTGCCCGCTGTGGGGAGTCACTGGGACATCTCGCCCACTGCTCCCTACCTGGAGGCAGGACAGAGGTCCAACCCCCTCCCCCACACACCTAGAGCCCAGCGTGCCAGGGATCTGGGGGCCAGGGCCCCTGTATCTCCCAGCCCCAGGGCTGCCACAGCACCTTCTCTACCTCCGGAGACTGAGCTGGGGGCAGCCCGGCTGCCCACCTGCCCACCTCTACGTACACAGGCCTTGCACTGCCTGGCACATGGTGGGCTTCCCATCAGCTCCGGATGAACAGAGAGATACGTCCCAGCCAGGAAGCCCAACAGCAAGGCCAGATCGGCCTCCAGCCCCCAGCCCCTTGCCTCAGAAGCCCTGGCAGCCCGCAGCTGGCCCCTTCCTTTGGCAGCCCCCAAGTCCCAGCTGTCCTGCTCCCACTACTGCTTTCCCCCCCTCCCGGGAGCATTCTTTGACCCACCCAGGCCCCCAGGGACGACATCAGCCCCCACTGAGCCCCCACCCCCAAGCCGTGCCCCTTGTAACCACCTTGCCCGGATTCAGAGCGGGCACCCCACTGCCTCAGAGACTGTGACCTGGCCGCAAGCCCAAGCCCCCTTCCTGGCCCTGTGAGCTGTCCAAGGCCCTGGTGGCCCTCAAGCTGACCTTTCAAGCTTTGGGCCCGGAAACCACTGTCCTGTAGGAGGCACGGGGAAGACACACCACAAGGCACCCACACACTCAGCCAGGGACCGTGGGGACAAGGGAGTCTAGGGAAGGGGCAGAGCCCCACGGCTGAGGGTCCTTCAGAGAGGAACAAGCCTGGTTCTTATTTTTTTCTTTTTTTAAGATTTTATTTATTTATTCATTCACTTTTATTTGTTATTTATTTATTTATTAGAGAGAAAGAGCGTGAGAGGGGGAGGGGTCAAAGGGAGAAGCAGACCCCCCGCTGAGCAGGGAGCCCCACACGGGACTCGATCCTGGGACTCCAGGATCGTGACCTGAGCCAAAGGCAGTTGCTTAACCAACTGAACCACCAGGATCCCAGGGTTTCAACAAGCCTGGTTCTTACCAGAACGTTTCTCCCTTCTGGGATCAGCGGCACTGACCCATCTGCCTTCTAGGTGACCTCCGCGGCCCCAGCAGGCCCGGCTACCTCTCCAGGCTCAGGCCCTGCCACTGCGCCCCCGTCCCAGGCGCTACTGGCTTCCCTGCTGGTCCTTCCCTCATCTCCACCTGCCTCGGACCCCTGCTGTCTCGTCTCCCCAAGTGGGGGCCCTGCCCTCTGGACCGGCCCTTCTGCTGCAAGGGACTCCTGGCTGTCCGGCTGAGCCATGGCTTAACACACCCACGGACTGAGTGGCACAACCTGCAAGGCCTGAGTCAGGGCCCGCACCGTCCTCCCGGCGGCACGAGAGCCCCTCCCCACCCACACCTCACTCTGTCACCCCCTCTCCAGCATCCCTGCCGGACTCTCTGCTCTTTACTGGACAGTGAAGGCAGGGGCTGTTGGCCTCAGTTTCCCCCACAGTTTTGTGAACCCAGACACCAAATCCCATCACGATTTAAGCCCACTGGGAGCTGCCCCTAGCTCGGGGATGGGGCCCAGAGGCTGCCAGCACACAGTCCTGCTTCTCAGGGGAGGCTGAGTCAGGAGAGACACAGGCACCAGGCAAGCCCGCTGGGTGGATGCTGGCGGGGGGGGGGGGGGGGCTCTTCCGGCCACTTCAGGTTAGCATGTGGTCAGGGACTGGCTCCAGAGCTGAGACCAGAGGAGGGAGGCTGCTGTCACCCAGTGGGCGGCTCCAGGGGTCATGAGCAGAGATGGCTGCGTCCTGGCATGGCCCCCGAGAGCCAGGAACACCACGGTGTGGCTTTGGTGCCCTTGACCCACTACCAGACTCTAGGTTGGGTGAGTGCCAGGGTGAGGCAGGGATGGCAGATGTCCCTCAAGAATTAAATTCGATTTGCACTAAAGTCACCCCTAGTTCATGATCCCGAATTAGCCCCCTGAAGGAGCCAGGAAACCACCCCAGAGGTGCTGAGAGTCAATGAGAGGGGAAGGTCCCTGGGCGTGAAGCAGGCTTTGGGGAAGCGGCAGGATGTGAGCCAGCTGGCAGGTACCTGTGGCCATCCTGCCCAGTCAGGTTGTCCCCCTCGTGTGTGAGACCCCCCGACCCTGGTGAGAACCCCTGCAATGGACTGGCCCACCGGGAAGAGATGAAGGAGGCGGAGACCGAGCTCCCCTTCGGGGGCCCCAGACCACACTGCGGCCCAAGCCAAGTCCCGGTCGGGAAGTCTACAGTCCCAACCCTCACCCAGCCCTATGAAGGGTCCTATCCAGGGACTGCCAGGCCCTCCCCTCCCAAGGCCTTGAGGTCCCTTCTGCTGAGTGAGAAGCTGGAGTGAGGCCAGGAGTCCTGGGGGGATCCTTGAGGGGGTTTGAAGACGGGAAGGGCCTGCTGGAAAAGGCCTTCTCCCAGAAGGCCCTGCAGACTTCTCAAACCCGCCCAGTCAGGGAAGAGACCCCCCCCACCCCCAACCAGGGCCTTCTGGGAGAAGGGTGGCAAGGCCCCACGCTTCAGGGTTGCCCGGAATAGGGGGCGGCTCTTGACCACCGCCTGTTCAAATAAGCCTCTCTCTGTGCCCCTGCTGCCCTCCCGCTCCTGCCCTCTCTTGCAGCCTGGGCCTGGCCGGGGGCTGGGTACCGGGAGGCTGAAGCTGGAGGCCGGAGTACCCCCCGCCAACTGTGGGGAGGGACACCTGCTTTGAAGCCGGGAAGGGTAGCAGGGCTCCACACACGCACACAGGAGCTTCTGGCTGCAGCCCAGTGCCCACGGCTGGGGAGAGGGTACGCTGCTGGGGGCCCACAGACCAGAGTCCCCAGTCTGTCCTGGATGAGAGAGGGACAGGCTCCATTCCCAAGCGAGGAGGCAGAGCAGAGGGACACTGCAGAGGCTGGACCTACCGGGCCAGGGTCCAGCGCCCCCCACAGCCTCCAAAGGGCTGGAGAGGTTGAGACCGGGTGGACCACCTGCAGTCCCGGAGAGGCGAAGGAGCCTCGTTCTGGGACAGGAGAGAGGCCTCCTTTAGGGCAGGAGAGGGGGCGGGATAAGCCCTGCTCCAGGACCTGGTAGGAAGGTCATTTAATCACCCCAATCCTAGGCCAGGCTGCCCCAGCTTGGACTGATGCCGTGGGGCAGGCCCCCACCAGGGCCGGCGGAGGAGAGCGGTCCGAGGGTCCGAGACCCGGCCTCGCGGAGGCGGGAGGCGGGAAGCCGCGAGGGTGGGGGGGTGCGGTCTTGCATGGGCTGGGCGGGGCCGGGATGGGGGCAGGGCCTGACCAAGCTGTGGGCGGGGACCGGGGCGGGGCCTGGCCGGGCGGGGGCGGGGCCTGGCCGGAGCCGGGGGTGCCCCCGCCCTCCGTGACGCGAGCGCGGCGCCGCGATCCCAGCGGCCCTCGGCGGTCTCTTCTGCAAATGGGCTCCGCGGCCTAGTGTCCCCGTCCCCGCCACCTGTGGTCGCGCGCCGAGACCCGCGAGGGGTCGCCGCCGAGGTGAGGCCCCCGGCGGCGCGCGAGTGGGGTCGTGCGGCCCGAGGGGGCGGGGGGACGGCCGCGGCTGGCCGGACCCTCCGACGGGCGGACGGACGGACGGACGGCCGGGGGCGCGGGGCGGGGGCGGTCGCGCGGGCGGGACCGGCGCCTCCCGGAGCCCCAGGCCCGCGGCCCCGCGCACAAAGCGCCTTTGTTGCGGCCGGAGCGGGCCGGTTGGCGCCGCCCGGGACCCGCGCCGCCGCCGGGGCTGGCGCTCCGGGAACCGCCCCCGCGGGTCCGTCTGGCCCGCGGCCCTGACCCCGGCGTCCGGATGGGGGCGGGTCGGCCCGAGGGGGGAACGCCCTTCCCGAGCGGCGGCGGGTGACCGGAGGGGCGCCCCGACCCCTGCGTGCGCAGGTTTCCCGCAGCCCACAGGCGCCGGCATGGCGGCCATCCCCTCCAGCGGCTCGCTCGTGGCCACCCACGACTACTACCGGCGTGAGTAAGCCCCTCGTCCTCCGCCTTACAGGCCTCCTCTGGGAGCGGGGAGGGCTGCGAGGGACCTGTGGCTCTGCCTGGGTGCGGCCAGCCTGGCCGGCGCTTGGTGGACAGGGCAGGGGTCGCGGTGCCCTGCGGAGCTGACCGGGGCCTCTCTTCTCCAGGCCGCCTGGGCTCCACGTCCAGTAACAGCTCCTGCGGAAGTGCGGAGTGCGCTGGGGAAGCCATCCCTCACCCCCCCGGTGAGTGCAGGTCCACTCCGCCTGGCGGCACCATCTCCCGGGACCCCACCAGCAGTGGACAGCAGCACCACGACTCCACTCTGTTCCTCTCAGGTCTCCCCAAGGCCGACCCGGGCCACTGGTGGGCAAGCTTCTTCTTCGGGAAGTCCACCGTCCCGTTCATGGCTACAGTGTTGGAGTCCCCAGAACGGTGAGAACACGGTCCCGGGGGCCAGCACGGGAGATGAGGGCAGGTGGAAGTCGCCTCTGACCACAAGCTCTCCCCCCAGCTCGGAACCTCCCCAGGCCTCCAGCGGCACCATCACCAGCGACCCAGCCCCGGAAGCCGTGAGGAAGCAGCCTGGTGGCCGGCCTGGCAAAGCCAACGTGGGGCCGCCATCCTGAGGGCCGAGGCCGGGCTGGGGGAGGGGCTGCGCTCATCAGAGCCCCTCCTCCCGCTCCCCCCTTCCCATAGACCAGGCCGGCTGCTGCAGGCAGACGCAGTCGGGTGGTTCTCCATCAAAATAGCAAAGCACCAAAAAGGAAGTTGAGAGAGTCCCACTCTTCACTGTCCAAGCCACATGCGAACCTTCCACACGCCCTGGAACCCTGTGCCTCGCACCAAGTGGAAAATAAACTCCCAAGCAGCCAGTAGCCCTGACGGTGTGTGTGAGCTGCGAGCCCTGGGAGCCCTTCCCCACCTCAGTTCTCGGCAGGGCGGGAAGTTGGTCTGGCCCAGGTTCACACGGGCAAGGTGCTTCAGCAAGTGTGGAGTGTTTGGGGAGGGCTCCCCCAGAGCCTGGGGGCACAGGCAGTTCCGGGTGCAGAGGAGAGGCCTCCAGGGCAGCCGCTAAGGTTCCGGTCCTCAGACTTGGCCCCTGCCACTGGGTTCAGGAGCCCCCAGCGCGAGGGACTTAGTGCCCCCCGCCCTTGACTCGAGGAGGGCAGTAAGGGAATAGGACCAAGGCCGCCCCAGCCGGTGTGGAGCAGCCCACTGGGCCATGCTATCTCCAGGTGCCTTCCTAGAACGGTTCTGCCTCTTCCAGCCCGTTGTAGGACACATTCTGGTCAGGACGCCCCCCCCCCCCCGACACACGGACCAGAAATTAACACCGAGTGGTAAGGGGTGTGGGGGCATTCCAGAGGGACCATCTCGCCACAGGTAACCCAGCTCTGGACAGACCAACCAGGGATCTGGGGAGGCTGTGGTTGGGCCATCCTCCACCCATCTCCTTGGGCAGGCTTGCTTGGTGGGCTGACAGTGTCCACACTCGCTTAGTGGCCAGCAGGGCTTGGCGCAGGTCTGGTGGTTAGGAGAAGGGCTTAGTGTGAGGTCAGGGGAGCCTGGCTCCCCTCCTGCCGGTCTGTCCCGGGGTGTGCTGTAAACAGCTGTGCAGGTCCAGGCCGAGGCATCAGCGGAGCTCGTGGACCCTGGGGCTGCAGCCGCCGTCCTGTCTGCCCCTGTTGTGTCCAGGCAGGAGGATGGGTGGGGGAGGTCCACCTTCCCACCTCTCCAGATGGACCCAGAGTACGGAGAGGTGCCCCAGAGTCGAGCCAGAGCAGTCGCCAGCCACCCCGGTGTCCCAATGAGTCCCACAGAGCTCGTGTGGGCAGCTGCTGGTAGCCATGGCCGCAGGCAGGAGACAGCAGTGCCCCACCAGCAAACAGCCCATCTTCACAGAGTGCCGGGAAGTCCGTGTTTCCCCCAAGTCAGGAGATGGGCACGGGCTGGGTGGCATAGGGTGAGCCTAGCCAAAGCCCAGATCCCTCCCACGCACCACCTGCGGAGGTCCAGACTGAGCAGGGGGGCTTTAGTCCAGGACCAGCAACAGCACCACTCCCTTTAGAAAGGAGGGTCGTCAGGCTTCTGGAGAGTTTGAGTTGGAGTTGACCCTGGCAGGCCCTGGCACTTGGCAGGAGCTGGTGTCCCAGGAGCAGACAGGACGACGGGCAGCCTCCGCTCCCCGGCTGCAGAGGGCAGGCTTCCCCTGCCCCAGGAGACGGTGGGCCCCCCAGTGTCCAGCCCAGTTCTGGAACTGCCGGCACCTTCAGTGGGCCTGTCCTCCCGATGGGAGGTCCAGGACGGTACTAGGCCCGTCTTCACGGGACCTGGCCTGGTGGCCTTCTGCGGCGCTGGCAGGGAGGCTGTCCCCACTCAGAGCGGGTTCTCGTACGTGCTGACACTGGAGAGCTTCTCCCACACAGCTTGGAAGCAGGGCCGGTGCTCGGGGTCCCTGTGCCAGCATGAGAGCATTAGTTTGTGTGCGGCAGCGGCCGGGCGCTCCGGGGGGCAGGGCATGCGGTAGCCCGACTCTACCCTCTGGAAGGCCTCGTGGCTGGACGTGCCTGTGGCGGGACGGCCAGAGGGGCTGCAGGGGCTGGAAGCTGGTGCCCAGCGAGCCTCTCCTCGCCCCGGGACACCACGCTGCCCTCTGCCCCCTCCCAGGAAGCCCTGGGCTGAGCTCCTGCCTGCTGCCCCCCTGCACACGGATGCTCCTGGAGTGCCACCCCTGGGAGGCCGGCTGTGCAGGTGCCAAGTCAGGTGATGGCACCATCCCGCCCTGTCCGCCGTCGGGGGCCCAGTACCTGGATAGGGTATCGGACCCCGACTGAAAGTCACCTGGCGGAGAATCCTGAAGGACCGGACATCAGTGTGCCCATATGAGCACTTGCTCGGTCTGTGACTGCCATGGTGGCCCCGGGGGCATGCTAGCTGCTTCACACAGCTGCCCCCAGCTCCCCTGACACACTTGGACAGCCGCGGGGGAATCACGCTCAGCCTGCCTCCCCAGCTGCCGCCGAGTGCTGAGGGAATTGCCTCTCTAGAAGCAACCAGCTCACGATGAGGAAGGAACTGCAGCATCAGGACAGCCAGGGAGCAAAGGGCCCCAGAGGCCTGCTCTCAGGGCCCCTGAGCAGAGGGCACCAGGAACAGCCAGAGAAGCCGTCGAGCCCGTGGGACCCTGGTCTGCTCCAGGAGCGAGCTGGTGACTTCAGGGCTTTCAAGAACTTGGAAACAGCTCTGAGGGGGCGTGTGATGACTGTAAGATACCCATCAAGTGTCAAAAACGTGACTGTGACTGAGAACTGAAGTGTGCACACGGGGACTTGGGTGTCACCGCGTGGAAGGAGTGGGGGCCTACCTGGAGGGTCTGATGGAGACAGAGCGCTCAGGACATTCTGTCACTCCTGTCTTCTGTGTGCGGAGCGGGTGGGGGGGAGATGTCTCCCCTGAGCTCCGCTGCCCCCGTCACACGGGTGAGGCAAGCCGCCCAAATCCGTGAGCACAGGCACACCCACCTCCCTGGCCGCCCCTGCCCATGTGCAGCCTCCCTTTCATCCTGCAGCCCCTGCGAGGGCGGACGCCTCCCTTCCAGCCTTGGAGCCCTCCAGAAGCCTCCACTCCCCACTGGGGCACAGCTTGGCCCCAGAGCCCTGTACCTCGCCCTCCGGCCTCCCCAAGGCTGAAGGCAGGCAAGCCCGGGACACCCCAGCTCCAGGCACAGACGTCACCCTGCACCCCCACCTCCCACCCTGGGCCCTACCTGGATGAACCTGGCTAGCCCAAAGTCACCCACTTTGCAGATGTTGTGGGCACCCACAAGGATGTTCCTGGTGGCCAGGTCCCGGTGGACGTAGTTCTGTGACTGCAGGTAGCACATGCCCTCGGCCACCTGAGAGGCAATGTCCACCAGCTCTGAGACGGGCAGGGACTTCTCGGAGTCTGCGGGGCAGGGGAGCGCGGTCAGAGGAACTCTGCGTGCCACCGGGCTCAGGCGCCAGGCTGGGCCAGAGGGCAGCTGCCTGATGTCACACTGGACTAGGGGACCCGTCCCCACCCTTCCAGGAGGCGGTTAGGGTTAGAGCTGGAGTGCAGGCAGCACACTCCCTCGGCCCCAGGCCCTGTTTCCTTTCTGGGAACCCGCACTAAGGCCATAGGAGCTCCTCGAAGCATTGTCTCAGAGCGGTTCCACACCGGGTAACTCGCGAAACGGGCATCGCTCATGGACATGGTCGAGGGCCAGCGGGCGCGCCGTCCTGAAGGACATCTGATGGCGGGGACCCAGCGGCAGTGGTCAGACTTTCCGTGAGAAACATTCCGTTCCGCGTTCCAAACATTACCGGGTAAAAATCGCCCGGGTCCACGCTTTGTGCAGCCCACGCTTCTCGCCCCAGGGCCGCTCCAACACGTAGAACCCCCGCTGACTGCAGTGGTCACATTTGGTTTGGAAGGTAAACAAACAGGTCCTGTGACCAGGGTCTGTGAGTCCATGAGATCCTCCATGTGTGTGCAGAGCGTGTGTAGGAGGGGTGTGCACACGTGTGTAAGTGCTCACACACACATCCGAACATGGTGGGAAGGGCCAGCGCCTTCCAGGAAGCTGTGGCGGGGCAGGCCTCAGTGACCTGGGCTGAAGGAACTAGGGCTGTTCTTGTCTTACTTGTACTTCTCTGTGTCTTCTCCAGTTCCTACAACGAATCGGTGGTGCGTTTTCACAAGATACTTTAAATCCTTTCTCAAGCCGGGCCTGTGGACAAAGGCACCAGAGCTCCCCGGTAGCCTGTGCCTGGTACGGGGCAATGTGGGTTTTTCCCCCTTTGTGCAACTTTCCCACGCCCTCCAAAAGCATGGGTCCCTTGGATCCCGGGAAAGGAGCCCCAAGTGCAGCCCAGCAGGCCGGCTCACCCCGCAGCAGCTCCAGCAGGCTCCCCTTGGCCAAGAGCTCCGGGACGATGTAACGGGGTCCCCCACGGATGCCGCAGCACACAGCACCAGGATGTGCTTGTGCTGAAGCTTCTTCGTGGCCTGGATCTCCGCCTGGAAGGTGTGCTGGTGCAGGAGGTTGTCTGCAGGGTCAGGCAGCCTCGGTGGGTGCAGTCCCAGGC
Source organism: Mustela lutreola (assembly GCF_030435805.1). Taxonomy (NCBI): domain Eukaryota; kingdom Metazoa; phylum Chordata; class Mammalia; order Carnivora; family Mustelidae; genus Mustela; species Mustela lutreola. Next base: position 618,479 of record NC_081298.1, on the reverse strand, counting down.
CCAGCCCCCCATGCCCCCGCTGGGGGTCACGGGAAGGGGACGCTGGGACCACTAGTGCTCTCATCACACACTGGACACCATGAGTGTGACACCTGCCCAAGCCCGATGCGAGGCAGAGCACCCCCAAGTGTGTCCCCATGAGCCCCTGATTTCTGAAGGGGGGGGTCCAGACCCCTGATGGGTTTAAAGGAGATTTGAGACGAATCTTCAAATTTCTAGTGGTCTATTTCTTTTACTGGTTTCTCATTTACCTTAAGAATTTAAAATTCCCTTTTTAAATAAATGCATTAGGTGAAAACCTAGGCATTGAAAGGAAAATGCCGCAGGAAGCTGTTGTAGACGCCACACACGGTGCCCCCCAGGCGGGCATTAGCACGTGGGACCCCACCCCCTGAGCAAGGCCAGGAGGGCCTGCTGGGTCCCTGGAGGGGGCCCACTCACCTCGAGCGATCACCTTAATGGCCACTCGGACCCGGTCCTTCCAAATCCCTTCGAAGACGCCCCCGAAGTACCCAGAGCCCAGTTTCCTGCAGAGCCTGAACTCCTCGTGCGGTCTCTGCCAGTCTGCCCAGTGCGGCGGGGGCTCGGGCTCCAGAGACAGGCGGGGTGCGGGACACCCAGCCCACCCTTCAGGAATTCCCCCACTCTGACCCCATGACAGGCGGCCTCTGCTCTCTCCTCTGATGCAGGAAACCTCTTGCTGAGGTCCCAGGGTCCAGCACGCGGCCGGGCTTTCCAGAGGCCACCCCACCCCGGCCGCCCTCTGCCATGTCCTGCAGACGCCTTCACGCCCCCGCAGGGACGAGCCTCTGTGCAGCATTGTTGATGCTGTGATGTCCGCCACACACAGACCTCCGGGCCAGAGGGACACAGGACCAGGCAGGAGCATAGCAGACCCTTCCCTGTCGCAGGCGCGAGCACAGCCCCTGAGGAAGGCCGGTCCCAGCCCAGGCCACCTGCTCCCACGCCCGCATCTGTAGGACCGCAGCGTCAGGACAGCCGGAGTCCCTGCAGCCAGGTCTCCCCGAGGCCCCTCGAGCCAGCAAGCACCCCGGGACCCACACCCACCCTATGTGACAGGGAGGAGCAGGAGCACGGTGGGGAGCAAGGGGGGGTGCGGCGGGCAGCTCTACCTTCCGGCAGGGCACAGTCCGCGGCAGCCCGTGGGACAGGCTCCGGCCTTTGTGGTGCCCCAGGAGCTCAGCCAGGCTGGGGTAGGACGCGGCCTCACTGAGGTGCAGCCGGCCGGCGCGACGCCAGACCCTGTAATGCCTCATGGCCTGCCTGTCCCTCACTGCAGGGGTGAGGGGGGAAGCGCCTGGGCTGGGGTGCTCAGACAGCTGCTCCGGAGCCAGCCATCCTGCCCTGGGGCATGTCCTGCCCCGAGGCATGTCCTGCCCCGAGGCACAGTTCCCAGGGAAGCGGGACCCAGGGACAAGCCACCCACTGGAGGGAAGGCCTGGGTGGGGCCGGGCCACGGGCCAGGAGCTCAAGTGCAGGAGCCACAGACGGGAAAAGGCGCAGGAGGCCATACCTGAGAGAGAGTAGTCGGCGCCCGGCTTCTGGCCGACCCTGACCAGGGAGGCCGCCACCCGCTGCCCTCAGCCTGCAGGCAATGCTGCGCTTCCAAGTGGGAGATGGGCCCGAAGAATCACCTGGGGGCGGGGCCAGTCCTAAGCCTGTGCTGACCTTCAGCCCATGCCCTCTGAGCCACGTCTGCTCTCCCGGCCCACCCTGAATCCCAGCCCCCCTCACCTGACCGGCCACCCCCCATGCCCCCAACCCTGACCCACAGCTCCCCTCTGATACGTCCCTGGCCAGAGGCCACTTCATTGCCCATCAGAGACCCCAAATGTCCCAAGTGGCCAGTGTAGACACCAGGAAAGACCTCAGTGACCCAGGAGGGGTGCAGGTGCCAGCCACCACCCTGCCCAGCATGTTCCCCGAGTGTAGGGTCAGAGCCACTCCTGTCCCAGAAACACACCTCCCATGCCATGAGTGGGACCACCTTGTCCTGTGACCCGGGCCACAGACACTCTGCTCTAGAACCTTAGGAACTGGGGTTCGGCGTCTGAGTGGCAAGGCTCTACACGTGCACACTTACGCACGTGCCCACCCGTGCTCCCACACACCAGCGCCACGGCTCAGATAAGCCTGGACAGCAGGGTGGGGCTGCCGGCTGCTCTGCCCTTGGTCCCTACTCCCTCAGGCACTGCTGCCACTGGAACCCCTCACCCTCCTTGGGGCCCCATGAGGGTCACGCCCCTCCCTGGCCAACTTAGCATATCTTGAATCTCATTTGCTCATTCCTGCAAGCACCCTGCCTCCTTCCTGCTGTTCAAAGGCACTAGGTTCTCAGGACCTCAGGGCCTTTGCCTCGCCGTGCTCCGCATGTTCCCTGTCCCAGACCCCGCCTTCTGAAACCATGCTGCCTGTGACGGCACCGCTTGTCTCCGCACACGCATTTGCCACATTACTCCTCCAGAGCTTGGGGTCACAGGGGCGCAGGCGGGCAGCGGAGGTCCTGCCGGACCCTCCTGGCCCAGAGCTCAGGCGGCTGCGCACAGGCTCACCCCAGGCTGCCCTCTGTGCTCCGAGCCTCCAGGCGCCTCCTTGCAGGGATGGGACAGCCTGCAGCCCACGCCAACACGGGCATGTCGCAATGACCCTCCTGCTTCCTCTAACTAGGTCATGCATCTGGTTTCGGCTGTTTGGAAGGTGAGTGATGCTTTGCTCCCCAAAAGGCCCAGTCCCTGCCTGGGCCTCCCACACAGACCCTCTCCCTGTCAGCCACCCAGAAGCCCCCTGGGGGCCCTTCCTTCCCCTCTGGGTCATCACAAAGTGACTGTGGCAGAGCCCAGGGCAGGGGCCACACACCTCTTCAGCTTCATATCCTGTCATCCTGCTGGAGCCCGGTCAGCTCTCAGGGGACCAGGATGGTGGGGTCCAGCCCCAGCCAGGGGGCACGGGGAGGTGGGGTCATGGGCCCCCTGTCCTCACTGGCCTCCTGGAGGCCGGCCCAGCGCCCCGCCCCTCCCCAGCGCCCAGCCGCAGTGGCACAAAGCTCCATCTGGAGGGCTGCCCTGCCCTGAGCTCTTGAGGGGCTGCAGGGAGCCGGGGGTCACCTTGAGGGGACCCACAAGGGCCACGGGGACACTCACAGCTCAGACTCTACCGTCTCCTTCTCAGCCAGGTAGTTGTGGGGCATGCAGCCCTCAGTCAGCGGCCTGCCCTCCGCATCCAGTGGCGCGGCCCGCCACCGCCTACCCTCCTTCCCGGCCACGTGGAACAGATGCCCCGCCCGGAAGGTCCGTTCCTCATCCCTCCGGGCCTCGAAGTCCCAGAGGCCCACATGCTGGGGGCCCAGGGGAGCCTGGTCCCAGGACGCCAAGGCAGGACCGGCCTCCTGGCCTCCTGGCCTCACAGCCGGTTCCTGAGCCGCCCACAGCACCCCTTGTGGCTGGGAGCCATGGGCCGGTGGGCGGACCCTGACAGGCGGTCCCCACCCCGCTGAGGAGCCGGCCCACGTCTGGTGAGGAGAGGCCCTGCCAGGCCAGCCACAGCTGCACCTGCCAGGGCTCCCTCCCTGGGCTGCCCCAACTCCCAGGGCTCCCCCCGACCCTCCGACCTGCTGAGGCCAGGGCCACCTGGGAACTGCTCCTGCCCGCCTGCTCCAGGATGTGGGCCCGCCACGTGGGGGAGGAGACAACGGAGTAACCCGGCAGACAGGGCCCTCCTGGGGTCCACCGTAGCGGTGGGGACTCAGGGAGGAGTGGAACCGAGGTGGGGGGGGAGACGAGGGATGGAGGCCTGTGGGTAAGTCACCCCTGCCCACCACTCCGGAGCCTCTGGGACGGCGCGCGACGGAGGGCCAGCGAGCTCACAGGGTCGTGGCTGGAGGCCCAGGGGGCTGCTGCCTCCCCCTCGGTCCCCTGGAGGCTCTCAGCCACGGTTGAGACCACCAGCCACTGAGGGGAGCCAGGGTGGCCACACCCATCCTAGATGTTGGCCTCCAGGGGGCGGTAAAGGGCAGGCAGGGAGCCCACACGGGGGCTGTGGGCTGGGGGACAGCGGGGGCCACAGCAGAGCCGAAAGAGCCCTGCGGCGAGATGGGGACGGGGCACAGAGAGGGCTCAGGGTGAGCGCCTTCGGTCCTGGCCGACCGTCTGAGGGGCTATGGGGACTCTGGCTCATGACGGGAGCTCCGGGAGGACGATGACCGGGGGAATCCTGTACTAAGCCTGACATAAGCACCACTCACTCCATTTTGAGATCGAGAGGAATGTGTATTAGAGCAAGCGTGCGATCATCCTGGTGCCGCTTTCATTGCCCACGAGGGTGGGCAAGGGGCCAGGGAGCAAAGCACGGGGCAGGCGGGGGCGGGGGGCTCCACGGCGCCCAGGCGGCGTGTCCAGCCCTCACTGCTGGGCAGCGTGCTCCGGCCACCCCCGCCCTCAGACCCGGTCGTGAGCTCATGCCCAGGACCTTGGTGTGTCTCTCCGGGCAGACGTCCAGGGCTCTGCCAGGGCAACACAGGGAAGCGGGACAGAAAGTATTGGGACAGAAAGTTCCCCGCCCCTCCTGGAGGCCCAGGACCATACCTGTTGGGCCTGTGGCTGACAGACAAGTCAGGAGTGCACCACGGACCGCCACTGGTCCCGAGCCCGGCACACCCCTTCCCTCAGGCCCACGTCACACTCACCTGCCGCTGTGTCCGGGGGCGGGGGGCGGGGGGGACGTCCAGCTCCATGCCTCGCCGGGAGGCCCCTCAGCGCTCCCAGGGCAGGAGGGTTTGGTCCAGGCTGCCGGTCAAACCCTCCTGCTCCCACCAGCCCCGCCCACGCTGGCACCCTAGGCTCAGCCCCGACCCAGGCTGGTCTGGCCTCAAGGGGCTGGTGCCCACCTCCTCCCTCTGCGTCGCCCTCACCCGTGGTGATCTCGGCACCCTCCCCTTCTCCTCCCGGAAGCCCCCCACCACTCCAGCCCTGCACAGCCTCTGTGCCCACCGCGGGGTCCCAGCTCCCACTGCGCCAGCCCCTGGGCAGGGCCGGTGTCCGTGGGGCTAATGGGCTTCACAGTGCAGAGCTGCCCCTAAACGGTGCATAGAGGCCTGTTCCCTCCAGGGGACAAGAAGCTTGGCTTGCCTCTGCCCTTCCGTCCCACAAGCCTTCCGGGGGCCACAGCTGCCTGGTCCCCGTGCCCCTCGGGTCCCTCTCGTGGTGACTGGAGCTGGCTGGTGAGTGAGGACAGGCGTGTCCCACCCGGCTCCTCGTTCAGTGACGCCAACGGTGGCTTGAAATCAGCCCGAGCAGGAGCAGGCGTGTTGACCCAACACCATGGGATCCAGCTCCACCCCCGTCTGACCCCGGGCCAGCACCCGGGACCCAGAACCCCTGATCTTTGCCCCACCCCCAGAGAAGGACCTCGAGTCTCTCAGCCCCAGGAATGACCATGCAGCCTGCCCTGCCCGTGGCCTGACCCAGGCTCCCCCAATTTCAATCCCAGCCCCAGGCAGATAGAGTGGGCCGCTTGGTCCCGCAGGGGTCCTGCTCCCTGGGGTATCAGAGTCCCCTGGGGCGGGGCCCTGGGCCACATGGGGGCCAGCTCTGCTTCCAGGGACCAGCTGGTAGACCTCCCCATCCGCTGCAGCTGCTGTTCCGGGTCTGGGCGCTGAGGCCCATGCACGATGCAGGTGAGTCCGTCGCCGCCCGTTTTCCGAGCACTCGGGTCTGCACGCAGCCAGCAGGTTTGCCCAGCCTGTGCTGTGTCGGCCCCGTGCCGCCTCGGCCTGGGAGCCCAGCGTCGGCCATGGGGGAACTTTGCCAAAAACTGGGGAGCCTCTGGCTGTTGGCCCCAGGAGGAATCGGGCTGCCCGGGGCAGCAGGGGTGGGCAGGGGGCCGTGGCCCAGTCTCAGGTCTTCTCTGTCCAGCAAATCTCCACGGCCGGACAACATTCAGGCGCCACCCCGACTGCTGTGCTGAGACCTCCCCTCACCAGGGACACCAGGTCCCGTGGAGCAGAGGACACCAGCCCTCCCGTCTGAGGGGACATCTTCCCCACACACGTGTGCCAGTCCATGTGTCTGTCAGGGTGTGAGGACCGCAGCCAGAGGCCGCTCCAGGCTGCCAGCGCCCCTGGATGTGTTGACGGCCAGCATTGTCCTGGGGGGACACGCCAGGCAGGGAGGCGTGGCCCCAGCCCCTGTGTCCGGCGTCCCCGGTCACGTGTGGGCAGGGGCGAGGCGCCTGTGGGCGGCACTCAGCTTCTCCTGCAGCGCAGCGAAAGCCGGCCGCTCCTCAGGGCTGCCCTTCCAGCACTCCAGCATGAGCGCGTAGACCTCGGCCGGGCAGGGCGCGGGGCGTGGCAGCCGGTACCCTCGCATGACCTGCTGCAGGGTCTCGTGGTTGCTCAGTCCTGTGGAGGGGCCACAAGAGGGGCTGGGCAGGGCTGCCTTGCCGCTACGCAGGGTCACAGTGCTCACCTCCCCCTAGTTCCTGGCCTGACCTGGCCCAGCAGGTGGCCTGGAGGTGTGGTGCCCCTTCTGGAACCGGGGACTCCCCGGGTGCCTCCTCCCCCAGGCTTCCTTGCAGCCCACCTTCATAAGGACACTGGCCGTAGGTGAAAACCTCATAGAGCAGAACTCCGAAGGACCAGACGTCCGACTTCTGAGAGTAGATGCGATAGTTGGCCGCCTCAGGTGCCGTCCACTTGACGGGGATCTTGGAGCTGCTGCTTGGGGAGTAGATGTCGTCCTGGGTGTGGGGAAACCAGGGTGGGTGGGCCGAGCAGCTCCCTCCCCTCTGAGCCACGGCGGGGTTGGGGGCTCCAGCCCGAACCGACCTTCAGCAGCCGGGCCAGGCCAAAGTCAGCCACCTTGCATGCCAGGTCGTCACCAACGAGCACGTTCCTAGCTGCCAGGTCACGGTGTACGATGCGTCGACCCTCCAGGTAGCTCATGCCCTCGGCCACCTGGCAGGCAAAGCTCAGCAGGAGAGGCAGGCCCAGGGCCCGTCCCTCGGGGCCTGTGGGGCAAGGTGGACGGTCAGGGGGGCAGGGTCTGCACTGTCACCTCCCCCCATGCCTCAGTGTCCTCACCCCCAGCCCAGGCCACGTGGCGGAGGCGGCCATGCTGTGCAGTGACTGCTCCTGGACCCCCAGAGAGACCAGAGCCGGGGAGGGGCACAGGAATGAGGATGGGGACATCGATGCACCCGAGCCCACTGCTCTCGGCTCCACCCGGAGCACAAGGCTCTGACTGCGCCCCGGGGCCTGAACCCACAGGCCAGAGCCCACCACACCCCTCTGAGCCTCGGACAGTCAAGCCCAGAGCAGCCTCGAAGGGTCACGGTGGTGCATGGAAGCCTGGGCCCCCCGCACAGTCACCAGCGGGGGCGTGGGGGGAGCAGCCACTCACTGCCCAGGAAGGCCTGCAGGCTGCCCTTGCGCATAAGCTCTGTGACGATGTACACGGGCTGGCCGGCCGAGCACACAGCATGCAGCTGGATGAGACGCTCGTGCCTCAGGCTCTTGAGGGTCTGGATCTCCTTGCTGAGGTCCGCGAGCTTCATGTAGGCTGCGGGAGAGAGCACGGCTCCGGGACCCACCCACACCACTCTGTGGCTGCCCCGGTGCTCCAGGGGCCCGAGGGCAGGGTGGGCAGGGGCCAGCAGGCCTCACGCACCTGACTTGATGACCTTGACTGCCACTGGAGTGGAGCCAAGCCACAGGCCTTCCCACACCTCCCCGAAGCAGCCTTCACCCAGCTTCCTCCTCAGGGCGAACTCGGAGCGAGGCCGCTCCCACTGGTCCTGCTGCGGGGGCCTCTGAGGGGGCGGGGGGCGCTCCGGGCCTCTGCCTGCTGCTCCCTGGAGAGGGGGGGCGGTGTCTCCCAGAGCGCCAGGCCTCCAGCCCCTCTGCCTGGCCAAGGCCGGGGCAGCCAGGTGTGGACCTCCTGAAGCCCGGCCCTAAGTGGCACCTTTGCTGGGGGTGGACAGCCACCCACGCATAGTCATTCCGGCCCCGGCCAGGCTACCATTAGCAACCAGAGCAGCCGGATTGCTGCCTGGCCCCCAGCAGGACGGTTGGGCCCTGAGAGCCGGGGTGCCGCTGCCCAAGCCAGGGCACACGGCCCAGCGAGCGTCCTCTCCTACGGCTTCTGCCTGGGGCCTGCGGCTGCTGCGAGCCCCCTCCCGGACGCCTCCCTAAGCTTGTCCCCGCCCTCATGGCCCCCCTGCAGAGCTGGGTCTGGGACTGGGGGACCCTCCAGGTCCCGTCGCAGCCCAGCCCCGGAAGTCCCCGGAGGTGGAGATGCTGCACCATTGAGGGCAAACCCAACCCCAGACAGGGCCCTGGCCGGAGTGTGGAGGTGCGGCCAGGGCTCCCAGTGCCCTCAGGCCTTTTCGGACCCCCCAGCCATGCTCAGAGACTGGCCTGGACCTGCTGCCTGGCTCACAGCCCTGGACGTGTGCTGGCCAGTTGGGCGGGAGGTGCTGCCGGGGCCTGGCCCACCTGGGGCACATGGGCCTGCAGCAGCGGGCTCTGGGTCAGCTTCCAGTTGGCCTTGTAGTAGGCGAGCAGCTCCTCCAGGCTGGGGAAGAGCCGGCCCTTCTGCAGGTAGAGACCGCCGGCCGCCGTGGAGATGCGGTAGTGGTGGACTTTGGCCTGCGCCCGGACTGGGAGTGGACACAGGTGAGGGCCACGTCTCGGCGGCAGCTTGCCCCAGACCCTCCCAGCTCCCTGGCCGGATAAGCAGCACAACCTTCCCTGGGCCGGGCTCAGGTCAGGCCTCGGCGTCTCACAGGAAAGTGGGAGTGCGGGCAGCTGCAAGCCGGGGGGCAGTGAGGGGGTGCAGGGCGGGCACTCGGGGACACTCAGCGCGTGGATGAGTCGGAGAGTGAGCGGACGTGAAGGGGACGGGGAGTGAGGAGAGAGCCCCGCCGGTGGATGGGCAGGGGAGGGAAGGGGAGGGGGCCTGTGCGTGAGCCTGCAGTGGGCAGACTGGCCGGGGAAGGACACGAGGTGCCCAGGCCTGACGTCGGGCCGGCACAGTCTGGGGAGCACTGACCCCGAGGTCAGCGTGGGGGCAGAGGCGCGAGCAGCCGTCCGGTACCTGAGAGCGAATAGTCCCCACGGCTGCTCTCGCTGGGCCGGACAAGGAAGGCTCCCGGGGCGCTGGCCGGGGACAGGAGCAGCTGCTGGGCACGGGCGCGGCTCATGCGGCTGAAGTACCAGCTGCCAAGGACGGGTGCGGCGGTCACCACCGGGCCTGGCCGGACGGACTCCTGCCCCCACGATGCTCAGAGGCCCCGATGCCCGAGCCCGACGCCCCGGTCGCTCAGGAACCAGGGGCTCCCAGAGCCCAGGGCAGGGGTCCTGGCCCCCGGTCTGCACCTGCCCTAGCCCTCGGTGCCTCCACTTCTGGATCCATCAGGAGGCCCTCCTGGGCTAACACAGAGCTTCCACTGCCACCAACGGTGACCTGAGTCAGGTGTAACCATCCGTCCACACACCTCAGCCCCGGAGTGCCCGTTAACCCTGCTCCCAGAAGGACCCAACCCCAGCCAGGGGCTGACCTGCCAAGCTCAAGACTGCTGAGCCCCTACTGGAGGGGGTTTCCACCGGAAGCCTGGGCTTCCCTAGCCCGCAGAGAGGTGGACCGTGGGGCCGACAGAAGCTTGGCCAGGAAGGCCCTGGGGGAGGCAGCTGTGCCAGGCTGGGCAGGGACTCTGGGGAGGCTGGAGGAGGCTCAGAGCATCTCATGTCTGCTGCGAAGGGACCCTGCCTGGTGCAGGACAGCCCGAACCCCTGGCCCTCCACATCTGCAGAGACATGCTCCCTCTCTGAGCACACGGGCAGCAGGGGCTCCCAGGGGCTCCACAGTCTGAGGGAGTTCCCCGAGTCCAGGAGCCCACACAACTGCACACGGACAAGGACAGGGGAGAGCCTGCTGGGCCCCGGCTGACACCCGCCTGGGCTGTGGCCACCCAAGTCACTCCACAGGCATCTCTCCAGGCTCCATGCTCTTAGCAGGAGAGCGGGACAGCTCCTGGCCCCAGGCCATCTCCTGTGTCTGCTTCCCAAGATCCAGGGAGGGGAACCCCACGCCTGAGTCGGCTTCCCAGCCTGGAACCTCCTGCTTCCTGCAGATTCTCGGGACCCTGGGGCAGGAGGCCTGCTCCCTAAGGGAGAGCCTCAACCACTCTGGGAACAGCCCTGTGCGCATGGCCCTTGTCACTTCCAAAGTGGGGGAAACCCCGGGCTCGGAGGGCCAGCGGGCTAGCTCTGACCCCTCGGCTGCCGGACCAGCACTTACTCCAGAGGACCTAAAGCATGACTCAGAGTGAGTCAGCATAGAGAGGAGGCCCTGAAAAGACAGGGCTGGGTGGATGGGGCTGCGGAGCCTGGGGGGAGGCCGCGGACTGGCAGGAGGGGGACCAAGACGCACCTGCTCCTCACAAAGAGGCCCGCGCGCCCCATGAAGAGCTGCAGGGAGGGGCTGGGAACCAGCGTGGCCAGAGCCAACCCTGGGGCTGGGCTGAGGGGCTGCCCAGAGGGTAGAGCTGGAGACTGAAGAGCGAGGCAACGGCAGACAGGCAGAGACCCCTCAACACCAGAAGGGAAGACCGGCAAGCAGGGCAGAGCACACAGGGTCACGGGTCCCCAAGACCAGACCTGGTTGGGCAGCAGGCTTGTGGAAAGCTGACGAACTCGTTTCAAGACACACGGATTAGGAGCAAGAGGTACAGCTCCCTAAGGCCCCGGGGCTCCATCCGCCAAGGGCCCCTGCAGCCAGGCGCTGCCCTCTGACGCCCAGCAGCCAGCAGAGCTCCCAGGGGCAGGGCCACCGAGGCCCTTCACAGGACAGCAGGGCTGCGGGCGCACAGAGATCCAGAAGTGCCCGCATCCTCAGCCCTCCCCCAGAGCCCAGGGCCAGGGATGTTCTGGGGAGTCTCTCCCTGGGGTGGGGCAGCGGCCAGGATGACACTGGGGAAGCCTCACTAGCAGGGTTGATGGTCCTCCCCCTGCCCGGCCGGTCTGGCCCTGAGGACAGATGGCCAGGTGTCTAGGGCTAATGACACCACCAGTGTGGGCGGCCCTTTCATCCCCCGCCCAGGCAAACAGTCATTAGCACTTCCTCCCGGCACCACCCCCTTTCGACCCTCCCTCCAGAGCAGCTCATGGGATCTGTCCTCCACCTGCACCCACGGAGGGCTCTGGGCCCCTCCCTATCAGAATGGCTGCCTGGTCCCTCCCACCCCTGCCAGCAGGCTGGGCCAGGGGCTAGGGGCCGGAGTCCCCTCAGAAGGGGCCTTCCTGGGACTCGGGCATTCCCATGCCACGTGCAAACCCCCCAGGAGGCTGTGGGAGAGCTGAGGGGCTCTGTCTCCAGGGACAGGGCCCAGGCGGAGACTGCTCACAGCCGTGCCGGGAGGCCACCCTGTCCTGCAGACCCTGAGCCTGGGCTGAGAGGTCATCTCCTCCCAGGCCCCGTGGGAGAGCCTCTACTCTCTGCCTCCCTCCGTAATTGCAGAGTGGGTGAGCGAACAGCCAATTTCCGCCAGCCAGCCCAGCCTGTGGACTGCCCAGGCCCTGGGGCCTTTGGGCATGTTGGGGGGAATGGCTGAGCTCCCCCTACCTGCATCTCTCGAAACAGGCCTATTTGGGACCAATTCCCAAGGCCAGGCCACGTGTGCCCCATACCTCCCTGCGGGCTGGTGCAGCAGGGCGAGATCCGGGTGAACGCGTACCAGGGAGGGGGCAGACAAGCCCTCCCCTCGGACTCAGCACATCAGCCCCTGCACCCATTGGTCACCCCCTCCTCCCTCACAGCGTCTGGACAGCCTCTCTTATGTCCTCATCAGGAGCCCCGGGCTCCCTGGACCATGCCCCTGAGGGCCGGCCGTGCTGCATGACCAGCCGGCGGATGCACACACGCTGTCCAGCTGACTCACCACAGGCACTGACTGCTCTGCTGGACTCATTCCCTCTTAGCCGTACTGGGACACAGTCCCTGGTGTCTGTCCCCCACCCCTGTGTGTTTGCCCGCCGCTGCGTGGCGAGGCCTGGAGGGTCCTGGCCCCAGGAGGAGGAGGGAAGGAAAGCAGGACGCCCCGGACATGCCGTCCTGGGACTCTGTCCTGCCCTTTTCCCTGACTGCAGGGGCAAGTGATACTCACGGGGGGTCTGAGAGCGTCTCCGGGGTGGCCCTGGCCAGGTGGGTGATGGGTACCAGCCCAGTACCGGGCGGGCCGGAGAGTCTGCGGGCAAAGATGTAGTCGCCGTCCTCTCTGAGGGCGCAGAGCCTGTCCCCGCGGCTGACGCTCAGCTCTGCCGAGCACCGCGCGGTGAAGTCATAGAGCGCCCTGAAGAGCTGTGGGGGCGCCGGGGGGCTGCAGGGCTCTGTGGCAGCGGGCTCTGGTTCAGCGCCGGCCACAGGGTCGGGGAGCCCCTGGACGCCGTTGTCCGGCGCGGCCACCGGCCAGATCTTGTCCCAGAAGAAGGACAGGAAGGTCAACCGCCTCCTGAGGAAGGGCTCCATGCTCCCGGGGCCACCGGAGCGGAGCCCAGGGTCAGGCAGGGAAGGGGCCGCAGCGGCGGGAAAGCGGACCCACAGAAACCAGAAGGGCCGACGGCCGCCGAGGGTCCGAGCCTCACTGCTGGCGTCCCTGGTGGCGCAGAGAGTGGGGACAGGTCACTCCAGAGAACCCTCCAACAAGGCGCGCGCAAACCCGCTCCCCGCCCGCCTCCTGGGCTGGGGTTCAGACCAGGTGGGGCGCAAAGTGGCCCTCCAAGCCGCCCCCCACCCCAACGCCACACGATGGCGGCTCCTGTGCTGGGCCTCTGCAGCGTCTTGTCCCCCACCGCTCAGAGCCTCTTCGGGGCTGGGGCAGGTGCGGCCCAGGACGCGCCTCGGGGGGCGGGGCCTCGGGGCCTCGGGGCGGGGCTTCGGGGCGGGGCTGTGGGAGCGCAAGTGGGTCGCCGTGGGGATCGGGGTCAGCGCAGGTGAACGACGTGCCCACCCTTGTCCTCAGAGAAAAGGGGTTCCATGAACGGGGCAGCCGCCGTGCAGCACGAGCCCCTGCTTGGCCAGAAGAGAGCTGGATTGGTGTAGAAAACGGCCTGATTTCGGGGCGCCTGGGTGGCTCAGGTGTGATCCCAGGGTGCTGGGATGGAGCCCCGCATCGGGCTCCCTGCGAGCCTGCCTCTCCCTCCGCCTGCCGCTCCCTCCCCTTGCTTCTCTCTGTCTGTCTGTCTGTCTGCCGCATAAAGAAGACCTTTAGGAAGGAGGGGGGGAGAGGGAGGAGGAGGGGGGAGGAGGGAGGGAGACTGTTCTTTAAATGTTGGTCAAATCTGTCAATAGAAAAATCCTGTGTAGGGCAGAGCCTTCCGGCTGGGCCAGGAGACCCTGCGGCAAAGGCGGGGCTGGGACAGCTGGGGGCAGCCTGGGACTGGCGAGGGAGGGAAGCTCCCTGCACTGGTTGTTACGAGATAACGTGGGATGGTGGGTGCTCCGTGAGCCCCAGAAGGGCTCCACAGGGGCTGCACGGGTGATGGGCCATATGCTTTCTGGGCTACTGTGGGCCAGGAGACCCCCCTCCCCAGCCCCACAGCCAGCGCTGGGTTGGGGGGGAGGCTGGGACACCCGACTCCCACCTCAGGGCTGGGGGTGGGGCTGCTGTGGCACAGAAGGGTGGCGGCGAGCGTGGGAGGGCCGGCGCCACCCCTCTTACTCAGCTCCCTGGACGGGGCCAGGCGCCTGCGCATGGAGGCGCACTCTGCCTGCTGCCGGGTCAGCGTCTGCCTCCTGGCCAGACGGAGAGAGCAAACTCTGGGGGCCCTGGGGCTGGGGCTGGAGGAGGTGGGCTCCCAGCCCCAGGCCACCTGCATGCTCCTGCCCCTGCTGGCCTCCCCCGAGCTCAGCCCCCTCAGTACCCCTGGCGCCACTGAGCCCATCCGCTTTTGTGAGAGCCTCCTTCCCAGGCCCACCCTGGATCAACCCTGAATGTGCGTGTTCGGTGGCCAGCAAACAGGGGTGATGACTGTTTGACCCAGGAGAAGCTGGACCCCCACTCCCTGCCCCCAGAGCCACAGCAGACCATCTCCCCCTGAAACACCCTGAGGGCTTCCTGGGGCTCACGTCCAGATGGCCAGCTGGTCCAGTATGCGAGCTGTAATGTGGCGATGTGGCCAGGAGCTGGCCCTCCTCGGCGTCCGAGCAGCAATCTGGGGCTCCCATGGCCTGGAGGGGGCAGCCCCCCCCACCAGGGGCAGGCTCTGTGGAGCAGAGACTCATCCTGGGGGAAGGCGGTCACTGAGAGGAATGCAGGCTAATTACAAATCCAAACAGGGAAGGGTCTACAAGGGCCCCGGAGCCTCTACTCCACCAGCCTAGCGGGGAACTGGTGTGCCTCATCCCACCACGCGTCCCTTCCTGTATACCCACGCGGCTCCTCCCCTGGAAAACCACACTTCAAGCCTCTGGCCCCTTCGGCTGCAGGAAGGCCCTCTCAGGTCATGGGGTGGGGGGTCCTGCTTGTGCTGACCGTGCTTGGTCAAGCACTCAGAGCACTGGGCACGGATTCCTCCTGGACACTCCCAGGCCCTCAGAGCCACAGTGACCCAGCTGCTAGGACTCCACACACCCCACCTGGTGCCCAAGGCAGGCAGGGAGGGTCCTCCTCAGTCCTCAGGCCTCCTGTCAGCCCAAGCAAAGCCCAGAGAGTGAATCGGGGTCCGGAGCGCAGTGGGTTGTGCTGCAAAGCCGCCCCCCGCACCCCCGCCCAGTGCCATCCCACAGATACAAGGTTCTGTGCACTCTCCTTGAGGTCACAGCAGGGACGTTTTCTAGCAGGAACACATGCTGGGCAGTGGGGGCCTGGCTGGTCCCCAGGTGACGGTCCCCAGAGGGAGAGAGGCTCCTCTTCGCCTGTCCCCGGGCAGTGGGCTCTGCAGGGAGCACCCCACGCACGGCCATGTCTCTGCCAGGGCCCTCTTCCGCCCCGTCACCCCCAAGTCCCCAGAGCACCTCTCTTCACTCATCGGCCCCCTCCAAGCAGCCTATGGCCCTTGTGCACACACACTCCAGGCCAGGGGGCTGGCAGCAAAAGCCTTTTTTTTTTTTTAAGATTTTATTTATTTGTTTGACAGAGATCACAAGTAAGCGGAGAGGCAGGCAGAGAGAGAGAGAGGAGGAAGCAGGCTCCCCGCCGAGCAGAGAGCCTGATGCGGGTCTCGATCCCAGGACTCTGGGATGATGACCTGAGCCGAAGGCAGAGGCTTAACCCACCAAGCCACACAGGTGCCCCCCACCCCTTTTAAAGATTTGTTTGACAGAGAGAGCAAGCACGGGTAGGCAGAGCAGCACACAGAGGCAGAGGGAGAAGCAGGCTCTCTGCAAGCAGGGGCCCAACACAGGGCTCCATCCCAGGACCTTGGAATCATGACCCGAGCCACAGGCAGACGCTTAACCAAGAGAGCCCCCCAGGCGCCCCAAGAGCCACCTCTGTCTGTCTGTCCGTCTTGCTGTCAGCAGCTATTAGAGTTGCCTCACCCCTGCTGGCCTGCCCCCCCAAGCTCCAGCAGCCCTGCCTCGCCTTACGCACCTGGCTCGGCAGCGCCCAGGCCCCAAGGACGACCCTGCCCTGACCCAGCCACTCTCCCGTTAGCCTCGCCTCCTCCATTGGCCCCAACCACAGAGAACCGTGCTGGTGGGGCTGGGGAGGTGCGTGAGGGTGGGGGAGGACCCCCACCTTGGGATGGGGTCAGAGGACAGTGTTTGAATCCCGCTGTCCGTCTCACTGGCCGTGTGACTTCAGGGAAGGTGCTAGACCTGTCTCCGTTGCCTCACCTCTCAGAGCACCGAGCCTGCCGGCCCCGAGTGAGGGTTCCGACCAGTTCTGCTGGGACAAGGAGGGGGGCTTCCTGGGCACTCCGCCAAGGCTGGCCGCCCAGAGCAGCCCACCGTGGTCGACACGCTCTGGGGTCTGTGAGGGATAGACACCCCCCGCCCCCCGGTGATCTCACCACCGCCACCAGGCTCCCACCCTCATGGCTCCTAAGGCTCAGGGCAGCACAGCCGGGGCCACCGCTTGGAGGTGGGAGGAAATGTGCCCAGCGGGGGGTCCCGAAGGCCGCGTGCTGGCTGCTCCTTCTCACGGTGGCTTCAGAAGCCCAGAGGCCAGTAGTGGCTGCTGGCGGAGAGGAGAGGTTGGGGGCTGCTCGAGGCAATGTGGGGGTCCCTGGGGGACAGACCAGTCCTGTATCTCACTGGGTCACTCTCAGTATCCTGGGTGACCTTCCATGACCAGGTGTTCTGACAGATGTTTCCACTGGGGAAACAGGACAAGAATCATGGGATCTTCGTGGTGTTTCCTACAACTGCATGTGAGTCTATCGTTCTCCTAAAATCAAGAATTTAATCTTTTAAGTTAAATAGAAAAAAGGGGTGGGGCCAAGGAGGTGGCAGAGGTCCCAGACGTGCTTGGCCCAGAAGAGCAGGGGGAGCGGAGTCTCTCTGTCCCTCCTCATGGGTGGGCTGCAGGGTGCGGGGTGTCTCCCCACCTTCTAGTGCCAGCCTCCCCCTCAACCCTCAGACAGCACCCCTCTTTCCGCGTAACAGCCAGCATTTACCGGGACCCCAAAACAGGGAGAGGAGAGCAGAAACGGCATCCACCCCCCGCCCCAGATCCGACCTCCCGGGGCCTCCACGCCCCCAGCTCTGGGCCCGAGGATGAACTGGTGCACCGCTCACCAGGGAAGTCTCCGCCCAAGAATGGGGTCACCCGGGGGGGGGGGTACAACTCTGGGACAGGGCAGGCTCTGGACATAAGGACAGACGGCAGAGGAGCTGAGGGACTGATGGCCTACCCTGAGAGGGGCCCACCCCCAGGGCAGAGACATCCATAGGCAGGACACCCCTCCCTCTCCCACCCTCCCCAGGGTGGTCCACCTAGTGCCAGACCACTGCCCCGGGGAGCCCCAACTTGCTGAGAGAGATCCCAGAGGTCCTGGGGCCAGCTGGGGTCTAGAGATGGGGTTCAAGGAGGGAGCACTCGTCTGACGGGCTCCCTGGGGCTGCGGCGACCCCTCTGTCCAGACCCAGGTGAGGAGTGTCTCCCAGGCCAGGTACTGCGGGCAGAAGTGGCTGCTGCCATCCCTGTTCTGCCTGGGTGACAAGGGTCACCCACCTGCCGGTTCATTCGTGAGGTCACTGCTGCTCCCCTCAGTTCTTCCCAGGGGTTCCTGGAGCGGGGCACAGGCTGGGATGGGGAACAGGAGCCCTCTTCCCTGAGTTCATCCCTGAAGCCGGGACTCAGCCCCATGCCCACAGGACCGCAGGACAAGGGTGGCGGCTAAGCCGCCAGCCTCAGTTTACTCGGCTCTGCTGAACCCTACTCTGGGCTTGGCTTTCGGAATAGCCACTTGCGGTGGTTCCCAAGTCGCGCGCGGTTCCCCAGGGAGGGAGCGAAGCCTCGGGACAGTTCGGTCCACCTGAGACCCGGGTGGAGGGCGGGGTCGGGGGCCGGAGGAGGGGCTCCTAGAGTCCGAGTCCCAGTCCGGGTCTCGGGATCAGACAGCGGCCCCCCAGCCCCCGCCCTCGCTCCCGCCCCCGCCGCGTGCTCCCGCCGCGCGCGGTCTTCCCCAAGCTCTTCAAGTGGACGCGGGGTCTCCTCGCACCCCGGGGTCCTGGGCTACGGCCCCACCCTGCCCCCACCCCCGGGCCCGGCGGGGCGTCACAGAAGCCGGCGGTCCCCATGGCAACCCAAGGTTCGCGGCGGCGCGCGCTGGGCGCACAGTCAGCCGGTTGGCTCTCTCCGCTCCGGGAGGCAGGGCAAGTGGGCGCGCCTGGAGGCTGGAGGCTGGGCGCGGGCCGGGGAGGCGGGCTGCGGGCTGCTGGCTGCTGGCTGGGCAGGGGAGAGGGAGGTCTGGGGGCTTCTGGAAGGCCCAGGAGGCTGTAGGTCTGGAAGCCGGGCTAGAGCACAGAGCGGCCCCCTCCCGAATGCACGACCAGCCCCTCTGGGATTTTCCAACCGAGAGACTGTTGGCGACTGGGAAACCTCCCTGAACCCACAGTCAGACCCAGGGGCCAAAGCGGAACTTAGGCGAGGGGTCATGCTTCGCCACATCCCAGATACCCTCTCTGTTGAACCCAGGGCCTGGTCTGGTTTCTCTGCCTCAGGAAGGCAAAGCCTGGGCCTTTGGGGAGGCAGGCAGACTTGGGTCCCAACCTTATTGCCACTTAGCAGTGTGGCCTCGGGCAGTCACCTGGCCTGTCAGCTTCCTTTGTAACTCATCCAACCCTTGGGTTGCTGGGACCACGTGAGCTCTCCAGTGAAGCCGCTGGCCTGGCTGTGTGAAGGGGCTGTCTCGCCGTCCTGGGGGCGGCTGGGACCAATCCAGCCAGATTGCGGGCCCCTTCTCCAAGGAGCCTCAGCTTACAGAGCCAGTCCCCACAGCCCCCCAGAGGTGGGAGCCCAGGCAGGGGTAGCACAGAAGGCGAGTCTGGCCGTAGAGCTGATGGCTGGCCTCAAACCCTGAGCTAAGAGCAAGCTACAAGGCATTTTCGCCTCAGGCCCCCCGTCTGTGAGATGGGGTGACAGGACCTCACCACTGAGGGGCTTCAAGGCATAGAGTGGGGCTCAGTCACTAGAAGTTGGGGCCTGGGGCCGCCCTGCCTCCTTCGCCAGCTCCAGCCACCGCCCGGCCTTCTCTTTGGGTGAGCCCTGGCCCTTCTCTGACCCGCAGTGAAGGGAGGCACAGAAGGTCCACAGGGACATGGTGTCCCCCAGGGGGAGTCCGGTGCCCCACAGACAGGATCGCACTGACCCCTTTCAGCAATGAGGAGCACCTTCACCCCGTTCACACGACGACCTGACGCTGTGGCCAGGCCACACAGCTGGTCAGTGGCTGGGGCAACTAGAGCCCATTGTGTCAGCCCGTCCCCGTGTCCCTGTGTCATCACAATGGACAATCAGTGGAGGGGCCGCCCCTCAGCGTCCACTTCTATCTGGGTCGGCCAGCGACCCGCCTGGCCCACTGGCAGCCTCTTCCCAGAGAGACGTGCTCTCCCCACGAGCTCTTCCCCCGCGGAGGGACAGAGGGCCCAGTATGGATGGCAGTGGGCCTGAAGCCACACCTGCCTACGCCCACGCGCGCTGTGACTGAGTGAGCCCCGGGGGGGCGGGGGCGGCGGAGCCCCGCGGGCAGCATCCGCTCACACCCCCCCCCTCCACCCCCTGCTCCCAGACATGAGCTTCCGGGTGCCGGGCCCGGGCCTGGGCAAGATGAAGCTGGACAGTGCGCAGTCCTCCCTGGACCAGGAGGAGGCCGAGGAGGCAGAGGACCGGCAGCTGCTGGAGCCGGCGGCCTGGCGAGCCTACATGGAGCGCCGCACCGCGCTGCGCGAGTTCCTGACCTCAGACCTGAGCCCGCACCTGCTCAGGCGCCACCACGGGCGCATGGAGCTGCTCCAGAAGTGCTCCTTCCACATCGAGATCCTCCCCAAGCACCTGGCCCTGGGCGACCAGAATCCCCTGGTGCTGCCCAGTACCATGCTCCAGCTCATCGACCCCTGGAAGTTCCAGCGCATGAAGAAGGTGGGCACCGCCCAGACCAAGATCCAGCTCCTGCTGCTCGGGGACCTGCTGGAGCAGCTGGACCGGGGCCGCGCCGAGCTGGGCGCCCTGCTGGAGTCGCCCGACCCGCGACCCTTCCTGGCGGGCTGGGGGCTGGTGGCGCGGAGGCTGGCGGAGCTGTCGGCCGTCATGGACAGCTTCCTGGCCATGATGGTGCCCGGGCGCCTGCACATGAAGCACCGCCTGGTGTCCGACATCGGCGCCACCAAGATCCCGCACATCCGGCTGATGCTGAGCACCAAGATGCCCGTCATGTTCGACCGCAAGGGGTCGGTGGCCCACCAGGACTGGGCCAGCCTGCGCTGGTTTGTCACCATCCAGCCGGCGGCCCCTGAGCAGTTTGAGCTGCGCTTCAAGCTGCTGGACCCGCGGACGCAGCAGGAGTCCACGCAGTGTGGCACCATCCCCGTGGCGGCCTGTGCCTTCGACATCCACAATCTGCTGCCCAACCGCTCCTACAGGTTCACGGTCAAGAGAGCAGAGAGCTACACACTGGTGTACGAGCCGTGGCGGGACAGCCTCACCCTGCAGACGAGGCCGGGGCCCCCAGAAGGGCCCAGCCCTAGTCGGCTAGGCAAGCCAGGCCTGCCCCTGACCACACTTTCTGAGAGATGATTTTCTAATATTTATCCACTAATAAAGACTATAAACACACACACACAACTAAAGAAACAAACCTTACGTTTGACAGGCAGCAGCCGCCATGGGAGTGTGTGCTCAGATGCTGTCCAGCCCAACCCCCCAGTCCCAGGCCCCCCAGGCTCCTGGCCCCTTCGCCAGGGGGCACCCCAGGCTGCACCTTCCAGGACAGCTACCCCTGGACTGAGATGAGAACTTCTCTAAGGGGCCCTGCTGTGTCTGCCCCTCCCGCATCTCCCCGCCCCCTCTCTGGCACAGTAAGCAGCCCTGCAACCTTGGCACTGGCCCTGGCTACCTTGCCCTGTGTCCCAGTCCAGGGCTCCCCAAGGGGAACAATAACCTCATGGGGGCAGTCGTGCCCCATCCTGTGGCTCCCAGCATCACTGGAGTCAGGGTCGTGGGTGCCCAGACCAAGAGGACGTTTTGTCTTTTTTTTTTTTTTTTTAAAGATTTTATTTATTTATTTGACAGACAGAGATCACAAGTAGGCAGAGAGGCAGGCAGAGAGAGAGAGAGGAGGAAGCAGGCTCCCTGCAGAGCAAGAGCCCAATGTGGGGCTCGATCCCAGGACCCTGGGATTATGACCTGAACCAAAGGCAGAGGCTTTAACCCACTGAGCCACTCAAGTGCCCCGACGTTTTGTCTTTTAAATGACACAGTCTCCTCCCGAAAAGGAGCTGAACCACATCTGTGCTCCAGTCCCAAGGTGGGTGAGGGCCCGAGGCAAGGGAGTCCGGCAGAGGGCCTCCCCTGGACGCAGGCTGGTGCCCAGCTGTTGTGCGGTGGCCCTCCCCACCAGCCGCCACGCCCAGCCCCCCAGAAGGGGACCAGCGCCTCACTGCTGCCTCCAGAGACGGGCAAGGCCACGCCACCACCAGTGTGCCAGCAGCTCCCTCGCTCCCCACACTCACATCCGCGTCCTGACACAGGTGAGGCGAAGGTCGACATCTGTCTGCAGCTGGGCTGTGTCCAGGTCCAGGAGGGACCATGCCGTGGCCCAGGAGAGCTGCCCGTGTGCTGACCCCTTCTTCACACCCTTGTCCACCTTGGGGGTCACTAGGCTGCCTGAGAGCCGAAGGCCTGGGCAGGCAAGATGACCAGGAACAGGGACCGCCTCCCCCGCTGGCAGAGGGGTGGTTCGGAGAGCGACCAGGTGCCCAGCTGTCCCCAGGACTCGTCCCCCCCCCCCCCCCCGCTCTTGAGAGGTGGGTGGGGTCCTCCCAGGCCTTCCCAGTTCCTGACCCACTCTGCCTTACTGCACGCCACTCCAGGTCGAGCCAGCCTGTCACACACACTGTGGCATCATGTGCTATGGGGCAGGCACTCCTGGGTGTTCCTCAGGGTCCGGTCACCCCAAGGCATCCTGGGGAGGGGGGAAGGCAGGGGAGGAGTCCAGAGCAGAGCCTGGTGGTGCTCCTGAGCCGCCCCCCACGCCCACTCCAGCGCGGTAGAGAGGGCTGGCGCAGGCGTGGGCGGGCAGGGAGAGAAGCAAAGCTGGGCTGGGACCAGGGATGGGGTTTTGTGCCAGGTCATACCGATCCCAGCAAGAAGGGGGCAGGTTGGAGTCAGGGCTGGTGGAGGGAGGCGTTGGTGGGTAAGGCGACTGAGGGTCCCCTGGGGTCCCCGCGCCTCCCACCGTCACCAGGGACGGCAGCTGCCCAGAGGCCTGCCCCGCGGGAGGCCCCGCTGTGAGGGTCCCGCTGCAGCAGGCCTGGCGCGCTCTCGTCTTTGAACCTCGCCCGCGCACGAGCCCAAGCGCACCCCTGGGCCGAGGTCCGTCTGGTTCGCTGCCTTGCCAGAGAACGCGCCTGACTTGAAACCTTGAGCCCCTCTGCGACGAGGCCCGCCCTCTGCCTTCGGCCCCGCCTCGCGCCGCCGCGGCCCGCCTCGGCCAGACCGCCCAGCTTCCCCGCCAGTCCGCGCGCACGCGCGTGCTCGGGGCGTCAACGCCCGCTCCTCCAAGAAGCCCTCCCTGATTCCAGGCGTAAGAGGTCCTGACTTCCTGCCTCAGGACGCCTGCTGGTCCTCCTTTCCAATGTTTTTGACCAGATGGTAAAACTCCATGCCTGTGTGGTTGGCCTAGAAGGCCAGGCCTGCCTGTCTGGCTCCCTCAAGAGTCTCACAGGGAACACAGTGGCCTTGGAGAAGGCCTTTGACTCTTTGACTATGTGACCTCCACACCGGTCTGATACTCGTGCAGGTTCCCAGGGAAGCCAGGCCCAGACATGCCTTCCTCTGCACAGCCGGTGCTGTTGGAGGCTTGGGCACTGAGCAACAGACCAGACAAGGAACGGCTGAAGTCAGCGTAGAGGAGGCATGCAGCGTGCAAGTGTCCTCGGGAAACACTCAGACTCTGGGCCGTGCAGGACGCTGGCAGGGCTGGCCGCCGCGGGGACTTTGGACTTGGCCTGGGGTCAGCATTCAGGAGGCTGGGCATGCCTGCATCTCCAGGACCCAGCCCGTCCCTGTCGCCCATCTTCGCCCAGTCAGCCCCACTGGGGCTGTCCGCTGTCCAGCCACAGACCCTGCTCAGCCCACTGGCTGTGCTGTAAGCTGTGACACAGGGACACCAGCCTCTCCCAGAGCACTTGCTTGTCCAGCACCTGGCTAGAATGGGCTCTGGATTCCTGGCAGACTCAGGAGCTACCCTACAACCCAAAACAAGAGGAGGTGCCCCCAATAAAACCTCAAACACGCAGATGTGAGAAACACATCCAGAGTAGTCTTTATAATAAAATTAGTATTGAATCATATAACACAGAGTCCAACAAAAGATATAAAAATTGGAATGTAGAAATTGATTTGTAGAAAACATCAGAATATCACTTCCCACCCCACCGCTGGCAGAAAGTTCTGCAGCAAGGCCACAGAAAGGGGGTGCGGGGGCAAGCCCCTCCTAGTGTAAGCAGCTTGTCTGCCACATCCCCCAGGCCACAAGGATGTGCAGAGACTCTGGGTCAGAGCTGCCTTACGGGGGGGGGGGGTGGTGGTGGTGGTGGTGGTGGTGAGGGTTTGCTGAGGTGAGGGCAGATACCAAGACAAGAGTTTCCAGACCAGGCAGAACAGGAATGTACCCTGAGGGACAGGGGGAGTTCCTCAGCCTTGCAAAGGCAGACACAGAGGACAGGTTGTCCCAGAAGCCCTGACCTGGGAGCAGGTTTGAGTTTGCAAAGGAGAGGCAGAGCTCAGGCTGAAGGCACAAGGCTGCCCATCCAGGGGCACGTCAGTCTCGGTCCCTACCCACAAACCCACGGTCCGGGCAAGGTTGTGTGTGTATCTGGTTCTGGTCTGCCCTTCTGCCTGCAAGGGCAGGTGGCCCCTGAAGGACACAGAGCTGTGGGCCCCAGTGAAACAGGGTAGTGGGGACAGAAAAAAGACCCTCTCTTCCAGGGAGGCCTCTTTGTCTAAGTTTGGGATAAGGAACCTGTTCCAGTAAAAAAAGACACTGGCGTCTGGTTTATTTTAGAAAATAGAAAACCGGGGGGCCTGGCTGGCTTAGTTGGTAGAACATGCAGCTCTTAATCTCAGGGCCATGAGTTCAAGCACACACTGGGCAGGGAGCCTACTTGTAAAAAAAGAAAAAAGGAAAGAAAGAAGGCTGAGCCCCACAGCCAGCACCCAGCGTGGTCAGGGATGGCACCCAAAGACCACAGAGTAACCCCGCGAGGATTTCCTTCCCCACCCCAAACCTTCCCAGCAACACCAGTAGGTCCAGAGGACCTCGCCTCATCCCACACCCCTGAGATGATCCCTGCAAAATATCCCAACAAAGGCAGCACAGCAGGGAGACTGGGGAGTCCCTCTCTCCTAAGCGTAGGCACATGCTGGCAGGGCAGGGCCTGGCCTGCCCCCCTGTCCCGGGAGAGGCCGAGGCTCCAGATGAGGATTATTGCTCAGAACCTCAGCGCAGACCCAACCGGGGCGGCGGCAGCCAGCAGTACCTAACCCTAACCGAAGGCACGTGGGATTCTGCTGAGTGCGGCCTGACAAGGCAAACTGCGGAAGAGGGGTGCGGACTTTGCCTCGAAGTCCTGGCAGCCCGAGGTCAGTGCGCAGGCAGAGTGGGCTCTTCAGGGAGACAGGGCAGGCCTCCTCCGAACGCGCACCTGGCTGGCGGGCACGAGGCTCTGCTGGCCCTCACAGAAGTCCAGGAATCTCCGCCAGAGAGGGCAACAACGCAGGAGGCGGTGGTCCCCTGCGCAGGTTAAGGGGCAGGGGTCCGCGGTGGACCGCAGCCCCGCCCCGGCCCTCCCTGCCCCGCCCTGGCCCTCCTGCCCCCAGCCATTCAGCCACACCCCCAGGGAGAAGCCCCGCCCCGGCCTGCCCCGCCCCCAGCCGTGCAGCCACACCCCCAGGGAGAAGCCCCGCCCCGGCCTGCCCCGCCCCAAGCCGTGCAGCCACACCCCCAGGGAGAAGCCCCGCCCCGGCCTGCCCCGCCCCAAACCGTGCAGCCACACCCCCAGGGAGAAGCCCCGCCCCGGCCTGCCCCGCCCCAAGCCGCGCAGCCACACCCCCAGGAGAAGCCCCGCCCCCCAGCCGAGCCGCCCAGCAGTCCTACCAATGAAGCAGAGGCCCTCTTTGGCCCGGGTGATGGCCACGTTCACTTGATTGGGGTCCACCACAAAGCCCAGGAACCTCTTCAGCCAGCTCTTGGTCGGCCGCTGGTCCAGGTCACTCTCGGGGCACGTGCGCACGGTGCTCACCAGCACGTAGCGCCACTCGCTTCCTGCGCAGGTGGGCGCCCGTGATGAGGCCCCGCCCAGGTCCGGCACCCACCCGCTGGCCCGAGAGGCCCCTGCCCCAGAGCCGCGCTCACCCTGGCTCTTGGTGATGGAGCACACGCTCACTCCGGTGACACCCTCTTGCCCAAGCCTCTTGCCGATCTCCGCAGCCTGAGCATTGTAGGGCGTGAGAATGGCAACGTCCTTGGGGTCCACGGTCCTACCCAGGGTCAGCTGCTTAGCAATGCGGACCTGAGGGACCAAGGGGTGCTGCTGGAGCAGGCCCTGGAACCTCTCCTGCCCTGGACACCCGAGCTTCACCTGTTCCCTCAGTCTCTCTGTCTCCTCCTCCAGGAAGCCCTCCCTGACCAAGGGGCACCAGGGAAAGTCTCACTGACACTCACCACCTCGGCCACCTCCTCCGGGTTGGCCTTGGAGTTTTCATTCCCTTCATCTGTGGACACCAGTAGGCTCTGCTCATGGCCCTGCACGTGGCCAAAGATGACAGAGCAGCTCTCCTTGCCAGCGTGGCCCAGGACGCTGGGCGGCCGCTTCAGGCCCGGCCAGGTCTTCAGCTTCTTCTTGTAGAACTCCGTGGAGGGGAAGGCGCAGATGTCCGCGTGCTGCAAGGCAGGGTGCGAGAGAGCTGGGGGTCTTGGAGGCCAGGGTGGACATAGGGGGTCGAGGTGTGGGCAGCAACCCCTTGGGCATCCCTGGCCTCATACCACACCGCGGCCAGAGACGGCGAGGCTGGGGCCGGCTTACCATGCGGTACTGTGTGTCTAGCAGGAAGGCATCTGCATGATACCTCTCGAAGAGAGACCGGTCCAGCCCCAGATTCTGCAGCTGCTCACTCCTGACCACAGGCCGCAGTTGCTTGTGGTCCCCCAGAAGAACCACCTGCAGACACAGGCAGCCACGGTCCTGACACCTGCAGACCTCGAGGTCCAGCCCATGGCGTGGCCACTCCACCACCAGGAGGCTGTCCTCCGGGCGAGGGTTAGGGTTAGGGTTAGGGTTAGGGTTAGCCGCACCCACTGCCACCCACCTGGGGCTCCCAGCTCAGCACCCAGCTCCCTCACCTTCTCCACCCCTGAGAAGGCCACCAGCGGGATGAGGGTCTCGGGCTCCGTGGCCATGCCCGCTTCATCAACGAGGACCTGCCGCACAGCCAGCCTCCTGAGGCCAGCCGAGGCCGCACACGAGCACGTACACAAGATGACCCGGTGCCGCTCCAGCTCGAACCTCCGTGCCTTCCCCAGCACCTGCTTGTACCTGGGTGGGGATAGCCCTCAGTCACACAGGGACCCCCCCCCCACATCTCCACCGTGGAGACAACGGCACAGCCCCAGCGGCTTACCAGTTGAGGTCATCCTTGGAAAAGACCTCCCCTTTCTGCACCCGAGCGTCAAACCCCCTGATGACCGCCGCGTAAGGGTTGGAGGCCTGCCGGACCCTGTGGTGCAGGGTGATGCTCCTGGGGTGGGAGGGGCATCCATGAAGCCCCGTGTCAGTCCTCGCCCCGACAGGACTGTGGGGGTCCCACACCCACAGACTGCCAAGAGACTGCACCTGAGGCTCTGGTTGGGCCTCCCCTCCCGAGGGGTCTTCCTGGGCGGGCCGCTGCTGCCCACACTGGGCCCCGGGAATTCGGTGGCCTCAGCCTGCTCACTGTACACCCGCAGCGGCTTCAGCTCGGCTCTCCTGCTCAGCAGCAGTCCTGGCGGCAACAGGACGTGAGTCACCATCCCCCGGGACCAGCACCGTCAGGCAAAGCCCCCACACAACCAGCCCAGCGCACCTGCCAGGACGTCCACTGACTTGTTAGAGGGACCGCAGTACAAGACGCACGGGCCCCCCAGCAGCTCCTCCTCCCTGGGGGCGCCCCAGGCCATCACCTGCTCCTCATTTGCCTTGTGAAACCAGAACACGATGTGGAAACCCACCACGGTCTTCCCCGTGCCTGCGGGCAGAGCGCGTCATGAACAGAGCCCCTGGCCACCAGCGCAGGCAGCCCGAGGCCCCAGCCCTGCAGCACAGGCCCCACCTGGCGGGCCCTGGATCACTGTGAACGGCTTCTGCAGGGCTGCCCTGACAGCCCGGTTCTGGCTGGAGTTCAGGGTGTGGCGGCCTCCGGGGAGGTCGAACATGCGTTTCTCCAGGAGCCTGCTGTACGTCCCTAAGGAAGGGTCAGGCCTGCCTGAGCAGGGGCGCAGGGCAGGACCCAGGCAGGATGAAGGGACATGGGAGAGCTGGAGGGTCCCAGGACCTACCTCTGTGGAGGGTCTGCTCAGGAGCAAGGCGGAAGGGCGGAGGGATGGGCCGGCCCAGGGCAATGCTGACCACCAGCGGGGACGCACGGTCCAACCTGCTCACGGCTTCTTCCTTGCGACTGGGAGCAGGTGGCAGTGAACAGGGACCCAGGGACATCCCCAAGACTACCCCCAGGAGGGGACACCCGGCCCGCTTTTCCCCAGCTTCTCCCTGTGGAAGCTACTCACATGTCAGGAAGCTGCTTGGGCAGCACCTCAATAGTGAATCGAGTGCCCGATCTCAGCACCTCTTCTGGAACTTTCTCCATGGGCATGTGCTGGACGAAGAAGTACACCTGCCTGGAGGTCTCCTGCCGGTCGGCCTGGCCCTCCTTCGGGTCCCAGTGTCCTGTCAGCCCATGGGCCACCCAAGTGTACGTGTCAGGGTCGATGCTCAGGAGGGGAGGCCGGCCGGGGCCAGTTGGGGGGTGCAGCTCCCCTGTAACGGGCATGGCCGGCAGCCCCTCGAGCCGGATGCAGAGGTAGCAGTGGCCGAAGCCGAGGTCAATGCCGTGCTCGCTGAGGAAGGACGGCTCCAGGCAGAAGGAGCCGCACAGCCGCCCCTGCGCCACCTGCTTTGTGTCCCAGGACACGCTGACCTGCTGCAGAGTGATGGAGTCCCCCTCCGAGACGGCGCCTGCGGCCGACTCCAGAGAGCAGAACGGCCCCCACACACGGGCGTACTCGCCTTCATCGAGACACCGGTCCTGCGCCGCCCGGGGTGCCTGGTCCAGGAAGCAGTCGCCGGGCCGCTCTACGTGCTGCAGGCAGAGGGTGAGGCCCGGCGCCACGGTGCACAGCTGCAGGCTTGGCACCAGGAAGCCCCGCTGCGGGCAGGCGCTGAGCTGCACCTGCAGCACGTCCCCGCTGCCCAGCTCCCGGGACACCTCCACGAAGTGGCCGCAGCGGCTGTGCCTCACGCGGCCCAGCTCCCGGGGCGGGGGCTCTGCCGTGCCCAGCTCCCGCACCAGGGCCGCCGCCTCGGGCCACCGCTCCGCCTGCACTAGCTCCAGCAGCTGCTCCCACCGGGCGGCGTCCACCCGCCGGGTGTGGGGGTCCAACAGGGTGCCGGGCTGCGGGGAGCGCAGCCCTTCCGCCTGCACCGAGTAGATGCGGCGCCGCCATTCCAGCCGCAGGCCGGGCCGCCCAGCCAGGTCCCTGGGGTGCTCGGCCAGCTGCAGGGCGCGGTACTGTACAGGGCAGGGGTCAGGCAAGGTCTCGGGGTTGGTGGGAAAGAGCAGCTTGAAGCCGCGGGCGCCCATCTCCACGCCCGCCACGATGCCCAGCTTGCCCCGGGGCTGGACCCGGAGCTGTGCAGCCAGATGCAGGCTTCGGGCCTGGCGCTGATAGGCCTGGGCGCGCGCGTGCTGGTGGCTGAATTCCTGGCAGAGCCCGTCTATGTCCCTGGCGGAGTAGGGAGCGCCCCCATGGCCCAGCACCAGCAGGACCTGCCGCTGCACTACCACGTCCAGGTACCTGCGGATGGGCGAGGTGGCCCACGTGTACCAGTCCACCCGCAGCGCGTAGTGCCCCGCAGCCTGCTGCTCACCCTGGCGGGAGCGGCCAAACACAGAGCGGCCCAGGGCCTTGCGGAGGTCGAGGCCCACGGGAGCCAGGGAGGGGTGCACGTCATCTGTGGTGATGAGGTCCGCCAGCAGATTGTGGTCCCCAGCACGGGCGGCGCGCTGCAGGTGCCTCCACAGGGTGGCCAGGAGATAGACCTGTCGGCCGGGAGACCCACAGCCCCGCAGGTGGTGGCGCAGGTGCAGGGAAAGGGGCACCAGCTCCCCGTGCTTCTCCTCCAGTGCTGCAAGCTGGCGCTCACTGGGCGCGGGCTGCCACCGCAGCAGCGTGACCGTCCGCGTGCACTCGCTGCTCACAAGGAGCTCGGCCACCAGCCTGTTGAACTGGATCATGTACTCCTTGACCATGGTGTGGGCCGCGCGGAAGCCCAGCACGCCGTCCTCGCTGGGCTGCTCGTAGTGTGCGTCGGTCTCCAAGCGGACTCGGCGCAGCACCCGGGAGAAGTGGCAGGCGGCCACGACACATGCGTCCACAGAATCCAAGAGGCTGGGCAGCTCCCCACCGGCACCCGGGTGCTGCCTGATGATGTGCTCGGCCTCCTCGTAGGACAGCTGGCGGTCAGAGCGGATCACCGAGGGCGCGATGTGCAGGCCTTTGAGCTGGTCACTGCCCTTTTCAGCCGTGAGGAAGAGGGAGACGGCCAAGCGATCCTGGCCCGGCAGGAGGCTGAGCGCATCCTGGCAGAGGCTGGCCGGCAGCATGGGCTGCGGCTCCCGGTCAGGGGCGTAGAATGTCACGCCCCGTCTTCGGGCCTCCAGGTCCAGAGGCCCATCCCTGGGGACAGCGCTGGCCACATCGGCAATGTGCACGGCCACCTCGTACCTGGAGCCCAGATCTCGGACGCTGAGGGCATCGTCCAGGTAGCAGGCACCCTGGGGGTCCACGGTGAAGGTCAGAAAGCCACGGCAGTCCTCCCGGCGGTCGGGCGCCCGACTGAGCTCTGCCCGGTACTTCTGCAGTGCCTTGCTGACGGAGGCTGGCTCTGGCCCCGGCGCCCTCAGGCCGTGCTCCAGGTCCAGGATGCGGAGACTCTGCTCCCAGGTGGTAGCCTCAGGTAGCACCTCCAGGATGATGCCCAGGGGGTAGTAGAAGCGGGGTCGCCACAGGACAACACGCACCAAGAAGAGTCGGCTGCCGCGGGCCTCAGCGGGGAGCCGCTCGTACCCCACGCGCCGCACACGGCCCTGCTGGACGCAGTGCACGGGAACCTGCAGCGGGTCCTTCAGCTCGGCCACGAAGATCTTGGTCACGGAGCCGTCGATGGGGGTCATGATGCGAGGGTCCCACTCGTCCGTGCGGCACACGAACACCAGCTCCCGCCGCTTCCTCTTCAGCACGCCCACCACGCGGCCCTGAAGCCTCCCCGAGGGGCCTCTGTCTGCGCCCAGGACCTCCACCAGCACCTCGTCCCCGCTGAAGGCCATCCCACAGTGCAGGCGGCCCCTGATGTGGATGGGGCCGCAGTCCGCGTCGTCCAGTGGGATGGCCAGCGCCCGCTCGAAGGTCTCCTGCATGAAGGCGCAGGGGCGGTACAGCTCAGGCTCCAGGCTCAGCAGCTTCTGCAGCGCGGCCCGCGGCAGGCTCCTGTACTGCCGGGCCTGCTGTGGGGACTCGGGCTGGGCGACGGCGTCCAGCAGCCCGTCTTCCCGGACGGTCACCGCCAAGTTTCGGGCTTCATCCAGGAGCTCCTGCAGGATGGAGTCGTCCGCGTTGAGCTCCAAGTCGGAGGGCCAGAAGTCCGACTCCGAGTCCTCGAGGTCCTCGGGGTCCCCATCTTCCGTGGCCGGCAGCCCGGCCACTGCCTTCCCCGGGGCCACGTCCCCCACCGACGAGTTCCCAGCTGAGGTCCTGTCCTCAGCCTCTGGGGGCACCGTGGCGGTCTCCCTCACCACCCGGCAGCCCGCCGCCGCAGACACCAGGGCCGCGTCCCCAGCCTCTGTGCTCTGTGCGGCCTCGCCTCCCGCTGCCAAGGTCTTGGGAGGGGATGTCCTCCCTTCAGCCCCTGGTGCCACCTTGTCCGTGGCCACGTGCTCTGTGGCTAGAGCCCCTGTTGTGCCCTCCTGCGGGACAGCGTTCTGGGCCACGGCAGCCACAGATCTCTCTGCGTGGAGGGCCCAGCGCTGCCTCCTGCTCTGCACCGCACTCTGCTCGATGTGCTCCAGGGACAGGCTCTCGGGCCAGACGCTGCAGTGCTTCATGCACTCGCGGATGAAGCTCTTCCAGAGCTTGCTACAGGCCCCGAAGGAGCAGAGGGCCACGGCGTTGCCCACAGCCACCACCTGGGACTGGGCGCGCGTCATGACGGTGTTGAGCACGCGGGCGTCGGTGAAGAAGCCCAGGGCGGGCGCCCCGCAGCTCAGCAGGCTGCTGCAGCTGTGCACGGTGCTCAGCACCACAGCCCGGAACTCCCGCCCTACGGGGGGGGGGGGCGGTCAAGGGGGTCAGGCCCGGGGTCGGGGGGAGCCCGCCCAGCTCCGCACCTGCCCCTCCCCACCCCAGCACTCATCACCCACCTGGCAGGATCTCAAAGCTGCCCACAGACACCTGGCCCAGGTCCCTCTTCCTCAGCTCCTGCCTCAGCGCGACCACCTGCAGACACACACGGCCAGAGCAGCCGGCCCGAGTGAGCCCCTGCGGGGGGACACGAGGCCCACGGCCCGGAGCCCCGGCCCCAGTCGCGGGTTCGAGCCCCACACCGTGGCCTGGCAGATTCCTCCCTCAGCTCCTCTCTCAGGAGGAGCCGCTGAGGCTGAGGAGGACCCCCCTCCGGCCAGAGAGGGACCCGCGCCCTCCTCCGGGCATCCCTGCCAGAAGAGGGGAGGTGGGCTGTTGCGGGCGGCAGGGGCTCACCTGGGCACCATGGGACACGGCACAGATGTGCCTCTGCTCGCGGCTGCCCCAGCAGGGGGGCCATGTCTGGTAGATCTCCTGCACCTTCTCCACGACCTGCGCGATCTCCGCCGCGTTCAGCCAGGATGCGCGTGACAGGTCCCGCTCGGGGTTGCCCGCCACGTGGCAGAACATGAGAGGGTAGTGCATGGGGTGGCGGGGGACCCGGCCGCTGGCGTGGATGGGGCTGCCCTCGGCCAGGTAGAAGTGCCGCGAGACAAACTGAAGGATGGCCTCGGTGCAGCGGTAGTTCTCGTGGAAGATGAGCCGGCTGTGCCGCGCCACGGCGTGGGCCTCCCTCTGGTAGTGCCAGAAGAGGCGGCAGAGCAGCGTGTGGCCCGCGGCCTGGGCACTCGGCACGCTGAAGAGCCTGGGCGTGACCTGCCGGTGGTCCCCTGCCAGCACCAGGCGCGTGCTGGGCCCGGCGTAGCGCAGCGGGGTGAGCGCCTCGCACTCCAGCATCTGGGCGGCCTCGTCGATGAGGATGTGCGAGAAGAACCCGCTGGGCAACCTGAGCTCGCGCGCCTGGGACGCCGTGGCCACCACAATGCGGTGCTGCTCCAGCTCGGCCCGTGTCGGGGCGCGGAAGGCCCGGCGGTCCCCGGTCAGGAGGCAGTAGCGCAGCGTGGCCGCGTCCGTCTGGCTGGGCGGGCGGTCCGTGAACATCACCCGGAGTGGAGTGGCCTCAGGGTGGCCACTGCTCACATAGCGGTGGAAGTGCTCCTCGATGTAGATGTCGGCCGCGCTGAGGGAAAGGGCACACGGTCCACCGAGGCATGTCCTGTGAGCCCAGCCCGGCCTGGACGCCAGGAATTCAGCAGAGGCACACAGACCCACCCCACACAGCTTTGACGCCAGCAGAGGGGACAGAGGACAAGGTCAGAGTCGGACAGGAACCGGCAACAGCACAGAGGGTCGGGGTGGGCAGGGAGGGATCCCTGGAGGAGGAGGTGAAGGAGCTGGCCGTGCAGAGAGGCAGAGAGCGGAACCTCAGGGGCCCCTGCCTAAGATAGCCCGGGTGGCCAGAGGCTGTGCTTGGCCCGGAGCTCAGCTCCCGGGGGGCTGCCAGTGGGTGCACCAGCTCCGGGAGCAGATGGAGAAGCACCGAGGCCAGGGTATCCTGGGGACACGCGAGAGCCCCCGGGCATCTCTGCAAGGACCTGCTCCCCAGGACGCCAGGGATCCAGGCCCACCATGGGAGAGACCCCTGCCTGGGCAGCAGAACGTGCTGGGAGCCAGGAAGCTCATACCAACCCCAGGGGCTCTGTGAAGAGAGACTGAGGGGCGACAACAACAGAGCCAGCCCTGGAACTGCAGGATGGGCCACGCCAGACGCCCCCCAACAGCTCTGTCTGCTCTGGGGTCTCTGTGGAGGCACCCAGAGCCCCACCCACAGACAGCAGACCCTGACGCCCCAGGGCACCTTGCACTGGGCCCAAAGCACAAATGTCCCATCTCTTTTAGCCCAGGGAAAGTCCTAAGGGTCAGAGTGACCCTGACCTCCCTAGGAGCTGCACTGTCCCCTACTCCTGAAGCGTCCACGGGGCAGCCAGAGGACGCAGGCCCAGCCTAGACCCTGCTTTGCCGATGGCCAGGCAACGCCAGAGACCCACTCTAGCACAGGCTGCCCAGGCCTCCAGGGACCCTGGGAATGCCCGGCCCCCTCCTCCTCACAGGGACACAGCAGGCAGCGGCACGCTGGCCCCGGCCCAGCAAGCAGGCGGCGGCTCTGGGCTCACCTGTTGGTGTGCGTGCAGATGAGCACCCTGGTGTGGGGCTGCCGGATGACCTCCAGGGAGGCCATGGCCAGCGTGTAGGTCTTTCCTGTGCCAAACGGGCCGTAGATGAGCAGGGGGGCAATGGGCCGGACGCCCCCCGGGCTACTACCCGCAATAAGCGCCACGGCCAGCTTCTGCTTGTGGTTGCCGCGCATCGCGGGGGGTGCAGGCAGAGGCCGGGGCAAGGAGCATGTCGGCAGGTCTGGCACCACCAGTCGCACATCAGGCAGCGCGTCTACCGCCTGGTGCCAGAATCGGAAGGTCAGTGGGTCGATCTGGAACTGCACCTCAAGGAAGGGGCTGGTGTCGGGCCGCAGCCCCAGGGCCACGCAGCAGCGGGCCGGCAGCAGCAGCCACACCGCCCGCTCCGAGCTCGCCCGCGTCTCCAGCTGCACTTCAAACACGGTGCGGTCGGGTGCGGGGACGGGGGCCACCAGGGCTGTGCTGACCGCCCGGCCCAGCAGAAAGCCCTCGTCCGTGTCCGGCGTCCGCGCGGAGGGTGTGGGGACCTCGGCATAGAGGGCCCCTGATGGCGGGAAGAGCATACCCAGGGCCGGCGTCTCCAGGGCTGTCCTCAGGGACACCGGGCCCCGGAAGTTCAGCCTGGAGGGGAGAATCTGGTCAGCGCTCCGGGGCCGGGACTCTGCGGCCCCACAGCCCAGCGGCCCTCACTCACCTGGCCACCAGCCGCTGCTGAGCCGCCTCTTCCTCATAGAGAAACTGGTGCACCCTCGGACGGTAGTCGGCACAGGACATGGGGCCTGGGACGGAGCCCCCGGGAGAGAAGTCCAGCGCCAGGGCGGGCACCTTGTACTTGGCCACCAGGGCCACCTGCTCGGCCGTCCGCTCCACACCGGGCACCACGTGGCGGTTGCCCGTGTGCCAGCGCTCCAGCTCCTCGGCGTGGCCGCACGCCGGCCTGCCCTGCGGCCCCGGGCAGTGCACCTGGCCCAGCAGCAGCCCCAGCTTTCGTAGCAAGGCCGGCCGGCGGCCAAAGTCGAAAACCACCCACTGCTCGAAGCAGCCGAAGGAGGCGCCCTGCACGCGCACCTCCACCCGGAACCCGGCTGGGGCGGCGCGCACTCGGAAGCGCTCCCCCTTCGCATAGAGCTGGCCCGGCGGGAGGCGGGGGGCCACCAGCGAGAAGTCTGCTCCCAGCTCCTGCTTGAGCAGGGCCACGTGCAGCAGGGGTTCCTGGGGGAGAGACTGGATGGGGAGGCAGCCCCAGACCCTGCCCGCCCATCAGCGTCCAGGTGGACACTCAGGCCCCTCCCCACACTGCTGGGCTTCCTGGCTGTGACCCCAGAAGGGCGCTCGGCCTGTCTGAATCTTGGAGTTCCTCTCTGCAAATGGGGTCCCAGAGCAGCCCCTGTGGAGGCTGAGCAAGGGGAGGGTGTAGCACGGGACGCTCAGGGCACACAAGCTAACTGGCCTGGTCCTCGCTCTCTGAACCCGACCTTCCCACCAGCTCGGCCCAGAGACCCACACATTGCTTCAGACCACACAGGCGGCTCCAAAACCGGGAGCCCAACCACCTCCCCGGCTGAGCTGACGCCTCACCTCAGAGCGGATGTCAAATACCCAGCTGTGCCGAGTCTTCTTTTCGGGGGCCTGATGCACCAAGGGCTGGTTGCAGGTGACGGACACGCCGTCCACAGTCTCCGCCAGCTGCACAGAAGCCGGACCGTCAGCGGCGGGGCTCTGGCCCCGCAACCCCTTGCCCACCGGCCTGGTCCCCACTTACCACCAGGACCTCACTTCGACTTCGCTGGTACTCAGCCAGCAGCCGGGCCTGGTAAGACACCAGCCCCTCCTGCCAGGCGGCCTGCTCCCTCAGCTCCAGGCCCTGCGCCCGCCGCACCCACTCCTGCAGCTCCGGCTCGGAGTGCGCCTTGGTGCAGGCATCCCCGTACTCACAGAGGTCGGGACTGGGCAATGGAAGGTCAGCAAGAAGAGCAGGGGTCAGCCCTGTCAGCCCAGTGCTGGCCTGTGGCCGGAGGCAGGGTCGATTCCAGGCCTGGGGCAGGGCAGGGTGGGAACAGGGCCCCTCCCTCCCGTGCCCATGAGAGAAGGCTCCATGTGCCTCCCTCAAGCGCCTCCAGAGGCCGGGGCGGGGACCGGCCGATTGCACAGAGGGGATAGAGAGCCCCTGGTCCCGGCTGAAGGGGGGCTTTTCCCCCACCCCCACCCCACCATCCTCACTTGGGGCAGAGCTCAAACGCGGAGAGCCCCGTGGGTGGGCTGCGGTGCTCCCAGATCTCGGCCGGGTCCAAGGCCACCATCTGTGCGTGGTCCAGGGATGAGCAGTGGTTCTCGAAGGCCTCCTGGGAGGGGCAGGTGACCAGGCAGGCACGGCAGTACAGCCGGACGCTGGGAGGCTGGCCGCAGGGAGCTGCACATTCGTCCTCTCGGGGGGCAGTGGGCGAGAGCAGGTCCTGCCGCTGGAGCCCCCCCAGCTGCTCGGCCTCCCACACGGCCATCTCCACCGCACTGTGTGCGTACTGGCAGCGGGAGGCCCCGTGCCGGCACGGCCGCCCGCGCCCCACGTACATGCAGTAGGCCAGCGGCTGGCCATACTGGGGCTGCGGCCGCACCTCCACTACCTGCTGCTTGCGGCGGCCCTCGGCGCTCACGTGAGCCAGGAGTGAAGGGCAGGCCCCGTGCTGGGGGCAGAGGCCCTGGGCGTCCATGGGGCAGAGGCGTGGAGGACAGCTCCGGAAGCAGTGAGAGCAGAGCAGCTGGAAGTGACCGCCATGCTCGGCGCGGATGGCGTCCGCGGGGCTGTGCTGCTCCCCCTGGGCACCCCCACCCTGCAGCTCAGTCTTGAGCCACAGACGCCCGACATTGTGCTCCCGCTCGAAGTTCCAGACCAGGGCCTCCTCCCGGCTGCGGGCAAAGGTGCACTGGTTGCCGTGCCGCCGGCAGCCGAGCCCCGGGCTGTAGTACCAGCAGACGTCATAGCGGGCAGGCCGTGGGAAGCTGGGCCGACGGGCCACCTTGCGCCACACCCTGCTCTTGGTGGCTCCCCTGAAGCGGGCCAGCAGGATCTCTCGCGGACAGTGGTGCTCTGTCCGGCGCAGCACATACGTGCTCTCATTCAGGCGCTGAGTACAGTGAGGGCAGCCCAGGTGCAGGTCCACCTGGGCACACAGCCTGGCCAGAGACTGCTCCTTGGTGGCCATGGGGCTGGTGGGTGACGAACCAGACCGTGGGGACAGCATGCCTGGCCTGGATCTGCGGAGGGCCGTCTGAGGCTCACAGCATCACCGGGTCCTCTGGGGCTGTTGGCTCATGATGAGAAGTCTGGAGTGGGAGGAGCAAGGAGCCGGGTCAGACCCTGAGGCCGGGAGCCCCACAGGCACCCAGGCAGGGGCTCAGTCACACTCTGCCTCTCAGCCAGGCCAGGCAGAATTCTGTCCGGTAGACAGGTGGAGGGGCTTGTTCCTCCAAGGAGCTGGGCCGCACTGACCTTGACCCAATCAAGACCCTTCCCACTTCTGGGGGGGGTCTCTGGGCCAGCCTGTGGGAGGAAGGGTGCCCTGGCAACAGGAGCCCTGGGGGCCCACGGACTCTCTGGGCTCCCCCGGGAGCCTCCCTCTCCACACCCTCCAACCCCCGCTGGCGCAAACACACGGCTGCCCTGCTCCGCGGGACCAGGCTGGCTCCGGCGACCTCCGCGCACGGCGGGGGCCCGCAGGACGGCACCGCGGCAGAAGTGGGGAAGCCCCGTGCGAATGGAACTGGCCGGGGAAACTCTGAGCGCGACACCAGCGCTGTTTTCAGAGGAAGCCGTTGCAGCCTCAGCCTGGAGGGGGGACGCCCAGCCCGGTCCGGCTGCAGAGGGACGGCGCTGAGAGCCCAAGCCCGGGGGACGCTCCCAAACCGGACACTCGGGTTCCGGCCTCGGGGCGCAGAGATCGCGGCCCCTCCCCAGGCCGGGGCCAGGGTCGCAGCGACCTGGCTGCCCCGCTGCCCCGGGGGGTGGGGGGGCCGGGCGGGGAGCGCGCAGGTGGCTTCCGGGAGCCCCCGCCGCCCGCCACCGCGCCGCGCGCCCCTCCCGCGGAGCACGGCCGCCCCCTCCGCTCCCTCGCGCCTGGGGGGTCCCACGGAGCCCGCCCCGGAGGGCGGCCGAGACTCCGGCCCCTCGCCCGGCGCTTACCCTGCGCGCGGAGCCGCCCCCGCCACCGGCGCCCGCCCCGCGTCGAGCGATCACTTTCGTTTCTGCCCGCGGGTGACTCGGAGCGCTGACGCCCCAGCGCGGAAATTACCTCACCGCACCCCCCCGCCCCCCCGCGCCCCGCCGCCCTCCCCGCCCCCGGCGCCGCCCCCTCCCCCACCCCCGCCCCTCGGCCGCGGCGGCCAGGTCCCTGAGGTCCACCCCGGCCCCAGGTGCCCCGCGCGCGCGCACATCCGCGGGGCGCCCCGGCCGGGCAGTTTGCAGAAGGGGCCAAGCCCGCGGCGGCGGCGAGCAAGCCGGACAGCAGCGCAGCCGGGAAAGGGGCTCCGGCCGGGGCGCCCCTCGGCTGTGGAGCGGCTTCACCGCCCACCGACCTGTCCGGACTGAGGGGCTGCGGCTCGAGGACTGGGAAGGGGAGGGGCACGGGGAGGCTTTTCTGAAGGATTCCATCCAGTCTAGGTCGGAGGGACCTGCCTACCCTCCTCGCTGGCGAGATTCTTACTGAGGATGCCCTGGGGTTATAGCCAATCCCTGGACAGTGTGCGCTCCCCCATGCCAGATGGCCGGAGGGTCTGGAGCACTTTGCGGCCTGACCCCCCAACTTTCCTGCACGGGCGCCATCCTCAGTCACCCCTGAGGAAACTGAGGCCCTGCCCTCATGGGCTAAGGCCAGCGGGCAGCTAGCTAGCAGAGCACCCAGTCCCCCCACTACCCCCTGATGCAACCCCAAGGATCCTGGCTTCCCAGATTCATAATCTTGTAGAGTCCCCTTGAACAATGAAGAGAGCCAACAGACACAGCAGAAGTTTGACGGCCAAGACTGGGCCAGAGGACACGCTCCCAGCGCGCAGGCTGACCGCGGGGCACGCCGGCCACTGTGGCCTGAGGGCACCCGAGCAGCCTGGCCCACAGTCCCCTGTGCTGGGAAGGACTGAGGCCCCCTGCCAAAACCCAGCACCCGCTGTCTGAAATGTACCCTCTGGAGGACTGCAGCCCCGGCTCCACCGCAGCCAGAGCCCCCACACCTGAGCCTCCAGCCAGCTTCCAACTGCAAGAGAACACATGCCCAGTGTCGTTTCAGGCCATCAAGTCTTGGGGCGACTTCTCACACAGCCATGGGGAGCCGGTACACCAAGACTGTTCCCAGTAAGAGGCGGCTGTCCCAGAGCAAGGCTAGCACCATGTTGGGGGGGCAATAATGAAGCATCCCATCGAATTCAGGAAGCTGGATTCATAATGGGTGCACCATCATTAATCATACTGGGAGCCTCAGGATATACAAGCATCAAGTTCGAGGACATAATAAAGTCTTCCATAAATGATAACAATGGAAGACCTAGGGATGAGCTTACCAAGAAGCAGATGTTCCCAAGAGATACAACAGAACACCACCGACAATGGAACGGAATCCTAGGAGATTAATATCACATAAAGATATTAATTCTTCCCAAGCTTATCTAGGAACTTAATACAATCCCAATAAAAATACTAAGATGAACTGGGGGATAGACTAGCTGATTTTAAAATTCATTAAGAAAAACATTATACACAGGGTGCCTGGGTGGCTCAGTGGGTTAAAGCCTCTGCCTTCGGCTCAGGTCATGATCCCAGGGTCCTGGGATCGAGCCCCGCATCGGGCTCTCTGCTTAGCTGGGAGCCCGCTTCCTCCTCTCTCTCTCTGCCTGCTTCTCTGTGATCTCCGTCTGTCAAATAAATAAATAAAATCTTTAAAAAAATAATAAAAAAATTAAAATTAAAATTAAAAAAAGAAGAAGAAAATTCAAGACCCATAGCCCTGACGAATATAGAAGCAAAAATTCTCACCAAAATATCAGCAAACCAAACTCAACAGTACATTTAAAGGATGCTCCAGCATGACCACGTGGGATTTACCCCCAGAGGGCAAGGATGGTTCGACATCTGCAAATCGACAGAAGCGACACGTCACATTAGGAGAATGAAGGATAGGGTCACCAGGGTGGTGCGGTGGGTTCAGCCTCCAGCTCTTGGCTTCAGCTCAGGTTGTGATCTCAGAGCCATTAGACTGGACCCCACGTCCAACTCTGCCCTCAGCACAGAGCCTGCTGGAGAGTCTCTCCCTTTCCCTCTGCCCCTCCCACTTGTGTGCTGTTCTTTCTCTCAAATAGATCAATAAATCTTTTTAAAAAACAGAATTAAGGGTAAAAATCATATGATCATCTTAATAGATGCAGAAAAAGAATTTGCCCAAATACAACATCCTTTCTTGATAGAAGCGGCCACCGAACTGGATGTAGGAGGAATGTTCCTCATATAATAAACACCGCCTGCGGCAAGCCCACAGCCGACATCCTACTCAGCGGGAAAAAGTTAAAAGCCTTTTTTCTGAGATCAGGAACAAGACAGAGATGCCCACTCCCTCCATTCCTCTTTGACGTAGCACTGGAAGTCCTAGGCACAGCAATTAGGGGAGAAACAGAAATAAAAAGTGTCCATGTCAGAAAGGAAGAAGTAGAACTATTTCTGAGTGCAGGTGACGTGATCTTACATATAAAAAATC
This sequence comes from Mustela lutreola, assembly GCF_030435805.1. NCBI lineage: Eukaryota > Metazoa > Chordata > Mammalia > Carnivora > Mustelidae > Mustela > Mustela lutreola. The sequence continues at coordinate 578,205 of NC_081298.1, read as the reverse complement.
TTAAAGACTGCACTAAAAAACTGTAAGAATGTGAATGAACTTAGTAAAGTTTCAGGACACAAAATCTACACACAGAAATTGGCTGCACTTCTATACGCTTACAACAAACTATCTGAAAAGAAATAAAAAAGCGATCCTACTTACAATAGTATCAAAAATAATAAAATATTTAGGAATAAGTTTAACAAAGGAGGTGAAAGACGTGTACGCTGAACCCGTGAGATTCTGATGAAGAAACTGAAAAAGACACACAAGCAAAAATGGTAAGACATTCTGTGCTCATGGATTGGAAAAACTCATGTGAAAACGTCCATTCTACCCAAATCAATCGACAGATTCCCTGTGATCCTAATGAAAATTCCAATGGCATTTTCCATAGAAATAGAAAAAAAAAACTATCCTAAAATTTATTTGGAACCACGGAAGACCCCAAATGGTCACACTGAGAAAAAAAGAACAAATCTGGAGGCATCACACTCCCTGGTTTCAAGCTATAAGACAAAGCTGTGGAAACCCAAACAGTACGGTCTTGGCACACGTATGGACACACAGACCAGAGGACTAGACAGAGAGCCCAGACGTACACCCACACATGTACGGTCGGCTGATTTCTTAGAAGGGGAAAGGACCATCTCTTCAATGGGTGGTGTTGGGAAGACTGGATGGACATCCACCTGTGGAAGAATGAAAACTGGTCCCCGCTCACAAAAATTAACTCAAAATGGATTGGAGATTAAATGTAAGACCTAAAGCCATAAAACTTCCAGAAAAAAAACATGGGGACAAAGACCCTTGACGCTTGTCTTGGCAATGATTTCCTCCATGGGACACCAAGAGCCCAGGCGGCAGACACCAGAACAACCCAGCGAGACGACCCCAGACTACAGAGCTCAGCAGAGGCCACTGTCCGTACAGGAAGTCATCTGCAGGATGCAAACACACAGCCACAGACCATGTCTCTGATGGGGGCGAATATCCAAAACCCACGAGGAACACATACAGCTCAACAGCGAAGAAATAAATAATCAAATTTAAAAACGTGCAAAGGGGGTGCCTGGGTGGCTCAGTCATTAAGCGTCTGCCTTCGGCTCGGGTCATGATCCCGGGGTCCTGGGACTGAGCCCCGCACGGGGCTCCCTGCTCAGCGGGGAGACGGTTTCCCCCTCCCACTCCACCTGTTTGCGTTCCCTCTCTCGCTGTGTCCCTGTCAAATAAATAAAATCTAAATAAATAAAAATTAAAAAATAAAATAAAAATGTGCAAAGGACCTGAACAGACCCATTTTCAAAGAAGACGTACAAACGGCCAACAGGTCTGTGAAAAGATGCTCCACGCCACTCATCAGCAGGGAAATGCAGATCAAAACCACAGTGAGACCCCACCTCACGCCAGTCAGAACGGCTGGAACTGACCAGTCAGGAACGACAGATGCTGGCGAGGATGCGGAGAAAGGGGGACCCTCCCACACTGTCGGCGGGGACGCAGGCTGGTGCGGCCACTCTGGACAACAGCACGGAGCTCCCTCAGAAAGCTGACAAGAGAGCTGCCTACGACCCAGCAATCGCTCTGCGGGTATTTCCCCCAAAGATGCGGACGCCGTGGCACGAAGGGGCCCCCGCACCCGCCGCCCATCGCTGGGAGTCACCCCGCCGTCACTGGCACCCCCTCCCTGTGCCCCGAACAACTCTGAGGCCATAAAAGGGGCAGCATGTGAAATGTGGTGAAACGCGTTTTTTTCCAAGATACCTTGTTAAAGAAGAAAAATGAAGTGACCACAATGCATCCTGGGTTTTTAAAAAAAAGAACAGTAAAATTCATGAAGTTCGGAGGTGGCGGGGGGGGCACAGTCCGGTGAGCACCTGACTCTCGGCTTCAGCTCGGTCACCGTCGTAGGGTCATGGGGTCGAGGCTTCTGCCTCTCGTACCTAGAGAGAGAGCTCAGAACTCAGTTTCAGAGTCAGAAGAGCCAGGACTGTACGGCCAGGACAGGGGAAGACTTACTTTTTCCCTCTACCTTCCTGGACGTTGAGTTTGTGTTAAGTGCTCATATTCCTTACGCAGATACAGATGAAAACTGTAAAAGGCACCAGGTATCGAATCGTGAACCCTCACCGAGTTTCTTCTGCCCTTTTCCAGGGGCTCTTAAACGGGGATGACAGCCCTCACCTTCTGGCCTCACAGACCCTTTAGAGGCTGACGGTGACGACTGTCCTCTTCCACAGGGGTCCCTCCCTGAAGCCCGGACTCACGCCTCACACGGCACTGGGCCCCAACCTTCCCCACCTGCTCCCCCAACAGCTCCCAGTTCAGCAGATGAGCACCGCACCCTCCCCGGTGCCTGGACCCCTCCCACATCCCACCTCCAACCATCGGCAAATGCCCAGCCCCCATAGCCGAGCAGACACGGAAAGCAGAGAGCCCTGGGCGGCCTCCTCACCTCCGAGTCCACACCCCCACCCCTGCTGGGAGCACAGCCCTTCTTCCCCTGTCCTGGCCGTACAGTCCTGATTCTTCTGACTCAAACTCTGCTTGGCAGAGTCAATGCAGAGGGACAAATGGAAATGGGTGGGGATGACATGTGCGACTGTCACAGTGATAACAGAGACAGGGTGTCCATGCAGCCTCCAGGGCATCGCCCCTGGGAGACCTCGTGCTTACGGCAGACCAACTGTCAGACCTCGCCTGGCCTTGGGATCAGGGCTCCCATCACCAGCAACAGGACAGACTAACATCGTGCACCCCGGGCACGGCACTTGGAAGACGCACACCGCTCCTATAATTCCAGCCCCAAATGCAAAACCTCACACCAGTCCCAAGGAAGAATCACAATCTCTACAAAACGACCACCTCCGGAGAAACGTCCAGACCACAAAAGACGGCGAAAGGCTGGGGCATCGCAGATTCTTGGACTAAAAGCCACATGTGCGTATATGTGGATCTATGAGCAGCGAAAGGAGAAACGTGGCCGTGGGCTATCAGGAACGTGGCATCCAGGCCAAGAGTCCTGGTTTCATGAGTCACAAAGTACACGTTCTAGGAAGCCGAGGCTAAGGGGTCAAGGGTCGAGAGCTCCGTGAGTTCCACTCGCTCCCAGACGGCTCAGACTTCGGTTCACTTACGTCGTGAACTAAACGGGAAAGACGTTAGAAATTGAGAATCTAGATGAAGAGTACACAAAAGTCCTTCGCACTATGTTTCCGACTTCAGTGTAAATTTGTTTGAAATTATACCAAAGTAAAGACAAAAAAGGCATCAGCCAACACCCCCCCCCCCCCCCACTCCACCAGGCCTTCCTCACCCAGAGAATTTCCTGCGGCTCAGTCCTTGCCCTCCACGGCTCTCTGCCATCCCCTCTGGAACGCTCCGGACACCCTCCCCAGCATCACTCTGGAGAGCGGCGCTCAAGGCGTCCAGGGGCTCAGGTTAACACTTACCCAAAGAGAACTTAATACCCAGGTACAGGCCCACAAGGACCCGCCCAGGGGCCCTTCCCCTCAGCCAGAAAGTGACACCCTGGCCTGGGAGCATGGAGGCCACGGAAGTGGGAGGGTCCCAGATTTGCCTGGGGGCAGGGACACAGCCTTAGGAGGGCCCATGGGGCCATCCCACCTGACATGGGGGCCAGGAAGGGGGATGTCTCCCCCAGGAAAGGTCTACACAGCCGGGTGATCCCAGCTGCTCTTTCCACCCTGACCCTAGGGGGGCTCTACCCCACCCTCCGTGCACCCCCACCCCACACTTGGAACTCTTCCTGGAGCCCCCAGACCAGGCCCTGAGCCCCTGGAGAGTGAGCTTTGCAGAGCTGATGAGGTCGGTCACTGTGAAGATTGAGGACAATCCCAAAAGCCCCCAGTACATCCCCAGAAAAGGGGAGAGGAACTGGCCAGCCTCACTGGGGGCAAGGCTTCCTGCAGCTGGGTCAGACCTCTCCCAGCCAGGGGCCAGGTGGAGGGCGTGTCTGTTCTCCCAACAGAGGGAGGAGTCGCTCCTGTTGCTCGACTGGCGCTCTTGGGGGAGCTACAGACCCAGCTTAGACCCCCAGCCTCCCACCTGGACCTCACCACTCTGTTTGACTGGACATCGTGTGTGCTGTCAAGTGGGCTGTACCCACCTTGGCCCAACCTCCTGGGGCAGAGACGGAAGGAAGCTGAAGCCACCAAGGAGGAGGCAGGTTGAAGGGTGGAAGGAGCTCCTCAGAGGCCAAAGTCCTGGGTCTCCTCTGGGGAAACAGTCGTGGCCAGAGGCTCAAGTCCATATGCCTGACCTCTGGGCCTCCGTCCTCAGCACGCAGCCGGCCTGCCTTGTCACTTCCCAGGCAGGTCCAATCCCCGGCCACACCTCTGGTGCGGTCAGAGGGCCCGGTGGTGGAAAGGTGAGTTCAGGACAAGGAGCCCTGACTGCGCAGCAGGCGCTGGGGAGACACAGGAAGTCCCCTGCAATCCAGAAAGGTAGAATGTGGATCACAGTGTCACGGCAAAGGTCAGGAGAGCAACTGGGGCTGACCCACAGCCGAACCTTCCGAAAGTCCGAGCTTCCCAGCAGCTGACACGGGAGCAGGAGCTGAGCCCTACCTCACACCACACCAAACTGACTCCCCGTGGGTCATCTCGCTGTCAAAGCCCAACTGTAAGGCTTCTACAAGAACACGGAAGAAATCCTCACAGCCTCGGGGTAGGCAAACATCCCTCTGCGCGAACATGGGGACGCCTGGGCCTTTGGCTCAGGTCACGATCCCAGGGTCCTTGGTACAAGTCCCAGGTCGGGCTTCCTGCTGCTCAGAAAGCTTCTCCCTCTGCCTCTGCTTGTGTGCTCTCTCCATCAAACAAACAAACAGTAATAACAATAATAAATAATAAGTAAACAAAATCTTTTTAAAAATGAGCAAAATATTTGAACAGACCCTTCATATAGGACACGACGCACGCGCACTCGCGCACCACCACCGCCAGTCACCCGGGAAGTGCAAACCCAGTGAGACGCCGCGTTTGAGAAGATGAACGGCAGGGCCCTGGGGAGGCCGCGGAGCGACCCCACGGTACAGGTGGGGGTTGAGATGGTGCAGCCGGCCCGGTGCTCCCGACGCAGTTCAGTGAGTGTCTGCGTGAGCCGGCGGCTGGAGGCGTCTTCCCGGGCAAGCCACGCGCTTCTTCATTCTTGGGTGCGCGTGTGCGTATTATGTGCGCATGTGTGTCCATGTGCACGCATGTGTGCATGTGTGTGTGTGCGCGTGCACGTGAGCGGGGAGACGGAGAGAGAGACTCTCCAGCACGTAGCCTGAGGCGGGTCTCGATCTCATGACCCTGAGATCAAAACCTAAACTGGAGCCAAGAGCCGGGTGCTCAGCCGACCACACCCGGGAGGGCTTCCTGCGTCTTCCTTCTGAAGGACGCCTGGGCTGGGGGATGCCTCCTGCTGGCTGCAGGGATGGGAGCTGTCCCTGTACTGGGGCCCGCGGGGCACGGCGGCTTCGCTCACTGTAGCCCAAAACTGGAAACAGCACTAACGTTCACGGTCGCCACGAGATAAAGGGACTCTGGCGTGTGTGTGTATAATGACCTGCCGCTCAGGACGGCCCCGCACAGCTGGCACGCTCACGACAGCATGGCTGGACCCCAGGCCCGTTCTGCAGAGGGAGAGCAGCCAGGTCCCAAAGGGTACTTAACGCATGACCCATGTAGACAAAGTCCAGGAGCAGAGAAGGTGTTACCACACCAGGCCAGTGGCACACGAGTTCATCCCGCTCTCTTGGTGCAGGCATCCTGAGCAGCGGGAAGTCACGAGGAATTCGACCTAGAAACCCACAGGTCCTGGCCGAGGGCACAGCAAACCCGTTTTGCAGAAAAGCCTCCCACTGGGCCGTTGCAGCCGACAGGAGACCAGTGGATGGGCCCCTCCCCAGGTCTGGCCTCTTCGGCCACCAGAGAGAGAGGAGGACCCAGACGCGGCTTAGAGCGAGAGAAGCTGAGGAAGACACAGCAAGTCCTGCACCACGCGGCTGCACGAGAAAGGGCCCCAACCTCCGCGCAATGAAGCAACCATTTCCTCTGCTCCTGTGGGCGGCAGGTCGGGAACCGGAACTGGGGCCAGCTCCACTACGTCCGGCGCCGCAGCTGAAGATCCGTGCTCTGTGGCGGGCGTCATCGGGGGCCCTGCCCTCCAGGTCCAGCACATGGGCTGGGGGCTGGACCCACAGCGGCTCCTCGAGGACCTGTCTCTACGTGCACATGGTCTCCCCAGCCGGCAACCCGGGCTGCAGCCCCGGCGCGTCCGCAAGACAAGGGAGCGCAGCGGGTGGGACCACTCTCGCCTTTGCTGTCAGACGCGTGGCTTCTGCCGCGTCCCGCCGGGAAAGGGGAGTCCCTAAGGCCAGCCCAGAGCAGAGGGAGCAGAGTCCGTCTCCAGCTTCAGTGTCACAGAATCTGTGGACGTTTTCAAGCCACCACACAGAAGAGAGCTCCGTCATCGCCACGGCAGGGAAGAGGGAGGAAAAGACGAGCAGGGCGACCCCGAAGCAAGCACGGGTCCCAACAACCCCTGTCCAGCCCTTCTGCCTCCAGGACAGCTTGGTAAAAGCCTGAACCCAGACGTTCCCGTCATGACAACAAACGTGAAAGGACTGCATTTATCACGACATCGGGAATCGGAGGCTGGAGTTTGGCCCAAGACTGACACAGCTACTGGCTGCCCAGGGACGCACCAGAGCACAAAAGCACAATATGGTCAAAATAAAAAAGGGCGATGTGCGCCGGGCAGCTACCCACCAAGAATAAATAAATGCTGCCATAGCGATCACGTCAGACAATCTGGAATTAAAGGCAAAATAAAGAAAGCCACCCACGAAATAAACAGCTGTAGGAAGGAACGGTGCTTAGCAAAAGAGGGAACCCTGCACAAGGGTGTTCTTGAAGCTGTTTCGACTGGGATCTGCCATCCCGAAACCATTATTGTCACCGAGCTGCTTCTGGCATGTGTGGTGCCCCAGGCAGGGCTCGGGGGAGCCGCAGGTGCTACGGGAGGCTTCGGGGCGGTGCCGACAGCGAGACGCTGCGATGACCTAGCAAACGTCTTTCTGTGCTTGTCCAGATCCACAGGATCCACACCACCAAGAGGGACCCTACTGCCCGCTGTCCACCGATGGTCTCTCCGGGTCGTCTGCTGAGCAGTGATGCCGCCTGGACCCCCTCATGTCCCCTCTGCCCCTGGAGGGGGCTGTGCCCCTCGTTAACATCACTGTGACAGCTTTGCCTCCCGACACTTCTTGCCGGTGGCTCCTGGGACCCACGACAAAGCTGCCAGCAGGAGCCTCCAAGCTCAGGGAGCGGACCTGCCCAGGGCAGGCACCCACTGCCCCACAGCTGAAGCACAGGAGTAGATGGCGACTGGGGACAGGGGTCTCCATGGAGGGCCCTACCCCTCCCCACACACCTCCCCGAGAATGAGCCCTTGGTATGGGGGGTTGGTTTCCTCCTGGAAGGAGTGGGGAGCCCTCAAAACCTCTTTAGCAAGGACTCCTAGAAAGGGCTGTGGAGCCCAAGGTGATGGACGACATAAGCAGGCCCCTCAGCCCTACTGCGGAAGGTGCCCCACGTCTGCGAAGCCCCCCCAGGCCTTCCCTCTCCCCCAGGCCTCCTCCCCAGCCGCCCCAGGGGAGGGGGACGCCTCCGCTTCTCCTTGTCCTGCCTGCAGCTCCCAACCAGGCAGGGAGCCCGAATCACAGCCTGGCTTGGACCGTGTCCTGGCAGGCGGCCCAACCTCCCCCATGTGAAAAGGGCAGGGGGGGGCGCCCTTCCGCTTCTGCACTGTGGCCCTGCGTTCCCACTGGGGGACCCTCGTAGGTGGGGCCCCGGGACGCCGGCTCGTGGACAGCCCGAGTGCGGCCAGGGGATGAGATAAACCGGACCACGTTTGTAGGCGAGGAAAGGTACCCAGTCCGCTGGCCGTGGCCTCCAGTCTAGGGCGTCATCACACCCCTTGACTCCCGGAACGCTGCCGGGGGGAGTGAGGAAGTCTGTCTGGTGCTGACGAGCAAACAGTTCTGGCCGGAGGGACAGAGGATGGGCTTCGGGGCCCTGACCACTCAGAGCAGGCGGCGGCAGGGCACAGCCCCACAGGAGCGTGGCCCCTCCACAGGCTTTCATCACACGACTCAGACACGTTATGAAAAATGTTTTTACTGTAAATCAAAGTACCAAGCAGATACTTGCAAAACAACATACAAAGTAGAACCCGGATGCTTCCCCTCCCCAGGCTGCCCCTGAGCCGGCGCCTGGCACCGAGAAAAACCCAATCCAGTCCTGCTCCCCAGAAGCCGCCTGTGGTCCCGCCCTGCGGGGAGCAGCAGGGACAGAGCTCCAGGGACCCTCCCCCGCTCAGGGCCCCTCCAGGCACAGGTGTCTGCCCCCAGCCGGGGCGGAAGGAGGGAGGGGCTGCCCTTGTGACGTGGGAAGCTGTGGCTTCTGCGTCTATGGCCCTGAGGCGCACCTCCCCCCCACACCCCTGCGGTCTGAGGGCAGGGCAGCGGCTTCAAAGGGGCCGCAACCGGCCAAGACCACGTGGTTTCTCCTAGGGTCTGAGCTGGTGCAGACGGACAGGCCAGGCCAGGCGGGGCCCCGGGGGTTGCAGGCCCAACAGCATCGGGACTCGGTGAGGTGGAGGACACACGCCAGCAAGTAAACGTCATGCTGAAACCGGCTGACCCGTGACAACGGCAAACAAGTAGGCAACGGAAAGCGAACAGAAAAAGACCACCTCAGTGGCTTGACTTGGGGGGCGAGGCCCGCTCCGGTAGGTTTGGGGCACCCGAGGGATAGAAGGACACACAGAGCCCAGTTCCCTTCAAAGCACAGTGGGGCGGCAGCTTGTCCTCGGAGCCCCCGCCCCCACCCGAGAAGGGTGTTCAGCAGGCAACGGAACCGGCAGGTCTAAGGGGGACCTGCCTCTCAAGGGCTCAGATGGGCCTTGGGGCCCTGCCGGCGACGGCCCCAGGCCTTCAGGGGACCCTCGCCTACTCTCCCTCCTGCGTACAAAATCACACCTGCCGATGGCCCACACATGGCCCTACCAGTGAGCATCCTCACCCCCACCACGACTGGCCCTGGCGCAGGCGCAGATGAAGGCCCCAGGCAGCAGCGTCAGCCAGCAGGTGCATCTCCACCTCCAGGCTGGGGCCGGATTGGGGGGGGGGGAGGCACTAAGGCTATCATGGTGGCCCATCGACAGGCTGAGCACAGGAGTCGCAAGCCCCCTGGGGGGGGTGGGCAGGAGCACCCTTGGCCCAGGCCATCATCCTCAGTTCCTGTCTGGTTCTGTCCACACCCCCAGCCCCTGGGGCCAAAGCCCCAGGGGCACACGCACAGTCACACTCCCCAGGTGGCCTGCTGGTGCCCCACGCTCACGGCTGGAGCAACGGGAACCAACAGCACACACAGCCCCATGGGCCGTCCCAACAGCTGCTTCTGGAAAGCACGCTGGAACCCAGAGCTAATTCAGGGAGCCAGGCACTCAGCATTGCTTGGGCTGAAAAGGCTACAAATCTGCCTCTTCCTAGAAGCCTACAAAACAATTCACTTAGAAACACCCCCAGTGCTTGTGCAACAGCCCCGGGTGAGCCCCTCAAGCCCCTGCCGGGTGGAGGGGAGGTGGGCAGACGGCAAACCCTGCTGCTGGGGCCCCATGGCCCCCTACTCAGGTGGGTGCCAGGGGGATTCCCTCCAACCCTCCCGGGTGCCCAGGAACCGCAGCCCAGCACCGAGGCCTGTTCGGAGACAGGAGGACAGGGTGCCGGGCCACACTAAACCTACAGAAAACTGTGGGAAGAAGCCAAATCCATAGGATCCGTGGGTTTCCACACTTGGGGACAGTTCCCAAGACATGTGTTAGTGACACACCCTCCCCCAGCCGGCTCAGGCCCCCAAGAGGCCCCTTGCACCGCGGGGTCTGTGCCCCGCTCCCCGGCTCTGCCTCCTCGTCTCTCTACCTGGCTCCTGATCAGGCCCAACGTGTAGACAGTGTCAATAAGCAACAGATGGAAAAATGTATTTCCTAAGAAAGAAGGGGGCGGAGGTCCGAGAGCGAGGCCGGCCGCACAGGTCTGTCGTCCGCGGTCCCTTTTACTCCTCTTCGGTTTCGGTGTTTCCTCTCTTTGGTTCAACCCCACGTCACCCGCGGGGTGCCGGGGCCGCGCTCCTGCCCGGCCACGGCCTGAGGAGAGGCGGCCGGCCCTGTGCCCCCGAGGGGCCTCGCCTTCCACCAGTGTCTACTTGTGCTCGGGGCCCTCCGCCATGGCGGCCACCTCGATGGTGGCCGTATGCTCCTCGGGCCCCGAGGCGGCCACGGCGCTCTCAACGGCCCCCGTGGGCACGGTCACGATGGTGCTGCCCCCGGGTGACACCTGGGCCACGTTCTGCAGGGCGGGGCCCAGGCCCGGCAAGGTGAGCAGCTGCAGGGGGCTCACCACCTTGACCACGGTGCTGCCGTCCTGCATGGCGGCCGTGCTCAAGACCGTGAGGCTCGATGCGTCCGGGTGGATCTCCACCGCGCCGGGGAAGGCGGTGCCCGACGAGGCCAGCACTGTGTACCCCCCAAGCAGCGGTGAGGCGGGGGAGCTGGCAGGAGCAGCCTGGGGGGGTGCCTTGCCCAGCACAGGGGAGGGCAGCGCAGATACCACTTTGCCCAGCGGCACGCCGGTCAGCTGGGACACGGGCACGCCGGGGCTGAGGGCGATCTGGGCAGACTGACTGAGCACCTGTGAGGCGACGGCCGCCGGCCCGGATGTGGCCCGAGCCAGCCGGGGCCGCTTCGTGGGGGGCGGCAGGGACACGGGGGTCAGCGTCATGAGCACGTTACTGAGGTGCTGGGACTTGTGCTTGAGCTCCTTGGCCCGGCGACGGTGTTCATCACACTGCTGCTCCAGGGCTGCGGGACACGGGCAGCGGTCAGCGCGGGGAGCGGGGGGCAGAGGTCACCACAGGGACCGGGGGGGGGGCAGAGGTCTCCGCAGGGATGGGGGCAAAGGTCACTGAGGGGACCAAGGGAGGCAGAGTTCACAGCAGGGGCCAGGGCTCAGACGCAGGGACGGAGGCAGGGGGCAGAGCATCACTGCGGGAATGAGGGTGACGGGGGGGCGCCAAGTCCCAGTGCGGACCCGAGGTGGGGACATCAGACCACACACCCCCGACAGGGCCTGTGCTGACAGTGCACTGATGCTCTGTCCCCGTGCCACCCTGTCTCCCACAGGGATACTGTCTGAGGGCCTGTGGGGACCACCCTTCTGAGGAAGCAGAAATGCCATCTCAAAGGTGGCCTCCACGCCGCCAAGCGAGAGGAATGACCTTCCCCATTCCTACTTTCCACTCCTCCTAACCTCCGCGGGCAAGTGCGGTGCCGGCGCGCGGAGATAAAAGGGACAGAGAACCCACACACGCAGGCGCCGGCTGCACAGGCCCAGCGCGTCCCGATGCCGAGGGGCGCCCGGAGAGAAAAGGGAATCGTGGGAGCCACGCTGGCTCCTGGTCCTCTCTCCCAATTTTCTCCTGCACACAGCGGCCGGGGTGGTGCCACACGCAGGCCCCATGTCACAGCTTCCCTGCTTCCCTGTGTGACAGTGCTGAGCTCCCCTGGCCCTCCCCGAGTCCAGACTCTGCCCCCAGGGCTCCCTCGGAGCAGCTGTCCCACCGGGCTGCGAGCAGGGACGGCCGTGTGGGTGCACAGCCCACAGGCAGGCCCCGCCCCAACGCACCTGCCAGGTCACGGGCGTACTGCTCCCGCGAGCGGTCCATCTGGCACTTGTGACTCGCCAGTACCTTCTTCACCAGGTCCAGCAGGCCGAAGTTCTGCACGATGTTGTTGAGGAGGACGGCATCTTAAAGGGGTGAGGACACACTGAGAACGGGCTCCCCCAGCAGAGAAGCTCCCCTGGACACACGGCCAGAGCCTGGGAGGCATGTGGCCCCTGCACGGCCCTCTCCTGCCACCCGCTGCTCAGCCACAGCACAGCTGGGTCCTGCGCCTACGACTCGGCTTCATCCCAGGGGTGCAGCAGGGCGGGACAGAGCACCCCAGCACCCCTGCCCCTGCCCAGAGCAGGAGGGAGCCCGGTGGGTGGCCACCGATGCCAGAAAGACGCTGAGCCCCTCACCTCGGAGCTGTAGGGGGGGGTCCTGGACCCGCTGCTGCAGGCCTTTCATGGTCTCCATCAGCTCCTGGTGGAACTCCTGTATGACCTCGTCCAGCAGACCCGCGTCCTTGAGCCCTCGCCAGAAGGAGAAGGTGTCGTCTGTGGGGGACGGAGAGGCTCAGCGAGCAGGAAGAACCCACAGAGCAGGCGCGGCGGGCTTCTTGCCACAGGCAGGGGCAGAGGGCTGCCGGGGGCCCAGGGTCCAGCGCACACAGGTCCAGATGGGGGCCCAGGCACAGCTCCCCCCTCTGCACTGGCATTTCGTCCAGGAGGCCCCTCGGGCCCGCCCAGCACATCCCCCGCCTCCCCACCCCCAAGGAGCCCACTCAGAAGAACCTGTACCTCCGATGGCCGTGGTCCAGTCACTGGGATCCTCACAGGTCTCTATGGTGATGGTAGCGGGAGACCCGTTCACTGCAACCCAGATACGGCCACCGTGAGCCTCGACAGCCAGCGAGTGACCCTCCCGACCCACTGTCCACACTCGAGCTCTGCACCAACTTCCGCAAGGCCCACAAACACGGGCGCCGGCGCAACCAAAGGATGTACTTGCTTCTGCGGCGCATCTGCTCTTAGACTTAATCACAGACGTCTTCAAACACACACACAGGAGAAAGAACTGCATCTCCACGACCCCACTGCCAGCTCAACAACCCCAACATCACGCTCCTCTCGCGGCATTTACGGGCTCCCCAGCGCGTGGTGATGCGGACGGCCATCGGGCCAGGCTCCCTCAGCGAGGAAGGAGGCGGCCGCGCCGGGGCGGAGGCCGGGCCGTGCGCCTCTGTGGCCGCAGGTGGAGCGGGACCCGGGCAAGCCGGCCGGGGCGGAGGCTCAGAGCCGCACGTACCGTCAGCGGTGGCGGGAGTGAGCGGAATGTACTCGGCAGAGGTGGGGCTGCTCAGGGACACACGGGCACCCGAGAGATCGATCTTGGTGCTGCGGCAGGTGTTGGAGCAGACCTTGTCGTGCTGGTAGAAGTCCAGCTCCCCAGAGTCCATGATCTTCCTGTGGCAAACAAGACCCGAGACGGAGAACACATCCAGGCACCGGTGGGCACCGCTGGTGCCCGGGGTGCTTGCTTCCCTCCCAACACCCCACTCTCGTGTCCTCAGGTCCTGCTGACAAGGGAGGGGCTGGCCTGGGGGCAGGTTCCAGGACAGGCAGTGGCTGCAGAGTGGCTACCACCGGGCGGGAGGTGGGCGCCACGGAGGCTGCAGACGGGCCTCTCCGAAGACCCCAGCCAGCGCTCTGTGCCAGTGAAGGCCAGGAAGCAGACTTCCTGCTGGCAGCACAAGCAGGAAGTCTGTGAGGACCGGGACCACAGTGGCCGGCGCCCAGGAGAGACGAAGGTCCTGGCAGCCAGTCATCCCAGAGACATTGGTCAGGGTCACGCACGCCTCCGGGACATTCTGCCGCCGGCTGGCCTTGGGGAGCGGGCCCATGGCTACCAGGAGTGCTGAGGATGCCCCCGCCACACACACTGACTGTGAGGCCGAGGGAGACAGAAAACCGTCCTGGAGCAGCCGGGCCCTCTGTGCGCAGGGGAAAAGCAGGACGGTGCTGGCTTCTCGCTCTGCACCCCATTCTCTGCTCTCGCAGGAGGGCACAGGACATCCTCCGCCCGCTGGGGACAGGCTTCCTAGGGAGGCCCTTCACTAAGGCCCCTCTGGAGGGCCCGGCTTTATGTCTGGACATGTCAACTCAGCCCCTCCACCCGTGGCCTCCATGTTGCGGGGCCTCTGCACAGCGTGCGTGCACCAGCCTCGGGGCGCACTGCAGACCCACGGTGCCCCTCCCCCACAGTGCTCGTCCAAGGAAACGGCCTGTGGCCTTCTCACAGCTAGGCCACCAAGACCCCTTCCAGAAAGCGGGGGGCCCACCTCATGGGTGGGGCCGAGAGAGGAGCCCTGAGCCCTGCACGAGGGAGCACAGGGCCGACCGCAGGACGCCAAGCAGCAGGCACGCTCCAGGAGCGCAGGTTTAACAGGCCGGCTGGGGCGTCCGCCCGTGCCACCCCACACCGTGCTTCACAGGGACAGTGTCACCAAGGCCCACAAAGGCTCCCCTGGCAGCAAACCCACACCCAAGGACAGCACAGAGCTGCTTTTCCCGGGAATAAGCACATGGAGGACAAAGGAGAGCCCCCCCCTTCAGCAGCAAAGTGACCCAGTCCCGCCACGCCAGACCCCGTCACAGACACAGCCCTCTGCACTGGCGCGCAGTGAGGGCCGTGGAGCGAGCCCTGGATGCCAGAGAGAGGGGCCCCTGCCTCATCGGAGCGGGGTGAGCTCTCACCACATGAAGATCAGCATCGATGTCCTCCGTCTTCTCAGAAGGGGCATCACCACTTGTTTCACAGGTGATGGGAAAAGGGGCAGAAGGCCATCAGGACAGGTCCCACACATAGGGAAGCCAGCAGAGCGGACACTGGCCTTCACGCCGGCCTGAGAACTGGCCCACGCAAATGAGTGGAGGCCCCTTGGGACGCTGGCACAGCCATCGGAGAGACGGAGGCACAAACCCCGATCAACTCTCTTCCGGGATCTGATGTCTGTGAAGGAGCTGGGAGCCAGCCCAGACCTTCCTACAAATTCCCAATGACTCTCAAAGGGAAAAGGAGGTCTGTGCGGAGCAAGGGGCCACTGCACCAAGAGCAGACCGCCACCGACCGCCAGAGACGGGGCGCCGGCCCAGCACCTGCTGGCAACATGGCCGAGAGCGTCAGGGACCGGACTAGACCCTCTGCAAACCCACCCGCCTGAGAGCAGGCCCAGGAGATGGAGGTGCAGCCACTGGACACAGGCGTGGTCTGGACGGGACCGTCACCAGGCGCACAGGCCATGCCAGAAAGGGACAGGTGGCCAGACGGACACGTACTGCAGGTTCAAGACCTCGTGCCCATGCACTCCGGGGTTCGGCGGCTGCAGCGGGAGGCGCGGGAGCACTCTCTCCAACACAGGGATGCACAGGGAGGCCGAGCGAGGGCCTCCAAGGCCAGCCCATCTGACGAGGCCACGGCCAGCAGGGCTGTGAGCAGGAGCCGTCCCGAGCACTGTCGGCACTTTGGTCTAGGATGGGCCTCATCTTAGAAACTCAAAAGCAAACGGAAGGATGCCCGGTGCGGCCCCCACCTAAGCATGATCCCCGTGGGCGCCGGCCGCGCACCAACACCCACCTAAGCATGATCCCGTTCATGCGGATGGCCCTCTTCCAGTCCTTCAGGGTGGACTTGCCAGCCAGGTGCACAAACTCCTTCGGGCTGATCACGTGCTCGTCATACTGTGGAGGGAATCAGAGCGGGACGGCCCCTGTGACCCCCCAGGACTCCCCTCTCTTGCCTGACCGCTGGCCAGAGCCCAGCCAGTGAGAGGGGTGTGGGGCAGCCGACAGCTGCGGACCGGTCCGACCAGCAGCATCGTCAAGGAGGAAGAGAGTAATTCACGTAACACAAGCCATGGCCACTGTGCCCCAGGGCTGGCTTCCAGCTGCCGGCAGTCTGTGGCCTGCACTGCCCCCACACCCAGGGAGGGAGCCCAGAGACAGAGATGGTGCCCCGAGCCAGGAGGAGCGGAGGCGACCACACTGCTGTGAAAGGCAGGCTCTCGCTCCCTCCAGATACGACTCAACAAACCCACTGCCGCATGACTTACTCTGCTTGTCATACACACATGACGTCACAACAACACAAGACAGCGTGCAGGCTGAGCGGTGACTCAAGCCCTTCACCCCACCCTGCCGACACCCCTCACAGCACACATCTCGGGCACCAATGCACACTTATCTGTCTCAGTGTCAGGGCTTGGGGCCGGTTTCCCCCAGTGTTGGAGCTCAGATGGCCCGAGGAGCTAAAATATCCTCTCCAGTTGTGTTAAACAAGTAATTACTGGAACTGAAGAATCAAAATGAAACTGTATTTCCTTAGGAAACAAGCAGGCAGGAGAGAGAGGTGCCTCCCCCGGGCCCCCGCCAGCTGGGCTCAGGTCCAGCTGGGGTCCTCCAGCATAGCTTGCCAGGGAGCCCAGAGCGCCAGGTCCTCAGATCTCCAGCAGACCCAGTCACTGCCCGTGCGAGCGGCTGATGGGTGTCCTTTCCCTGAAGCCCCAAGCACCCACACAGGCTCTCACGGAGTCCGGGAAGCCTCTCGACCCCTCGTCTAGCTGTCCAGGGAAAGGGGCTGTGAGCCCAGGCCGCCGAGTCAGAGCAGCTATCTGCCCGCTGCCACACCCCCCCGCCCCCACTCCACCAGACAGGACACTGTCTCTGCCCCTCTCCAAGGCATGACATCCCCTCTCCCCCACCCCCTGTAACGCCGTCGGGGCCGCGGTCCCTCCACCCCAGCTACACGCACGGATCCATCCCTCCTGCGCGCCCCGCTTCACTCCACTGTCCTGTCTACACGCGCTGCCTCCCCTCCCTTCCTGCCGCTGTCTGGGCCGGCCACCACTCGAGTTCGAGTTTTCTTAGTAGTTGGCACGCCCCACTCCCTTCTCAGGCTGGGTGCTGTGCCTACCTGGGCTGTCGGGAGTCCGGGGCTACGTGACCCCACAGCCGGGGCCACAGGTTTTACCTGGCTAGGAGTCTTCCTAAGACGTGTTGTCAAAGCTGTGGGCCCACCCCCACGTTTCCACTTCCTGGACACCTGCACACCTCCTAGACCTAAAAACTCCCATCCGGGGGCAACTGGGTGGCTCACTGGGTTAAGCCTCTGCCTTTGGCTCAGGTCATGATCTCAGGGTCCTGGGTTCTCTGCTCGGCGGGGAGGCTGCTTCCTCCTCTCTCTGCCTGCCTCTCTGCCCACTTGTGATCTCTCTCGCTCCATCAAATAAATAAATAAGATCTTTAAAAAAACAACAAAAAACTCCCATCTGGGATCACTTTCCTTCTGCCTGAAACACACTTCTTCCCAAATGCCCTTCAGGGAGGACTTGCTCATGGCCAATGCAGTTTTGTCTGAAATGTCCGCACGCTCCCTAGATTGGAAAGAGGGCTTTACTGCGCGCAGGCCTCTCTCTCAGCCCAGGACCCCACTCCTTCGCCCTCCGGCTCCTACGGCATTTTCAGGAACCCCGCCACCGGCGGGACCCCTGTTCCTGAGGACTTGTCTGCTCTTAGCCCCGCAAGGCCTTCTCGGCCTCTCGCTGTGCGGTTCCGTTAGGACACCATCTGCAGTAAACCTGCTTCTGTTTCTCACCCTTAATTTGCGATTATTTTGAACTTGCAGAATGAGTGGAAGACAAGCACAAAGAATCAGCCTGCGCCCGTCCCAGGAGCTGTTCGCCCGGGGCCCCTTCCCCCTGCTTCCCTGCCGACTGCTCCGCACGGGAGGACTCAGGCCCTGTCCTCTGCCCCCGCGGTCCGTTTCCTGAGGGCAAGGCTCTGCCACACAAGCACCACTCTCGAGAGCAGGAATCGGCCCTGACGTGTGCTGTCGCTCAAGAGGCGACAGCCAGCGCTGCTCAATGGCCCAGTAACAGCCTCCGTGGCAACCGGACTCCAAGGCAGGACCCAGCCCAGACAGCGCAGCCCACCTGCTCCCTGAACAGTCCACCCCTCGTCTCCCTGACCCTGACACTTCTGAAACACGCAAGTGAATGTCTTATTGACTGTCTCTCGCGTCTCCTCGGGACAAGAGTCAGGCTATGCCTTTCTGGCAGGAATGCCACGGATTTCCCGCCCATTTGATCAGGAGACCCACGACGGAGGCCTGTCCTGACGCTCATGTCATCACCTGGTTAGGGGCCACCTGCCTGGCTCCCCCTCCAGAGTGCTTCCCCTCTCCATGAGCGCCACGCGGGACAGGCACAGAGCCCGCTCCCAAGCAGCTCTCAGCAGCCAGTCCTGGAGTCCAGGCCCCCTCACCCCTGCACGTCTGCTAGCTGGCATTCCAACATGGAGCGTTACTTCTTGATGCGAACGCCACGGACCACACGGCAGTACACACAGCCCCGTGGCCTCTGACTTCACTTGAGTCGTAACCCACACTCCGGGCAATGGCCGCAGTGTCAAACTGCCCTGGACGGAGCCGGCCCTTCGAGCTGCCTCCCACGGCTGTTTGACATGAGGCCGGTCCCTCTCCTCACTCGGTCTGGGATTTGCGGGGCATCCTGAACCGTGCACGGTGATCTTCTACCCGTTACGAACATCCTCGGATCCTTCTCTCCTTCCAGAGCTCGACTGACGGATCAGCCCTTCCCAAGCCTCTCCCCTCTTCATTCCTGCGGGTTGTGTTCTGGATACCTTTACGTCTGCCTTCCAGTTCACGAACTACCTCCTCGACTGGGTCGGATCTGCTATAAAACCTATCCCTTAAGGGTTCTATTTTAATTCTATTTTTCATTCCGAGTTTGTTTTCCTAAATATGTTTATGCTTTTCTCATGTCAGCCCTCTCTTATTTCTTGAGATAAACTAAACATAACGATTTTATATTCCCTCTCAAAATCCCGAGGCCCGAAGCACCGTGAGTCCTGTGCTGTCTGTGGTCTCTGGGCTGTCCCCTCCATGTTCAGCGCTTCCTTTACAATGAGCTGCTTTTCCCTTGAAACTGTGTGCCGACGTCACTCAAAATCTGTGATGAAGAGGAGTTCCTCCAAAAAGGACGTGTGCTCTGGTCAGATTCCTGGGGGAACTGCCAGCCAGGAGCCGCCTACAACCAGAACCGACCGTGCAGCTCCCACATGGGTCGTCCTCCAAAGGGTCCCCCATCCCTCGATGCCCAGATGGGCAGCAGCAGGCTCCGTGTCCGGGGGACAGAGTGGGGCTGGGACCCCATTCTTAGTGGTCTGCCCTGACGCTGAGGGGCAGACCTCTACAAGTAAAAGCATTCCAGGGGGTAACCCCTGCCCTCAAGCACACTCAGGAAGCTCTGGGCTGCACCTTCTGGCCTCCGGCCCTGCAAGGCTGAGCAAGCCGGGGGCAGGCAAAGGCCCCGCAGGCTACAGGTGGCGCCTGGTCTCCCCCACAGCCCACCTTTACTCGGACCCTCAGCTTGTCTGTTTCAACCATTTCTGCCGGCTTGCGGAGGCTTCCAGAAAATGCTTTAGGAAAGTATTTTCAGCAGCATTTTTGGCTACTTTCAGCACAGAGTGAGTCTGGGTACTTAATCTACCTTGGCAGAAAAGGGAGCACCTCTCCCGTCCACCTGACTCATGGCTACTCAATGAGTCTTTCCAAAGCACACCCCTCCTTCAATCCACCACGGTGGCTGCCCCGGCACAATCAGGGCTACTCCCCCAGCCCCTCCCCCGGCCGCACTCCAGAAACAAGGAACTGGAACCTCCTGAGCCTTCCCTTCCCCTGGGCCTCAGCAACAACCCCGTCCGTCCCGGAAGGCCCACCCCCTCCTCCTCTCTTCTCCCAAGCACATGCGACCCCCGCGTCCGCACCCCCCCCCCCGCGGGCCTCCAGGTTGCTGGGCCATGAGGGCCCCCCTGCCCCGCAGCGGGCACACATGCGCGGGCTGTGCCCGAGCTGGAGCCTCACCTGAACACACTTGACGTTGATACCCGGGCACACGAACTTCCTCCAGATCAGGTTGGCCCTGCTGCCCCCGCAGGTGATGGGGTACACGATTTCAGCCTCCAGACGCTCCTCCTCCTCGGCCACCTTCACTTCTCACACGGCGTGCGGACAGGAGGGTAAAAACAGAACCAGTTACAACCTTCCCAAGATACTTTCTGAAAAGCGCAAACAGCCACCAACCAGAAACCGGAAACCGAGACCCAAGAAGGACTAAGACAGGGCGGGGGCACTGCTCATCAGTCCCAGGTTAGAGGCTCAGGTAAAGCCCCAAAGATCAATTTTAGGAGAGTGGAACTACCGTAATCCACATTAAACAGGGGTTCAACGGAAGAACCACGCTTTACTTGAAAGGATTCTAGAGAAGTTTGCTCTTACTCTCGTGAGGGGTCCAGAGGCCGTTAGCCACAGGCCCTCCCTGATGGTCTAACCACCAACGGAGCTGCGGCCCCACCACGGGAAGAGGCTGAGCTGCGTCTGCAGACTCCAGCCAGGCCCCCCCGGGAGGACCCTGGGGCTCGAGCCCATAGGCGGCCTCTCCTGGCCTAGAAGACCATCCTGCAGGGGTACGGAGTGGGCAGGCGGGCTCCCTACCTAACACGGCCTCCTTGAGCTGTGAGGAGGCCGTGAATGCGGCCGCCGCGGCCGCCGCAGCGTTCTCGGTCTCCATGCTGTCCTCCGCCAGCTCGGCCCTGGGAGGGAGGGAGGGAGGGAAGGAGGCGTCAGCTCACACAGCAGGCCGGGCGCACCCGAGTGCCGGCGCGCCCCCTCTCCCGAGGCAGCCCACGGTCCCAGCAGTGGCTGTGCAGGTCAGGGACCTTGAGGCGACAGTCACTGCACTGCTGCTCCCAGCAGGCATTTCCCGGAGTGGCTCCAGGGCCCATGGCCCCTGACACCTGCGGCCAGCAGGACACGTTTGTGCAAACAGTGACACCTACATGGGAACTTTAAATCTCCTCTTTCCTTTAAGATAGGACTTATTATTTGAGAGGGAGAGAGAGAGAGAGAGAAAGCATGGCGGAGAGGCAGAGGGAGAAGCAGGCTCCCCACTGAGCAGGGAGCCCGATGTGGGGCTCAGTCCCAGGACCCGCAGATCATGACCTGAGCCGAAGGCAGACATTTCACCGACTGAGCCCCCCCAGCACCCCCTCCTTCTTTCTTTAATAAATTCATTTTTAATTCTGGGGCACCTGGGTGGCTCAGTCAGTGAAGCCTCTGACTGGGTTTCAGCTCAGGTCATGATCTCAGGACGGGGAGCGCGAGCCCCGCGTCCGGCCCTGCACAGAGCGCGCAGCCCGCATGGGTTCTCTCCTGCCCTCTGTCCCTCTCTCCATCCTGCTCACTCGCTTGCGTGTGCTCTAAAACTTTAAACATTTAAAAAAATATATAAAATTTCTTATTTCTATTATAATGACCTCATGTTTCTGATAAAACTATCAGAAAATATAAAATGATAGAAAGCGGAAAAAAATCACCCATGGCCTAACCTCCCATCAAAATAAATTACGTATATAAGTCAAATGTAAACGTAAAAACTAAACCAGAAAAATGTTAAAAGGAAGGAAAAAGAAAAAAAATTTAATGGTTTCAAAGTGGTGAAAGGTTTTCTTAAATAAAACAAAACATAGGGCCCCGGGCAGCTCAGTCAATTGAATGCTCTACTCTTGGTTTCGGCGCAGGTCGTGATCTCGGGGTCATGCGATCGAGCCCGGTGTCGGGTCCAGGCTCACCAGGGAGCCCACTCGAAGACCCCTCTCCCCCACTGGCCTGTGCATGTGGGCGACACTCTCTCTCAAAAAATAACACAAAACCCAGAAATAAGAGATGATAAATTTCCCTTAAAAAAAAAAAAAAACAATAAAAACAAGGCTCGCCGGTCCTCCCCACTTGAGAGACGGCCGCATCTTCTGAGGCAGAGCCTGTCCTGTCCCCGAGACACGACCGTGAAGGTCGGAGTCAACGCATGTGGCGGTGCCGGATGCCTGGTCACCAGCACTGATTGTGGCTCCGGCAAAGTGAATATTGTCGCCACGAGTGACCTTCCGTGGACCTTGACCACATGGTCTCTGTGCTCTCGTGGGACTCCACTCCCAGCAGATTCCGCGGCACAGGAAGGGCCGAATGGGAAACCTGTCGTCCGTGGAAAGTCTGCCTCCTTCTTCTAGGAGCGAGATCCCGCCAACACCGGATGGGGTGATGCCAGTGCTGAGTCTGTTATGGAGTCCACGGGCATGTCCCCCACCACGGAGAAAGCTAGGGCTTGCCTGACGGCGGGGCCAAGAAAGTCATCACCTCTGACCCCACACCCTGCTGAAGCCCCCGTGTTTGGGACGGGCACGAACTGTGAGAAATACAACGGCTCCCTCAAGACCGCCAGCAAAGTCTCCTGCACCACCAAACACGTCCCCCTCTACTCAAGGTCACACACGACACCACTTGAGCACCACGGAGGGACTCGTGGCCACAGTGTGTGCCGTCACTGCCCCTCTGGGAAGCTGCGGCGTGACGGCCGAGCAGCCGCCCAGAACGTCATCCCTGCTTTTTCCGGCACCAGCAAGGCTGAAGCCAAGGTCATCCCTGAGCTGGCTGAATGGGAAGCTCACTGGCATGGCCTCCTGTGTCCCCACCGCCAACGTGTCCGCCATGGATCGGACCAGCCGTCCGCAGAAAGCTGCCAAACACAATGACGTCAAGAAGGTGGAGGGCGCCTGGGTGGCTCAGTGGGTTAAGCCGCTGCCTTCGGCTCAGGTCATGATCTCAGAGTCCTGGGATCGAGTCCCACATCGGGCTCTCTGCTCAGCGGAGAGCCTGCTTCCCTCTCTCTCTGCCTGCCTCTCCATCTACTTGTGATTTCTCTCTGTCAAATAAATAAATAAAATCTTTAAAAAAAAAAAAAAAAAAGAAGGTGGTGAGACAGGCACGGGAGAGTCCCCTCGAGGGCACCCTGGGCTCCACGGAGGACCAGCTTGTCTCCTGCGACTCAGGACGCAGACAGGGCCGTCTGCTCTCCCACCGCCAATGCCACCGCCAATGCCAGGGCCGGCACTGCTCTCAGTGACCACTGCTCCTGGTCTGACGGTCGGTCTGACCGCAGCTACCGAGTAGTGGACGTGATGGTCCACATGGCCTCCAAGGAGTAGAAGCCCCTGGACCACCAGCGCCAGCAAGAGGAAGAGAGAGGCCCTCAGCTCCGGGGGGTCCTTGCCTCACTCAGCCTCCTGGGCACGGAGACTCTCCCAACCTCCAAACGGTTCCTAACCCAGACTCCCGGAGGAAGGGGAGGGGCTTGGGGAGCCCGACCTCGTCATGTACATCCATAAAGTATACCGTACCCAGACAAAAACGAAGAAAATAATAAAATAAAAATAAGAACTACCCCTATGGGGGGGAACCCCATGAACAATTACTTTAAAAAAGAAAACTGGGGGAAAGGTATACAGCACAAGGAAGACCGCTCATCTCGAATGTTCCCCAAGGAGCCCGGAGAGCAACAGGACTGCCCTGAGGAAAACAGACCAAGACCCAAGGCAGAGACAGGACCCACCCCCAGCACACTCGAGTTGGAGCCATCTCGGGCCTGGCAGGCGGGGGGCAGAAATGCCAGACGGCGTGCACCACTCTGACCTGGACACACACTTGGAGAAACTAACCCAACAGATGACGTATCCCCACACCTGTAAAGCCCCGTGGGGGGAGCAGGTCTGAGGCCTGGATGGGATGCCACAGGTGTACCCCCTCCTGGCCACCGAGGGCCACGCAGGCACGTCTCTGTGGGAAGAGGTTTGGTCACACAGAAAGCACCGTCAGGAACGGCTCACAGGCAGCCGTCCACTCAGCCAGCAAACCATCCCCGGCACGGCCCCTCTCGCGGTCCCGGCCCGCACCCAGGGCCTGGCCGGGCCTCTCAGAGCAGGCCTGAGGCTCTTCGCACCCAAATCCTCCAATCTCTCCTTTCTCCAACAGGGTCAGACCCTCTCCCCCGCGCACTGCTTCTCTCCTGCACATCTGACGCCACCTGCTCCCTGGAGAGCCGGAGCGGACACGGAGCTCGGTGCGGCCCGAGAGCAACACACCTCCACTGGGGCCCGCTCCCCTGCTTGCTGACGGCCACTCCTGGGGCCCCCGCACCATGGACGGTGCCAGGCAAGGCCCACTCTCCCAGTCTCCAAGGCCTTAGTCCACCTCCAGCCGGGTCCGAAGTGAGAGCTGACCAGAAACGCAAACTTGGGAGTCTGCTCTTTGGGCCCCACTGGGAGTGACGCCTCCGTGAAGAAGAACTGGGGGAGAGCGTCCGCGCTCCAGAGAGACGCGCAGGCGCGAAGGGCAAGCGTCGTTCGCAGCCAGACCTGGGAAAGCGGAAAGGGCGATGCCGAAACAGAGAGCGCGCCCCACCCAGGAGAACCAGGCCGACCCTAGGGACCGTGCGTCAGGAGTGGGACACAGGGAGGCGCCAACCCAAGACAGCCACAGCCACGGCCCCACCAAGGGCTGTGTGCACATATGCAGCCAGCCGTCCCTGGGGACCACCCTGGGGAAACCCAGCCACGACCCCACTGCGGCCAAAGGGTCATCCAGGAAGGCAGACACGGGAGAGGACAGACCGCGTGTGCCTGTGTGCCGGCCCAGCGCACACCCAGCGTGGGAACAAATGCCTCGCTGCTTTCAGCAGAAATCAATTGGCATTTGTTCAAACTGCATTTGAAAAATGTCCACTTTATTTAAAGCAAGCGCTGGGAGGAGCTGTTGGCTACCTACAAAACACTTTCTTCTGCCCAGCCTTGGCCACGCGTGCCCATCACCGTAGCAAAGCCACGATGGGAGGCAGGCTCAGCGGACTTTCTCAAATGAGGAATCTCCCAAGCTCTCCCCCAAACTCCCAGCCAGAACAGAAATCAGCACCCAGGGGCACCTGGGGGGCTCAGTGGGTTAAGCCTCTGCCCTTGGCTCGGGTCATGATCTCAGGGTCCTGGGATCGAGCCCCGCATCAGGGTCTCTGCTCCGCGGGAAGCCTGCTTTCTCCTCTCTCTCTGCCTGCCTCTCTGCCTGCTTGTGACCTCTGTCTGTCAAATAAATAAATTTTAAAAAAAGAAAGAAAGAAAGAAATCAGTACCCACAAAGCAGGGAACTGGCTTTTTTGTTACCACACCCTTTTTTTAAACAAACCGCAAGAGCGACTCTCAGCTTCCAACTAGTAGAGTAGTAGCTAAAACTTCTCACAGAACAAGGAGAGAAGTAACTTGAGGCTCTTTGAGAGAAAGCTGCCTCCGCTGAAGGCGTGGGGCTCCTTCCAGGGAGACCGCATAGGGAGCCGCTCCTTCCCCTGTTAGCAGCCGCCGCGCGGCCAGCCGGCAACCGCGCTTTGCTGCCCTGGCTCCCGGCTACGGGATGCGGCTCCCATGCGGGCTGCTGGAACCCTCCACCATCAAGCCAGCCAGGAAACAGCCCTAAGTAAAGAGCTTCAGCCACTCCAGCTGGTGAGAACACACCAGGTCACCCGGCTGCACCCAGCAGCACAGGCCTATGCTAGAACCACGGGCCTGGCCGGCCAGCCTGGCCCCATAAAGCACCAAACTCACAGCGTAGTAGCCCCCTGAGCCTAAGGCCGCCGTGCGGCAAACCCAATGAAGGCGCCGTCCCACAAGTGGGCTGCTGTCACAGAACCCTGGGAGAAAGCAGCTAAGCAGAAAGAGACGGTAAGCGGGGGTAGGTCGAAGACCGGCGTGGCCGCAGCACTCCTGGAAAAAGAACAGTGCACCACGCGGCGGAGGAAAAACTAGGGACGCGTGAGCCACAGTCACAAAGAGGAAAAGCCCTGAGGAGAATCTCAGGAGAGCAGAAAGTGACAGCTTCCTGGAGTGCGGACAATGGTGTGTGAAGGGAGACGATCATCTTGTGGAACACAGGGGTTCAGCGGCTTCACATCTCCAGCTTCCCACCTGGCACAAGATTTCAAAGTAAGAAAGGGCCTCGGGATAAAGACCAAGTCAAGGACCGGCTAGAGGGTCCTCTGTTCAAACTGCAGGTTTCCGGGCCAGGCCTAGCCAAAGGGCTCCCGAGAATCGTCGGGCACCGTCCACGGCAGCCAGCCTCCCAAAGCAAGAGAGGGGCCCACCTCAAGGAACCCACGATGAACGCAGAGTAGGAGAAGAGTTGAAAACATGTCCGTGTGGAAAAGTGGAGATCACGGAGTACCAGGAAACCAAACCAGAACAAAAAGCAGCCCTTACAGTGGGATCCATCTCCTCTGCGGGACTGCAAGGGAGCGGGCGGCGGTTCTGGGGGGCAGGAAACACCACGCTCTCTGTGTGCGCGGCACTGAACGACAAAAAGGCTTAGAGAAGACAGACTCGTGCGCATGCGCCTGCGAGGGCTCCAGAGTGCCGGCGGCGGCCCTCTCTGGTGGCAGGAACACAAGCTGCTTTAATTTGTGCTCATCAGTATTTTCTCAGTTTCTGCCATGTATTTTGTAATAATAAATCATTACTTCCGGCCACCTGGGTGGCTCAGTTGGCTAAGCAACTGCCTTCAGCTCAGGTCATGATCCTGGAGTCCTGGGATCGAGTCCCGCATCGGGCTCCCTGCTCCGCGGGGAGTCTGCTTCTCCCGCTGAGCTTTCCCTGGTTCACCCCCTCTCTCACTGTCTCGCTCTCAAAAAACAAAATGTTTTAAAATAATAATAACAATTATAAATTGTCACTTTCAATTTTTAAGAGCCTATTGTAAACTTCCGGATCACATGGCAAATACAGGCGAGAAGAGACACTCCACACCCAGAGGCTTGGGCGTCGGCGGCCTCTGGAAGCAAGGGTGAGGGACAAGCAGGGGAGGACACGGCCTCGGGAAAGCCCATCCCTGACACTGTGCCAGCCTCTCCTGGCAGGAGAAAGGGGCCGCCTCCCCCCCCCCAAGTATGGGGCAGGCCCTGTCCTGAGAGGGGAGGAGGGGCACGGAGAGAATCCAAGCGTCCTGGACAGTGGGACTCCTCCCGCCCCCAGCCCAGCCCCCTGAACACGGACAGCAGACAGTCGCCCTCCAGGAGAGTGTGGAAGCGTGAACTGGGCTCAACTGTGTTCCCCCAAATTCGTCTAGCCGGCCCGTCTGGGGTACTCTGGTGCGGCAGCGGAGCTGATGGAGACACACACTGTCGGGGTCCCACAGCCCAAGGACACGCTTACACTGGCCGCTCTGAATCCTGTCAGCCCACTGACTGCGGCCACAGCACAGGTGCCACTCGGAGGACGCCCGTGTGGGGCTGGACACACCCAAGAGTCCCTCTCGGCCCTGCGTGGGGTGGGGGGTACCGCGAGGCCAGTGTGATCAGGACCAGAGCAGACCGGCCAGAATGGCTGTTGGGGGGCTCCTCACAGCGGCCAGAGCGCCATCGGAGTGCCAGCTCTTGAGCCAGGAGTTAGTCACAGTCTGTCCCAAACCCGGAGGGGGGCTCGGGCGCTGCCCGCTGGCGGGGATGGGAGGCGCTGGTGTCGGCCCCTGGGAACCCAGGGACTCGGCAGGAGCCGCGCCCTCCTCCGTCCTGCGGGTCCTGCGGGCGCGGCGCGGGCAGGACAGCAGGGCTGCAGAGGAAGCGAAGCAGGAAGCGTCTCCAGGCCCACGGAGGGGCGCAGCAGCCTCAAAGGACCCGTGCGGAGGAATGAAAACCCAAGCGACCCCTAGGCCAGCAGTGCAGACCGGAGCTGAGCTCGGGGCTGGTCCAGTGCCTCCGGCTCAGAAGTTCTATCAGACGGGAAAAGGCCAAAGCTCATCCCGCTGCAGGGATGTGCAGAGGTCAGCGTGAACGTGCCACACACAGCAAAGACTGCCCCCCGCCTAAATCCCCGTAGACAGGAAGCACGAGGGGACCCCAGCGCCCTGCCCAGGGTGACCTGCTCCTTTATGTCAGCCATTCTGCCCCTACGCGGTGACAGTTCCTTCAGGTCCCATGTGGACCTTTTTGCCACCCAATATTCTTTTTATTTTTTGTTTTTTAAAATTTTTTAAATTTTTTGAGAGCGGGGGTGGGGAGGGGGAGAATCTCCACACCCAGTGCGAGCCCGACGTGGGGCTTGACCTCCCCACCCGGAGACCATGGCCTGAGCTGAAGTCAGGAGTCCAACCCTCACCTGGCAGCCCCCCAGGCAGCCTTGCCGACTGACGGTCTACGTGCACATTTATTACAAGAGACGAGGGAGAAACAGCTCCCAGCTTCACTCTGAAAGAACAGTCCTCGACCGCTCCTACTGTCCATCTCACCGAAAGAGAAATCACCACGTGTCTGCAGAAAGGAAGACCGCGGGCCCGTGCTGACGGGGAGCAGATACACAGCGCGCCTCCTCTCTGCTCCCTGGCCGATGTCACGTTTCTATTGCTCCTTCACACTCTCTACAGACCGGACACTCGAGTCCAGTTTAGAACATTCAGGGAAAATGGGCGCCGGGGGGGGGGGGGGCGCTCAGTCAGTTAAGCCTCTGCCTCCGTCTCAGGTCATGATCCTGGAGTCCCCGGATGGAGCCCCGCATCGGGCTCCCTGCTCCATGGACCATCTGCTTCTCCCTCTGCCCCTCCCCCACTCATGCATTTCTTTCTCAAATAAATAATTTAAAAAAAAAAAAAAAGAAAGAAAAAAACGACCACTCAAGGAAAAGAAACTCCTGATGCCCCCCAAGTCCTTACACGATGCCAGGACCTCCACCAGAGCCCGAGCGGCCCTCCCAGGACGGAGGCCCCGTCTCACCCGTGGGGAGCCAGGTTGGTCGTCACCAGCACAGTCTTCACCTCCTCCACGCTGCTCCCGTCCACTGCGCTGTCCGGCGTTGTGACCACCACCACCTCCTCCATGTGGACACTCACATCCGGGGTTGCCATGACTCAGCTGAAGACGACACTGGAACCAGGACTGTCACTCCGCCAGGGTCCCAAGCCCTACAGGAAATCACAAGGCAGGGCACAGGGTCTCAGGTGGTCTCAGGCTGTGCACAACAGAGCTCTGAGCACCTGTGCCTGGAAGACCCAGCCTTCAGTCCAAGCCCGCTGCTTTTTGAAAACAATGACAAGAGAAGGAGTATTCCAGCGCTGGTTCTGGTGAACTTGAAATAATCACAGTTCCCCCCATCTTTGCCTTTGTAAGAGCTAAAACCCCTGAACAGAACACATGGGGCTGCTGCACGGGGGCCTGAAAACTCAGTGGTCACACAGCAGGGGACATGACAGGAGACCAGGATCCACAGGGACTCCTCTGCAGGTAGGTCCCCTGGTCTCGCTTTCAGGAAGCCTGCGTTCCAGAACTGTGCACAGTAAGCATCTGGAGACAAGTCCAGGCTCTGGTTTGCAGAAATAGAAGGGAAATCCACATGTGACAAAAGAAGGAGAAATGCCCTGCTTTTATTATTCCTTTTTTTTTTTTTTTTTTTTTTTTTTTTTTACTGTCTCTGCCTTCTAGCAAACCCTGGTCCCTGCTAAAACCCTGTGATGGTAGTGGCCCAGCTGTCCCCAAAACTAAGAGACTAGAGGCATATAGTGGGACTGGGGGTCCCACTGCTTTCCGTGCTAACACTCGCCCAAGGGAGACCCAGTGCGGGGGTGTCACGGCACAGAGGACACACCTACACCACAGGTTTCTAGACAGAGGACGGGGACCCTGGGCCCAGAGAGTATGTGGGAGACTGTGCAGAGGAAGGAGGTATGGAAGGGGTGCCTGGGTCACCCTACAACCATCTGTGTAGGGGTCTGACCCTAAATGGCAAACCAAAGGTTTGGAGAACTAACCCTACAGGACAGATTCAAAGAGCACCGTGGCGGCTCTAGAGATGGAGCTGATGTCAGGGCCGTGCCCACAGGAGGGGCCCAAAGCTTCAGGCTGAACCTAACCAGGCTGCCTTCCCGCTCCAACAGAAATGTCTACATTCTGAGATTTAAACAAGACCCAGAGCCTCACAACACGATACTCAAAGCATCCAGAAGACAATCCAAAATCTTTAAACATAAAAAGCAGGAAAGTCTGGCTAGTTCTCAAGAGAAAAAATTATCAAGAAAAGCTCACTCTGAAATGAATCGTCAGAGACCTTAAAGCAGCTGGTGTACCAGGCTTCAGGGAGGAAGCCAGACACTCTTGAAACAAGTGGAGAGATAAAATGTCTCAACACAGAGACAAGACTTATAGCCAAACGGAGATCTGAGAATTAAACAGAAAAAGTTACAGCGCGCCTGGCGAGCCTGGGCAGCTCAGTGAGTTAAGCCTCTGCCTTCGGCTCAGGTCGTGATCTCAGGGTCCTGGAGTCGAGCCCTGCATCGGGCTCTCTGCTCGGGAGGGAGCCTGCTTCCCTTCCTCTCTCTCTGCCTACATGTGATCTCTGTCTCTGTCAAATAAATAAATACAATCTTAAATAAAGAAAAAGAAAAAGCTGTAACAAATAAAAAACTCTCTGGATGGGCTCCCTATCCGAATGGAGACGGGAGGAGGAAATGAGCGCAGGTCAGCACAAATTATCCATGCCGAACACAGAAAAATGGGGCAAAACCAAAATGAACAGAGCTTAGGGAATGTAGAAGAATGTAAAAATTGGACATTGCATCACTTGAGTCCAGGGAGCAAAGAAGTGTGAAGCTGAAAACAGTTTTAAGAAATCAGGGGCACCTGGGTGGCTCAGTGGGTTAAAGCCTCTGCATTCGGCTCAGGTCATGATCCCAGGGTCCTGGGATCGAGCCCCACATCGGGCTCTCTGCTCCACAGGGAGCCTGCTTCCTCCTCTCTCCACCTGCTTCTCTGCCTACTTGTGATCTCTGTCTGTCAAGTGAATAAATTAAAAATCTTAAAAAAAAAAAAAAAAAAAAAAGAAATCATAGCTGACCACTTCCCAAATTTACTGAAAAGTTAAAACTTACAGACCCCATAAATGCAGCAAACCTCAGACAGAACAACCCTGAAAAACCCCACGCCCAGATCATGACCAAACCGCTGAAAACCAAAGACAAAAGGAAAAGCATTTTGAAAGCAGCCAGCCGAATGGAACTAACCACGGGCTGGGGAACCACCTCCACAGGGCCCAGAGCCATGGCCAGACAGCGGCGGGCCAGAGGGCAGGGACAGCGGGGACGTGCTGAGGGGAAGAGCTGCCTGCCCAGCATTCTACAGGACTGAACAGACCTACAGGAATAAAGTCAGAACAAAGACATTTTCAGGTGAAGGAAAAGTCAAAGGACTGGTCACAGGGAGACCTGCTCCAAAGGGGTATTATTCTGACAGAAAGGAGAAGACTGCAGGAGACCTGTGACATCAGGGACGAACCAAGAGCAGCCACTTTGGGGAGTATCTGTGTAAATGCACACGAAACCGGTTTCCTCTTACGTCTTTACACAACCGCCTGCAAGCAGCAGACCTAGCCTGTCTGGTCGAGTTTCCAAGGCGGACAGACCAGCCTCATCCGCCCGGGGCCGGGCCGGTGCGGGGGTGGGGGGTGGGGGGTGACCCTGCGGCCTCCTGCCTCACCCCAACTGCTGTTCTGAGCCCACTGGGCAGGACCGAGTCCTTCCAAGTCTCCACACGATGGAGTATCACTCAGGGACAAAAATAAGAGGGCTCTAAAGACTGAAAAAGACACGTGGGAACCTTAACCACAGCTTGCTAAGTGAGCGCCAGCCATCTGCGAGGCTGACTGTGGGCCCGGGGAGAAGAGGAGTGGTCGCCAGAGCGGAACGGCGTGAAGAGGCGGGCACAGGGGGCTTTAGGACGGTGGCAGGACACTGGAGGCTGCTGCAACAGTGGCTATTTGACACCATACATTTGTCAAAACCCCACAGACGTATGGTTGCTGTGACATGTGTAGGCTCGTCCTGGGTCAGAAGGCGGGAGACCTTGTCCTGGGCCACACGGTCCTGGGGCAGGACCTCCTGCGATCTGACAGCTGTCTTCAGCCGCCTTTAACCAGAAAAGCTGCAACAACGAATTCACGGACACACACAGATTTCCTGCCCGTTTCTAAAATACAGCTTTTGTGTTCTAGGTCTAAGCTTTGAAACCAAGCCCTTTAAACCAACACGCATAAAAGTCTGCTTCAAAATGGCACTTAAGGGGCACCCGGCCAGCTCCACCGGTGGAGGACACAACTCTCGATCTTAGGATTTTGAGTTTGAGCCCCACAGAGAGTATGGAAAGCAGTTAAAAAATAAACCCTTTTAAATAAGTAAAATTGTGCTTGACGTAACACTGAGCTTTGGTGCTGACTTCTCCGGGTTTGGTGCCTCACCAGGCGGGGACCTGTACTTTCAGGGGGTGAGCCCCACGCAACAGCGCGCGTCACACTGCAACCAGACCTGGCCCAAGCAGGGAGCCCCCCCACCAGCGGCTGTAGTCCCCCCATGTTTCGCAGCTTTGCAGAGCACAAATCTGAGTTCCCGCCTCTACAATGCCAACTGTGCTAGGCTTCCCAACACACCAGAAGCTGCCGCACAGAACACAGTGAGGTCCCCGGCACGAGGACATACAGAACATGCCCCACAGCAAGTACTCGTGGTCCCCCTGCCGCCAGAACCGCACTCCCCAGCGGGCCAGGGCGATCTCCGTGGCCCCTGGCCCCACCCAGAGCTTGCGTTTCTGACCAGTGGGAATCAATGTAATCTCAATGTAAGAAATGTCAATGTAAGCACTGGTATTTTTCAAGCATCATTCTTGAGCACGGATGTGGAAAACAGGGCAGTGATGCTGGTGTGGGCAGCGCGCTGGATTCAGACCTGGCTTTCCAAGCCCCCTGCAAGGTCGCGCAGGTCTCCTTGGATAGAAACGCGGCTAAGAACTCCGCTGTCGCCGCTCGCAGTGGCCCACGGGCACCATTTCTTGGATCCTCTCAGGATTTCAGAACTTTTTAACCAGTTGCCAACTTTGTCCAAGTTCACCAGATTCCCAGCTTCTCCCGCCGCGCGAGGCGACCCCAGCGTCCTCCCTGCGTCCCGGGAACCGTCTGCGCTGCAGCCGCCCTCCCCGGCACGCGGTCGGCGCCTCGGGCTCAGACGGCGCCGGGCAGCGGCCTCCGTTCTCGGCCGGGCCTGAGCCGGGCTGCGCTGCCGGGCCGCGGGTCGGAAGGCGGTTTCCAGGCTCCGACGCACGCCAACACCTCCCGCGGGGGTTCGCGTCCCCGAGTCCCTCGCCCTCCAGGGGCCCCCGCACTCAGAGCCGCGGGCCAAGCACCGAGTCTGCCCGGGGTGCGCGCCGGCCGCTCGCTCGCCGGCCTCGAGTGCAGGCGCCGCCCCACGCAGCCCGCCCGCCCCGAGGAGCCGGCCGCGGCGTCCCCAGGCGAGCTCCGCGCTCCCGTGGGCGGCCGCGCCCTGGAAACCGCCGCAGGCGCGCAGGAGGGCCCGGGAGCGCATGGCCGTGGCCGACGGCGCGGGCCGGGGACGGCGCGCTCGGGGCACCGGCCGCGCGCGGGGCCGACGCTAACGCTCTCCGCTCGGGCAGGGCTCGGGGCACGGCCCGGGGACGCGCCGCCCCGCCCGGCACCCGCCGTCCAAGGGCCCCCGCGGCGCCCCTGAGAGCCGAGGGCGGAGCGGCCGAGCGGAAGGACGCCCGGCGCGGGCTCTGCTTCCGCGGGGACGTCCGCCGAGCCACCGGGCGGCCGGGGCCGCGCCGACGCAGTCCCGCCGACGCGGGGCATCCGCAGGCCCCGGAGCGGGCCGCGTGGACGGGGCTCCCGCGGGCGGGCGGAGAGCGGGGCGTCCACACGGTCCGCGCCCGGCCCGACGGCCGCCCCACCGCCCCCAGCCGCGCGCCCGCCGCCGCCTTCCGGCAAGATGGAGGCGGGCGCCGCCGCCGACGCCGCCTGACGCGGGCCCGTGACGCCCGTGACGCCCGTGACGCCCGCCGCGCGCCGCGCGCCGCCGCCCCTCCCCCGCTCCCCTCCCCCCGCCGTAACGTCCTGACGCTCCGCAGGGACCCCTGACTGGACGGCGGCGCGCGGCGGAGCGAGAGGCCTCGCCACGGGGGGGCCGCGGGCGCTTACCTGGGCCGCGGCCGGGCCTGCGCGGGCGCCGGCGGGCGGGCGGCGGCGACGGCGTCAGGCGGGCGGCGACGGCGGCGGCCGTGGGGTCCGCTCCTTGTTGGGGATTCGGCGGCGGCGGCGGCGGCGGCGGCGGCAGCCCGGGCGCGCGCTTCCTAGTGACGCAGGCGGCGGGGCCGCGCACGTAGGGCGGAGGCGGGCCCGGAGACTTATTTGGCGCTCGTTGGGAAGGCATGCAACGCCGAGAAATAAGGCCTGGCGGGCCCCGGCGCGCGTGCGTGGGATTCGGGGCGGGGCCCGGGGCGACCGCGGCGGCGCCCTCGCCGGGCCCCGCCCACTCAGCTGCCGGCCGGGGAACTTCCGAACCGAGCGGCGGTTCCGGGAGACGCTTTGAAGGACGGGGGAGGGGACGGTGTGCGAACGGGGCCGCCTGTCCTCCGAAGCGCGTGACGGGTGCGTGCCCAGAGACGGCTCTGGAAGAGCAACTGTCTGGTCCGCTCCTGCGGCCGCGGGGCTCCCTTCTCGCCGGGGCGCGCGCCGCCCGGCCCCCGGGCTCGTCCCCGCTGGAGTTAAGTCGGGGTCAGCTCCTCCGCCCCAGCCGCGCGGTCGGAGACCCCGGAGGTGGGGCCCGGAGCTGTGAGCGCCGCGCTCCCCGCTCCTCGCGGGACTTTTAGTTACGGGTCAAGCTCTCGCGCTCCCGGCCGCAAGAAGGGGCGCGTTCCTCGGGGGTGCGGAGCGCCCTCGGCTCGGGAGCCGCCGGAGCCGCCCCTGCTGCTCGACGGAAGGTGCGCTGGGAGGTCGCACGGTCGCTTGGGGACCTTCGTCCGCCCGGTCTGCGGCTCTGGGCCTGGGGACCGCGGGGCCGGGCACAGCCCCGGGTCCGTCTGTTTGGGGTCTCCCTCCCTGCGCGGCCGTGGGGCGCGCTCAGATCGGGGCCGGCGCGCCCGCGGTGGGGCCCGGGGCAGCGGGAGGACCGAGCCGGGATCCTGGGTTCTCGCTGGAGCAGGAAGATGGCTTTCCAAGCGTACTCGCCTCACTGATGTTAGGGCGCGTTGTTTCCGGTCACTTAGCGTGGACTTGGGCCAGAGATGGGAAGAGATTAAACTGTTCTTTTTAGGGTTGGACTGTGGGGCGCCTGCGTGGCTCCGTCCGTTAAGCGTGTGACTTTAGCTTGGGGCGCGATCCCAGGGTCCTGGAATGAAGCCTCGGCGTGGGCTGCCTGCTTCTCCCTCTCCCTCGGCCCCTGCTCTCTCTCAAATAAGTAAATAAAATATGTTTTTAAAAGGTTAAGCTCTTGAGTATGTGTCAGTGCTGCTGTTTTGTTGCCTGGTAAATACGGGATTGGCTGGGCACGGCCCGTGTCTCTACTTGTCATTTATCCCATGTTCTTCGGGTGATGCCCGTAGAGTCCAAAGGACAGGGCCCAGCAGGGCACCGGTGGCAGGGACCAGGCCTTGTGGCACAAGAGAGTGCACACAACCCCGTGTCTGCGCGTGTCTGCACAGCTGCCTTCCGCTGTGGCCACCAGTCCCGGAGTCTGCGGGTCCCGACTGCCTGGTCTCTGTTTGCAGTGCTGTGTGACCTCCACCTGTTTCTGTCCTGGGACCTCAGGCCCGGCATCGGGACGTGTGCTCCCCTCTTCTGTCTGCCAGACAGCCGAGTCACAGCCAGCTCTGCTTGGCGGACGGGATGGATCACTTTGTCCTGGGGGCGGGGATGGTGATTTCTCCCCAAGAACACCCACGTGAGAGGCCAGCGCACCCCGCGCTCCCAAGAGGAGGGGAGCTTCTGCTCTTGGTTTGTCCCAAAGGAAAGGAAGTCACACTGTCCTGCAGGTCACTGACATCAGACCTCCTGACAATGAGAGGCCGTAGGACATCCAGGCCAAGGATGCTGTGCGGTCGCCATGCCCCACCGTCTATCGGGCTCTGCTTCAGGCAGCCTCTGACCAGAGAGAAGCAAGATAAACGCAGGCCCCAGGTCTGTAGCAATCGCTGTACGCTCTCTCCTGCGTGCGGCAAGCCCGGGGCTTCCGGCGCCCCAGCAGGTGCGGGTGCGAGCGGGTGCAGGCGCGGGCTGCGGGAGGCGCGGCAGGAGAGAGCGCATGCGCGGGGAGCTGCAGAGCCACGCCCACTGCATGCTCTGCACAGCCCGGCTTCGCACCATGTCCAAATTTGGTTCGATTTTTTTTTTTTTAAGATTTTATTCACGTAGGGCGCCTGGGTGGTTCAGTGGGTTAAGCCGCTGCCTTCGGCTCAGGGCATGATCTCAGGGTCCTGGGATCGAGTCCCGCATCGGGCTCTCTGCTCAGCAGGGAGCCTGCTTCCCTCTCTCTCTCTCTGCCTGCCTCTCCATCTACTTGTGATTTCTGTCAAATAAATAAATAAAATCTTTAAAAAAAAAAAAGATTTTATTCACGTATTTGACAGGCAGAGGTCACAAGGAGTCAGAGAGAGGGGGAAGCAGGCTCCCCGCTGAGCAGCGAGCCCGATGCGGGACTCGATCCCAGGACCCTGAGATCATGACCCCAGCCGAAGGCAGAGGCTTCACCCACTGAGCCCGCCAGGCGCCCCGAGTGTATCATTTTAAATGAATTGCTATTGTTTTAATTTCTGAGTTTTAATTCCTAATGTGGTAAATGTCCATCTGTATAATCCACATAAGCCAAGAAGTGGGCGACGTTTTCTCAAAAGTCCCAATTCATCCGTAAAGTAGATGACGGATGACCACGCAGCCATCAAAGACATGCTTTCGACGTGGGAGAAACGCCGGCGCGTCACTGTGCGCAGTCCTCAGAGGTTTGCAGGTTCCCTCGGCCCTGCTGGCGGGCGGATCCTCTCCGCAGGAAGGGAGCTCTGGCGGACCGCGGTTCTTCTCTTTGTACTTTGCAGTGAGGGCGTGAACACGGATTACATGTATAACCCGAAAGGAATCTTAATGTCATAACAATAATGTACCCTGCTTTCCTCACAGGGGACTTTTAAAAAAAGATTTTATTTATTTGACAGAGATCACAAGCAGGCAGAGAAGCAGGCAGAGAGAGAGGAGGAAGCAGATCCCCACTGAGCAGAGAGCCCGATGCCGGGCTCCATCCCAGGACCCCAAGACCATGACCCGAGCCAAAGGCAGAGGCCCAACCCACTGAGCCAGCCATGCGCCCCCATAGTGGACATTTTGAAGGTTAACATTATAAAGTGCCTTGAAAACTCATAAATCATTGTGAATGCATAACGTCTTACAGACTAGCATGCACACTCTCATGGGGAGGCTGTGCTTCTGAATCAACAACATTCTCTAGAGTGAGGAGCACATGTAGTAAGAACTCGCTAAAAGGCTGAATACATGAATAAGTGTGTAAATGTTTTAAAGTTAACTATTTGGGGTACCTGGCTGGGTCAGTTGGTGGGGCGTGGGACTCTTAAACTCAGGATCCTAAGTCCAAGCCCCACATTGGGTGTAGAGATGACATCGAAAAAATAAAGCTATGAGTTACATATCTACAACTTCTGTTTTTGTTTGAATTGTATCCCCCAAAGATACGTTGACATCTCAATTCCCAGGAACTCAGAATGTAACCCTATTTGGAAATAGGGTTGTTGCAGGTATAATTAACTAAAATGCGGCCATATCGGATTGGGGGGCCCGAATCCAGTGACTGGTGTCCCACAGAGACAGACACACAAAAAGAGGGCATGGCATGTGACCACAGAGATTGACATGACACATGCACAAGCCAAGGGACGCCAAAGATTTCCAGTGTCCAGCTCTGCGTCCCCATCCCAGGGGAGGACCCCGGCTACGTGAAGGAGAGCAAAGCTTTCCACAGCGCCCGTCGCCTGGGTAAGAGCCCAAACACTTGTGCCCACTGCATCCTGGCATTGGTGCCAAGGAAAGCACGATGCAATCACATACTGACACAGCAACTTGACTCACGCAAGGAAGAGACACACAGTCTGCTAGGGCAGCTGGTCCCTGAGCACGCACCCCTCGGGCACTGTAGTGGGAAGACCCAATCCCCCGGAGCCTGGAGTACTGAGAGCAGGGGGCGTGCCTGACGGAGCTCACTTGGGGGTGCTCACCCAAGCAGGACAACAGATCACTCACTAAGCTCACAGCAGGGAAGGATGTCTGTTACAAGTTCTGTGGGCTCCTTATTTGTTGGAAACTAGGGTTCCAGGCCCAAAGCCCGTTCTTTTTTTTTTTTTTTTTTTTAAGATTTTATTTATTTATTTGACACACACTCAGAGAGGGGTTTTGTTTGTGGTGGGAAGACTGCCTTTCCCAACAGCCGGAGTTAGGAGAGGCCAGAGGTTCCTTCTGGCTTCAGAGGAGGCATGGCCTTGTGACACCTCAGTTTGGGGCTGCCAGCCTCCGATTAGTGAGAGATGGAGTTTCTGATGCTCTCAGCCCCCAGCGTGTGGTGCTGTTGCAGCAGTCCCCGGACACAGCCGTGGATGGGAACTAGCTGAAGGTCTTCGGCAAAGAGAGAAGAACCGAGGTCTGTGCTGCCCTGTTCCACCCCAGCTTCCGCAGCGCCCGCTGAGCTTGCCGGGCGGGAAGAGAGCAAGCCGCTGCGGGAGGCCCCATGTGGACAGACGGCTTTCTAGGCTACCATCTTGCCTGTGTTGCCAGACACTGTATTTTGGGACGTTGACCCGCTGCAGCCCCCGGACACCGAGTGAACACCAGCTGTGCCCAGAGCACACAGGGTCACGCCAGGCGTCCCGTTGGCTGTGGTTCTGATGCACACGGGTCGGGTTCTCTACATCCCTCCACTTCACCAGTGGCTCTGACTCTGCCCGCACGGGCTCTTCCCTGGGGGCCTTCCTGACACGGAGAACGTGTGGGACTCTGCCCGAGAGGAGTTCATGCAGCTGCCCCCGCCGTGCCTCTCTGATGACTCGCCCTCGGGGGCCA
Source organism: Mustela lutreola (assembly GCF_030435805.1). Classification (NCBI taxonomy): domain Eukaryota; kingdom Metazoa; phylum Chordata; class Mammalia; order Carnivora; family Mustelidae; genus Mustela; species Mustela lutreola. The sequence goes on along the minus strand of NC_081298.1, from coordinate 539,615 downwards.
GTGGCCATGGGCTGAGGACGCCCACGCGGCCCTGGGAGGACCTGAGGTCGCCTGCGGACTCCGTGTGAGCGAGCTGACTTGAGGACCCTCCACCCCAGTCCCCGGCCCTGGGGGGACCAGAGCCTCAGCCAATGTCCCAACCGCAACCTTGGGGGAGTCCCTGAGCCAGACAGCCCAGCTCTGGAAGTGGTGAGATGCCGCTGCTTGAGGTCACTTGTGACACTGTGCGGATAGCTAATACAGGATTGGCTCCCCAGAAGGACGCCCATCTTTGTTTTTTGTTGTTGTGGTTGTTAAGAAAAGCATATGTCGGGCGCCTGGGTGGCTCAGTGGGTTAAGCTGCTGCCTTCGGCTCGGGTCATGATCTCAGGGTCCTGGGATCGAGTCCCGCATCGGGCTCCCTGCTCGGCAGGGAGCCTGCTTCCTCCTCTCTCTCTCTCTCTGCCTGCCTCTCTGCCTACTTGTGATCTCTCTCTGTTAAATAAATAAATTTTAAAAAATCTTTAAAAAAAAGAAAAGCATATGTCTGTGAAGGATTCCCCATGCTTGCCCAAAGTCAGAGGCTCCGTGCGGTGACTGCTACAAATGCCATCTGTCCCATAATGGCTGCTTTGGGTCCCCTAAGAGTTGAGAAGCCTGGCCTGGGATCAGCTCAGTCTTCTGGGAATGCCAAGCTGTGTGTCTGTATGTGGTATGTGTCTGTACACCCAGAAGAGCGGCACACAGAACTCACGCCTCATAAAAATATGCTCAACACACTCGCTTTCTGTCCCCCCTTTCTCCCGGCTGTTCCTCTTGCTGGTTTCCGAGGTCTGTCTGTCTCCTGGGCAGCTGTGTGTCCCAGATTCTGACTTTCTCACCTCTCCCTGGGCAGGGGAAGGACGAAATATGGGGAGAGATCCTTGGAGCCTGGGGGAGTACGCCTGCCCCCCGAGAGGTCGGGAGGTGTGGGGGAGAGGTGGGGGGTCTCTCCGGATCCTGGGGAACAGGCACCTATCTGGGACCTGGACCTGAGGCCCATGTGGACGCCTAAGCATAGCCTGCTTGGACATCTAACAAACGTGCCTGCTCCCTAGCAGGGGGGTCCCTGCTGGGCACCCCAAGTGGCTGTTTGGGCCCTCTGGAACAGGCCACCAGTGTGACTCAGGATGTCTGCTGGGCACCCCAGGTGGCTGTTTGGGCCCTCTGGTACAGGCGGGCCACCACCATGACTCAGGATGTCTGCTGGACACCCCAGGTGGCTCTTTGGGCCCTCTGGTACAGGCCACCACCGGGACTCAGGATGTCTGGGCCCTCTGGTACAGGCGGGCCACCACCGTGACTCAGGATGTCTGCTGGGCACCCCAGGTGGCTGTTTGGGCCCTATGGAACAGGCCACCAGTGTGACTCAGGATGTCTGGGCCCTATGGTACAGGCGGGCCACCACCGGGACTCAGGATGTCTGCTCACTCTCTTTGCCACTCTAGGTCTCCCCCTTGGGGCCAGATTTGTGTCTGTGAATGATCAGCTGCCCAGTGGGGGCCACAGAGCCACAGAATGCACCCCAGCAGCCTGCTCGGACCGCTAGGACCCACTCCACATCTGAGCAAGACCCACAGGGCACTGCAGTGAGAAGGACAAGCCTCAGATGTCAGACCCTCGTGTGTCCTCCAAAGCAGCAGCCTGAGGCCTGGAGCCCAGGCCCGCAGGAGCACCCGGCCCTGGGGAGAGCTGAGCGTGGGCCCCACCTGCCCTCTCCCTCACACCCGCACGGTCTCCTGGTGCTCCAGAGAAGAAAGCAGGCATGTGTGTCATATACATACTCGTTCCTCAAGGCCTCCATCAGCATCAGAACTACCAGCAGTTGTGGTAAGAACACCCGTGACAACTGGCTTCAGTCCAGGGCTCTGTACGTCACATCCCTGTACTGGCCCGGAGTAGCCCTTCAGCCGGTTCTGACCCACAGATGCAGAATGCTCGCGGGGACGGTTCAGCCACTTCTTACACAAGGTTTTGGGTTTTTGTCTTTAATCATTCATTTGATTTCATTTAAGTTCACTTTCACTACGCGGATGAGATGGGTATATATCACACTAGGCTTCCACTATGAGAGAGCTGCCACTGCAGAGAGAAATCTGGCCCTCCGCTCTCTTCCCATGTCCCTTTCTGAGTCCCGCAGGAGCCACGTGGGGGACAGTGGGGTTCCAATCCTGGCTTGTCATTCCCCCGGAGACTGTGGGTGGGACAGGGAAAGTGGGCATGGGTCCCTGCCTCCCCTAAAGCCTGTTGTAGCGGCCAGCGCCCAGCTGTGCTTTCTGGCTGGGCCCTGGCAGTCCACCGGCACAGGCTTCCATAGGATGGAGGCTGGGGGAACCGGGGGGTGGCCACCCACCTGGCTTCTAAAGCCCTGGCTCTGGGTCCTTGCAGTCTGTCCCTCATGCTTCCCACTCAGAGGATGGTCAGCAGGGACCCTGCCCTCAGTCCTCAGCTGTGGAGCGGGGCGGCCATGGAGGATGGAGCACAAGGACTGGACACCACCCTCATGGGCAGCAGGTGACAGTCCTCAAAGGCCAGCACTGGGAATCTGGAGAGTCCCCCTTGGCCAATGGAGGAGAAGGAGCCCAGTCCAGGAAGGTGTTGGCAGGAAAGGCCTAGTGCCAGAGAGGGCCACAGGTCAAGAATGTCAAGGATGGACTAGGTAGGAAGGTGGCTTGGGAACATCGCCCCCCACCATCTGAGGCTGCAAGCAGCTGGTCCCCTACGCCCCCCTGACCCCACCATCTGCTCCCTGAGGGGCACTTGCAGCTACCACTCACTCAGACCTAGCCATACCTGTCCAGAGCTGAGCCTGAAAGCCCCATGGCCCAGAGCACCATAGGAGCATTTTTTTTTTTTTTTATACCAGGGTTAGGGCACAGAAAGGGACCAAGACTCCAAAGGGCTCTAAAGATGGGGTCCTCCAAGGATCCATAAAGCCTACCGGGGGGAGAGGAATGGCGATGGAGGCCCACACCAGGACTGGGCCAGAGTCTCCTAGGAGGGAGCACTCCTGAGAGGAGGACCCACGGCCCTCTAGAGCACGGCCCTGGTGCAGAACGCCCGCTCCCCTGGACTCCAGCTGGGACACATCCCACCCTCCCGCTGCCCAGTCCAGCCACAGGCAATGGCTAACCCTCCCAGGCCAGTCCAAGCTGCCCACTGCAGGCCAGGTGATCTCAGAGGACCCCTACGCACTACTCCAAAGCATTCCACTGCCCAAGGGGCTCCCACGACTGACCCAGAGGGCCTCCTCCCACCAAAGGCCTGGCAGCCGGTGTCACCTTGGCCTGTCAGCGGCAGGGAGCGGGCTCAGAGGACGGGCCGAAGTACAAGGTGCTCACAGGACAAGCCAGCATAAGGACCCACATGTTCCTGCTACCACCACGGGATTTATTGAGGCTGTCACCACATCTAAGAGGGCCACCAACGGGGGACCCAGCCACTGCCTGGCCTGGTGCCTGAACCGAGGGACTGTGTGCCACGCCGTGGTGGCTCCTTGATGGAGAGCCTGCGCAGGACTGGACAGCTCGGAGCGGAAAGAGAAGCAGGAGTTGGGGGTGCAGGGGAGGGAGGGAGGGTGCGGGGACCAAAGTTGCATCTAGACGAAGTGGGACAAGACGAAACCAGAGCCCGCATGTGCTGATGTCGCCTCTCAGGATCCAGGCGCCGGTGGCCCACAGCCCCTTAGCCAGACATCTCCTCTCGCTGCTCCTTGTTCCTGCGTACCTCGGCCGCGTGCAGCTCCTGCGAGGACGGTAGGGGTGGGTGGGCGGAGCCCCGCGTACGCGGCGGGGGGGGGGGGGCTGGCCCTTCCCCCACATCCAGGCCTCAGGGACCCTCCTAAGTGCGACCCACGAGGGCACCTTAACGACCAGGCCGGAGGAGCAACAGAGAACAGGGGGAGGCCCACGTCCTCCCCTCACAGCGCGTCCCGAGTGCCGAGGCCGCTCTCAGTGCGGCAGGGGTCGCACCCGGACGAGAGGGAGAGCCGCGACTCCGGGGACATTCCTCGGGCAAGCTCTGGGTGCCCCCCCTGTCCCTCCCGGTGGGCTGCAGCCGAGGCCACGCCGAGGGGGCTCCGGCCGAGGCGGGGGGCCTCGCCTCACTCAGGGCTGCTCCCCGCAGGACCGGGAGCGGCCGGGCTACTGGCGCGGCGGGAGGGCCCGCCAAGGAGGGGGCTGCTAGGGCTGCCCTGGCGCCCCCGCCTAACGCAGCGCCACCCCGCGTCTTTCGGGGCACTTCTGAGCAGCGGCTCCCGGCCGTGTCCCCTCACCCCCCGCAACGAGATTGCACCCGGGCCTCGGGTGAGGCCCGAGGCGTCCAGCAGAGGCAGGCCCAGCCCCTCCTTCCTGCTGCCCGGGCACCGCCCCGCCCCGCCCCGCCCCGCCCCGCCCCGCCCCGCCCGGGTGGATCCCCGCCCCCTCGGGACCGCCCCTCGGCCTTCGCCCCGCCCCTCCCGAAGCCGGGCGCGCGCGCACCTTCTCGCGCAGGCGCTCGCGCAGCGCCGCCAGGTGCGCCTCGCGGATCTCCTTGCTGAGCTCCATCTTGTAGTTGAGCTTCTCCTCGGCCTGGCGGCTGAAGTTGTTGTTCTCCTCCAGCGCCTTGTGCAGCACCTCGCGCTCGTGCTCGCGCCGCTCGGCCAGCTGCTTCAGCACCTGCGCCTCCTGCGTCTGCGCGGGCGGCCGGGGGCGCGGTGGGCGGCGGCCCGGTCCCCAGCCCCCGGTCCCCGGCCCTCGGTCCCCTGTCCCCGGCCCCCCGCCGGCCCCCCGCCGGCCCGGCCTCCCCGCGCGCGGTCTGGGCTCCGCCCAGCGCCCGTCACCCCGCCCTGCTGCCCGCCCGACGCGCGCCCTCCGGGAGCTCAGGTCTCCACGGCCCCGCCGACGGTCAGGGTGTTCACCGGCTCTCGGTTTGCCTGGACTTCTGGCCTTCGGCCCCGCAAGGTCCGCGGGCGCGCCCGGAGAACCCCCGGCCCCAGACACACCGGCAGCTGCTCACCCCTTCCGTCCGTCCTCGCCGGCGGAGCCCACCCTCCCGCTAGGCGAAGGCCGTCCCGCCGCCCACGCCCGGGGTGCGCTCAGGGAATGTTGGAGGAGCAAATTCAAAAGTTAGGGGCCGTCACGGAACCCGCACGGCCTCCTCGAACGTCTGCCCGCTGAGCACAAAGCAGGTGCTTGATCCGCACCGTGTCCTGAGTTCCCTGAGGTGTGGGGGCGGTGGGAGGGTCCCCAGGGCTGCTGGAGAAGGGACTAGTTGGAGCGAAGAGACTGGGACAGCCGGTGCGGCCGCACTGTCCACCCTACTGGAGGAGGGGGCGCCTGGAGCCCCGGGGAGAGGTGCGGGTCCGAGCGCAAGGGCTGTCCCCTCCTGCAGAAGGCTGCTTGGCCCACCCACATGCCAGTCACTGCTCGTTAACCCTAGGAGGCCTGGGTCCCCAGATTTCACTGGGACATGCTCTAAGGGATTTGGGGCCAGTACCCCTGCCCAGTGGGCTTGGACACCAGGACTACATGCTGGGAGTATTTTGTGTGTCCGTCTCCATGGGGCTGGTGTGAGGGGAAGGGACAGGGAGGGACCCTTCGGCCATGCCGCCCTTCTCCCAGGGGCCCTCTGAGCTCCCAGCAGGTGTGGGCTTGCAGCCCTCAACACATGAGAGTCCCTTTCTTCTCTATCCTGGAGCTGGATGACAGCCCAGACTCACATCCCAGGGCCCTTTCCTGGCCATGGCCAAGGACAGCCCTTCCAACAGTTACCTGGTCCCTGCCCCCTCCAGCTGCCTGGTCCCTGCCCCCTCCAGCTGCCTGGTCCCTGCCCTCTCCAGCTGGGAACCCTTCACCTTCTTGTCCCTTCTGATGCCCCAAGTGGACGTCCAGGGAGCTATGACGCCCTCTCCGCTCCGCCAACAGCCAAGCAGAGGCTTGGAGCATCCTGTGCCTTGAGGGCACTGTCTGTGCCTTCTGCCCGGCCACCTTGATCAGGATCTGGGGCAGGGGGGGCCTCACCTTCCTTCGTTCCTCAGCTGCTTCCAGCCGCTTCTGCAGCTCCTCCAGGGAGGTGTCCTTCCTCTTGGGGGGAGAGGAGAGCACTGGGCTCTCGGGGGACAGGTCAGAAGGGGACTTGAGGATGACCTCGAAGCTCTGGCCAGAGGCCCTCTTGTCCAGCTGCTTCACCTCCATATCTGCAAGACCAGATGGGGCTTCAGGAGTCTGAGGGGCCATGTTCCCAGGACACATTCAAATTGAGGGCTAAGGGAGGGAGCATGGCTGCTCATGTGGGACCCCCAGGCCTGAGCCTCCAAGTCTGCCTCTCATCAGAGGCTCCCTCTCCAGAAGCCGGCTGAGCTGAGGTGGGGGCGGGGTGGGTTGGAGAAGCCGTGGGAGCAAAGAGCAAGGAAAGGAGGAGGCAGGCACTGACCAAGCAGGAGCGGACAGCAGCCCAGGGCACACTCACCCCCATACTGGTAGATGGTGTTGGGGTGCGGCTGTGAGTAGAAACAGGAGCAGATGAGCGACAGCACTGACAGTTCCTTCATCTTCTCCTTGTAAGCTGTGGGCAGGAGACCAGCATGAGAGGGCGCCGTGGCTGCCTCCAGACCTTGCCTCCCCGGCTGCCTCCCTCTTCCTCCCCAGTACACCCCATGCTGTGCCTCTCTGGAAGCCTGTGTTAGCTTCTCCCTTTTCTGTTCTCTTGCCTCTGGACATCTCTCCTCCCCGTCCCAGAAGCTGACTTTGTCCCTGGCCACACCTTCCTGTGGGTTGTCCCGCATTGTTCTCCTAGTACCCCCCCCCTCTTTTCAAGATTTTGACACAGAGAGATCACAAGTAGGCAGAGAGGCCAGCAGAGAGAGAGAGAGAGGCAGAGAGGCCGGCAGAGAGAGAGAGAACCCCCCCGATGTGGGGTTCGATCCCAGGACCCTGAGATCACAACCTGAGCCGAAGGCAGAGGCTTCCCCCACTGGGCCCCATGCGCCCCTGCCACCTTTCTTCTCTTGGCACTTCTATCTCATTCCTCTGCATCACTGTGTGTTTGTCTGTCTCTGTTCATCCTCCTGTCTTCCTGGCTCGGTTCTCTCTCTCTCTCTCTCTCCATGTCTCTGTGACCCTGTCATTGTGCATCTTCCTGGCCCTCCCAGTACTTCTCCCAACTTCCTCCACTTTCCCTCTCGCAGATACTAACCAGCACACTCACGACTGGGCCAGCACAGATGCAGGCAGCCCTTGGTCTGTACACTTGGGGGAAGCCATCACACGTCCTCCCGTGTGGCGTCCCCCACCCCTTCGCCGCCATCTACCCTGATAGCAGCAACACAGCTACCCCAGGTGACACCAGGCAGTCACCAGGCACACACTCCCGGTCCCTCTAGAGCCAAAGGGTGGGGAGCTGTCCGTTCAGCACCAAAGCCCGCCCTCTAGCCTTGCAGAGCCCCCACAGCAGGTGCCCCCTGGTGCCCAACCAGAAAAGGAGGTAAGCTTGTCTGCTGAGGCCCTGAGCCCTGTCAGGGGAAGGGGAGAAGCCCACGGTCAGAATCACAATAACTGAGCTATCTGTGGTCTACTCACGAAAAGCCAGGCCCCTAGGTAGACACGCTGGCCCAGTGTCTCACTAATGTTTAACAGTCTTCCAGCCCAAGACTGTCTCTAGGCTCCACTGAGATGACACTGGGCCCAAGTGGCTGGGTGACTTGCCCAAAGCCCCTCAAGTGGAATCCCAGGTGGTCTGTGTGCTTTACACCACTCCAAAATGTCCTGGAGACTAGGAGACTCAGGGACCCACCTCCCGGCTCCCGAGCTGGAGAAGCTGGTACAGGTCTCCAGAGGGACACTCCAGAGAGGGAGTCTGGCTTCCATGAAGCGGCCTTCCAAGGAGTAGACATGAATGCGGGCAAGAAAGCTCCTCACTGGGGCACCTGGGGGGCTCAGTCAGTGAAGCGGCTGCCTCGGCTCAGGTTGTGATCCTGGGGTCCTGGGATAAAGCCGCACATTGGGCTCCCTGCTCAGTGGGGAGTCTGCTTCTCCCTCTCCCTCTGCTGCTTCCACCCCACCCCGGGTCGTGCTCTCTAGCTTTATGTGACTGAAAGAGACAGAGAGCACAAGCAGGGGGGGGGGCACTCAGGTGCCCCTATAAATAAAGTCTTAAAAAAAAGGAAGAAACTTCCTGATCAAATTTCACACAAAATAGTGTTTTAAATTGAGCTAATGTGAACTTGGGGAAAATGCTGTTGTAGGAACAGGGCACAGGACAGAAATTACCAGGCCCTTGTCTGAGAGAGCAGCTCATGGCAAGCAGGGTTTCCTCACAACCAGAGGAGAGAATGATGGTATTTGGTCCAAATGTCCTGATGACCCAGGCTCTTCAGGAGAGAGCCCAAGAGACAGTGAAGGGAGCACACAAAGGGACCCTGAGCAGCAGCAAGAAGAGCCTTTAAGGGGTGTGTGGGGGCGCCTGGGGGGCTCAGTCGTTAAGTGTCTGCCTTCAGCTTCGGTCATGACCCCAGGGTCCTGGGATGGAGCCCCGCATCGGGCTCTCTGCTCCGCGGGAAGCCTGCTTCTCCCTCTCCCACTCTCCCTGCTTGTGGTCCCTCTCTCGCTGTGTCTCTGTCAAGTAAATGAATAAAATCTTTTAAAAAGGGGGTGGACATGGAGGGGAAGCAAGCAGAGATCTATGCCTTGGTCACCAGCTTGGTCACCGGCTCCAGGAGGCTGGGAGGGAAGTGGGCCAGATGCGGCCGCTTCCGAGGGGATTTTGGCTTCCTTTTTTTTTACAAGCATAATTATTTGTGCAATACTTGTGCTATTAAAAGTTTATTTATTTATTTATTAGACTCATAGAGGTTTTTAAAAGTTTTTTGAAGATTTCCTTTGAGAGATTGCGAAAACGAGTGGGGGGAGGGGCAGAGACCGAAGCAGGCTCACCGCTGAGCAGGGAGCCCAAGGGAGGCTTGATTCCAGGACCCTGAGACCACGACCTGGGCCCGAGACAGACACTTCACCGAGGGAGCCCCCCAGGGGCCCTAAGAGGTCAGTTTAAAAAGGAGGCAGAGGCACAGCTCACACTACATGTGCTGGGGAGCTGGAGGGCGCGAGACCAGGCAAAACCAGCTCTTCTGAAGCAGCAGACCAGGAGGTATTTGGTCTTTGGAAAGCTGGGGAAAGGAGAGCCCAGTGTTCAGAGGAGGGGCAGGAGGGGAGCCAGAGGGGGTCTGGGTCGGGGCGGGGGGCACACCTGGATCCTGGGAGAGGCCAGGAAGGAAGGGGCTTGGTCTAACCTCACCACCACCCACCTCCCTGGCAACAGACACTGCCTCCCTGGCCTTCCGGGCAGCCCTTCCTCACCACAGGTGGAAACCTCCAAATGGGTTTACCATGCATGCCAGCAGCTTGGGTTGGGGCCTCGCAGCTGCTTCAGCTCCTCTCTGCCTTGAACCTGACGTTTTCCCAGGAATGACCTGCACCTTCATTACAGAGAAAGAAGTCTGCAGGCAAGGTCAGGGAGCTCCCTTCCAGCCGGTCACCTCAGCATGAAGGGAGGCTGGTCGCAATTCAGAGGCAGCACGTGGAGCTTGGGCAGGTGTGAGCACTGCACTGTTAGCACAGAGGGGAGAAGGACGGGGGAGGGGTGGTGGAGACTGAAGTCAGAACTCTCTGAGGGCATGGACCAGCCCCGGGCACCAGTGTCCAGCTAGGAAGTGAGGGCCTGACTGTGTCCTGCGGGTGGCAGTGGGGTGTGGCTTGGTGTCTAATGGTCACGGAGACTCCCCAGGCTGGTTTCTCCCGGGCTGATGGCCCATGAGGCCCTTCCTTCCCAGAAGACTCACCCTAAGTAGGCAAGTGGGAAGGGGCAGTCCCCCAGAAGGGGCTTGGGAGTAAGACGTGCTGTGTGGTCTGGCTGCAGGTTGGAGGGGACTGGGCCGCAGGTGGGGACATTGGCAAGTTTGCAGAGAGTTAACAAGGGGAAGCCCACACATGGGGCTGCAGAGCAGGGCTGGGCCCAGCAGCTCCTTACACAGGAAGTTGGTCATACCTGTGTCCTCGAAGCTGGACGGGCTTAAAGGTTATGTCTCATCCAGAGGGAAGAGGTTGAGGCTCAGATCCATCTAGGCCCTTCTCCACAGACAGAGCTCAAGCCCCTCCACAGCTTGGAGGCTGTTTCTCCCTCTCACCAGGACCTCTCTCTTCCTTCCCCATCACTGACTTTGGAGAGTTATTAAAAGCAAATCTCTGGGGGCACCTGGGTGGCTCAGTGGGTTAAGCCGCTGCTTTCAGCTCAGGTCATGATCCCGGGGTCCTGGGATTGAGCCCCGCATTGGGCTCTCTGCTCAGTGGGGAGCCTGCCTCCCCCTGCCTCTCTGCCTACTTGTGATCTCTGTCTGTCAAATAAATAAATAAATAATCTTAAAAAAAAAAAATCTCTGGGGGTGCCTGGGTGGCTCAGTGGGTTAAGCCGCTGCCTTCGGCTCAGGGCATGATCTCAGGGTCCTGGGATCGAGTCCCGCATCGGGCTCTCTGCTCAGTGGGGAGCCTGCCTCCCCCTGCCTCTCTGCCTACTTGTGATCCCTCTCTCTGTCAAATAAATAAATAAAATCTTAAAAAAAAAATCTCTGGCATGAACTGGATTCCTTTCATCTTCCTCTTCCTCTTCGTATTAAATATTATATACTCAAAAACACACATTGGCTTTCTGGATGCTTAGATCCTAGGTGAGCATGAGTTAGAAAGCACCCAATTGGCCTACAGTGGAATGGTAACCATAACAGGGCACCCGCGAGGTGGGCACATTCCATTCAGACTCCCAACTGACCCTCAAGACCAGCCAGCCCTTGTCCGAGTCATTTCTACTGAGCAAAGAGAGAGAGAGAGACAGTGTGTGAGAGAGCAAGGAGCCTGCTCAGAGTCACACCGCATGACAGGATGGGAGCCTGGTCCTGAGCCCCAGCTCTGACGACACTTTCCTATTGGGCGTCTCACGGTGGTGGGGGTGGGAGGGTGTTTATCGAGAATTGGGAGGGCAGGGCACCCACAGATGCCCACCCATCCCTAAAAGGATCTTGGAGGGTGCTGCTAGTTGCTTCCTGACAGACGGAGCTCACTGCCACCCAGGCTACCCCTCTCACTAGTCAGACTCCCAGCACAGCAGAGCTAGCCGCCAGATCCACCTCTCTGGGGAGGAAATCCTGGGGAATGTGGCTGCAGAAGTGACGCTGCCCGGCATGGACTGGGCACCCAGTTCTTGTGAGGCACTGGGCCAAGCACGTTTCCTGAAATACCTTGTTCATTTCTCAGAACAGGGGGTGCCACCACATTCACCCCATCTACACGAGGCCCGGAGAGCTTAGGTAGCAGGGCCAAGCCCTCTCACTCAACGGAGCTGTATAAGGAGACAAAAGTGTGTGCAGTGCTGAGTGTCTGGGAAGGTCACCAAGAGACAGACACATCCCCCCAGCCGAGTGACATCGCCTGACAGCGGACGCTCAAGGGAAAGGTGGTGGGAAAGTCGACAGAGGAAGAGAAAGCTGAGGTCAATCTTGTGGTGACTACAAGGTCATAGCGGATGATGGGTCTTCCCTTGGGAACCCTTCCCCAGTCCCCAAGACCAAACGAAGCCCACCAGTGGGGCAGACATGCCACTGAGGCGCGGAGCACCAGGGGCTGCTCCAATCAGAGACATTTGTTAACACAGAAGTCATAGCTGGGATTCACTTAAACGGATCTTGGCCACAGTTACCAGTGCGCTCACCCACCTATGGAACTGTAATGAAGGTGAGCACAGGCACACACAGGTGGGCTGTACTCTCCCCGGGGTGGCCCCAGCCGTAAAACAGGAAAGGCCCATCCCTGTGTGACTCTGGCCTGGGGCAATTCTCCAGCTGGCTCCCGGCACATCAGTGAGGCTGCGGCCGTGCTGGACGTCACTGACTGCACTCACGGTTTCCCTTTTCACGTCAGCAGCAACCTGGACACCCAGAAAAACCCTGGGACCGAGCATGGGTCAGCAGTGCCCCAAAGACTGGCAAATAAGGGAGGGCTCGTGTAAGGGGGCTCTGAGGTCAGTGCACCTGTGCCCACTCTGGTGGCCATCAGCACTGTGATTTCGGCTGCACCATTTCACCCCCTAATGTGTCTGCTTCCCAGTCAGATGGAGGGCAAGAATGAGACCCGCTGAGTAAGGCTTTTTCTAGAGAGAAAAGGCTGAGGGCATCTCCCACCAGTGGCTGCTCCTTGTCCCCCGCTGGGGCACAGACCCTGAGCCCGGGGCCCGAAGTCCCACCTCAGCGGGGAACTGGGCTAGCACTCTGGCTGTGGGAAGGACCCTCAGCTCCTGCCCAAAGCTGAGCCCAGTATCTCTGAGGAGATCCACAGGAGAGGACAAAGGGCAGATGAAGCCAGGTCGACAAGCCCCTCACGGACTAGACTGCACGCAGGAGGGGTGTGGGCAGTGACGCACGTGGTCCCTCCTAGACAGGAGCAGAAGTCACCTGGGGCCTGGAATCCGGATGGCCTGAGAGGCTGGTCAGGGCACACACGAGTGCGTGCAGCTCTGCCAACTGTATGTCCACTCCAGAGAGAATCCAGCTAGCTAGGGAGAGGGGACCCCCAAGAAGGGAGAGGAGGGTCGGCTGGGAGTGGAGTTCTGGGTCCAGGAGGAAATGGGGTGGAGGTGGGGGAGCCGCTGCCCAGATGTCCCTGGCGACAGGTGGTGCAGTGATGCGGCTGGTCCCTGGGGCAGCCAGACAGGGCAGAGTGGTCCTCGGGGAAGCCAGCCCCATGTCCTCCCGTCCAGGGTCCCCTGCAGCTCTCTCGCAGCCAGTAACTGCCCCGTGTCCACCCCTCCACAGAGCGGCACTGAAGCCAGCCGGGAGGGAGGGAGGAGGGTCGCAGCTTTGGGTGCAGGGGATCTGCAGCTTGGGAGGCGGGGCGGTAGGGGAGGGAGGGACGGACCCCTCCTTGCTGGGAGGGCTTGAAAACTGCAGCGGCAGCGGCCCCTCCTCTATCCAAACCCCGTTGCGCATAGGGCGGTGGCTTTTTCGACCAGAGCACCAGCGGGCGGCACCATGTCGCAGAGTGGTCTCCAAGCCCAAAGCATCGAGGCGGAGTGGAGGGACGACCACGCTAGACGCGGGTGCGGCTCCCCTCGCTCCCCGCTGGGCTTCTCCTCCCACGCCCTTGCACAGCGTCCCTCCAGTCCCCAGGGCGCTCCATTGGCGCAGACAGGGCCTGGCCCGCCAGCCCTGGGCTAGGGCTCAGGCTCCTGCAAAGGGTCCTACTCTCCAGCCTCCCACCCCCGTGAAGGCGAGGTCTGACCAGGGTCTGCAGTAGACAGGCGCCTCAGGGGACGCTGTCTGCACCCCGCCCCCCCCGGCGGGCGCGCCCACCTGGGGGTACGGACCGCACCGGGGCCCTTGGAGCCACCCTGCCACAGTAGCGCCTGGCCTGGCACAGCGGCCATGGAAGGGGCAATGCACCCTCACCCAGGGTGCTTGCGTGGGCGCGGCCCCTGCCCATTGGCCCAGGCCAGCTGCCACCGTGCAGCAATCCTTGCCCTGGGTACCAGGTGTTCCCAACCCGTTGGCCCTGAACCCCAGCTCCTGTGGGTTTGGCTGGGCCGCACCCTGCACCCTTGCAGAGCGTCAAGTCTGAGATGTGAAAACAGAGTCCGCCACCGACCCCAGCTTCGGGCGAGGCGAGACAATGGCCTCAGCTCAGTCCCGGCTGCCCCAGGATGTCCGCGTCCCCGGCGCCTACCGGAAAGGGTGCTGGCCATGGTGCTGGCGGCGGTGGCGGCTGCGGAAGGCCGAGGAGGCTCGGGCGGCGGCGGCTGGAGCTGCAGTCGGCGAATGCTGCAGTGCTGGAGAGGGGAGGGAGCGAGGGCGGGCGGGAGGCGGGCACCGAGAGGGGGGGGAGGGGGAGCGAGAGTGTGAGAGCGAGTGAGAGAGCGAGAGCGCCGTGCGCCGGAGCAAGAGTGTGTGCGAGGACTGGGGGGCTGTGGGAGGGGCTTGCAGCCGTCAGAGGGAGGGGAGGGCACGGTGGGAGGGCAGAGACCAGCCTGGGACCTGGGGTGGGACACTGCAGCCCACGCCCATGCACTCCCTGCTTACCTCTTGGGACTCGCTGCCCCAGCTTGGCTTTGTGCAGGCTTGGGGGTATGTGGAGACATGCCCCATTCCCCAGGGTCCGCACGGCCGGAGAGGAGAGGCCCCCACATCAGGCTGGGGCTGGAGAGCTCTTCATTAAAGCCTCTGAAGCCTGGGAGGGGCGTTCTGTGCGCCCAGGTCCGTGCTGAGGGGAAAGCACGTCATAGACAGTGGGGTAGGAACTGGTCGGGAAGGCCTCCAAGGAGCACCCCAAAGGACGAGTCAATTCTGGGGCAGAACAAGATGATAAATGAGATGGTGAGGCCTGGGACAAAGGCTTTGAAGTGAAATAGAGATGAGTTCCGACCCCAGCTCTGAGACCCACTTGCTGTGCGACTGGGAGCAGGTTTCTGACTTCTCCGTGGCTCTGTTTCTCTGGGCAAGATACAGCCATAACGCCCGTCTCCAGGTGAGGAGAGAGAGTTGGTGAGTGTGCAGGGGTCATGACTCCCTCCTCTCTGGGCCTGGAGAGCAGGTTGATATCCCCCGTGGGAGAGCTTTGCAGATGGTGGGCCCTTTTCCTGCAGTGACCCTCTCTCTCACTCTGGCCTTGGGAAGTGAAATGGACCGAGCGTCATTTCCATTTAAGGGACAGAACCACAGAGGTCAAGAGAAATGCTTGCTCCGTAAGCAACTAGGTCCTTGGGCCAGGACTAAAACTGGGAAACCTCAGGAGCCTGCAGGGGGTGAGGGAGGCCCAGAAAGGGGCGAGACCCGGACAGACTTAAGGATCCGAGTCCAGCTGGAGCAGGCCCAGATGTGGAGGTCCGGGTGCGCCCATGGCGGGCGTGGGGCTGGTTGACATCTGTTCTGTGGCCCACACAGGGCCTGCCCCACCGCAGGTGACCCACAGACCTGCAGGAACAGACTCTCAATCCGGATTTGTTGACCGGGCCGAGGTCCCTGTGTCTGCTGAGCGGGGCTGCGTGTGGTCAGCCTCGGTGTCCGTTTCCTCGCACTTTCACACTTGGGTCCAGTGGCCTTGCTAAGCTACAACGGACGGCAGGCTGGGCAGCCCCGCGCGTGAGGGCGGCCGGCAGCGCGGGGCCCGGCTCCGGCTCTGACCCCGGGGGCCCCGGCTCCGGCTCTGACCCCGGGGGCCCCGGCTCCGGCTCTGACCCCGCGGGCCCCGGCTCTGACCCCGGGGGCCCCGAGCCTTGGGTCCTGCCTCATCGTCCCGGCCTTCTCCGCTCTCGGACGGCGGCCGCCGGGGACGCGGGCGGCGCTCCTGGCTGCGGGAAGGCCGCCGGCCGCCCACCCGTCCTTCTGAGAAGCGGGGACGTGCGAGGACGCCTCTCGGGGGCCGTTCGGGGGACACGCGTGTCCACGCCTCCGGCCGGCCCTCCGCGAGCGCGCGGCCGGCTGGGCTCGGCCAGACCCGGTGTCCGGCGGCGCGGGCGGCGGGGCGGGCGCGGGGCCGGCGCAGACCCCGCACGCTGCCCGCGACCGCCGCGGACCCGGCCGAGGAGCCCTTCGCGGGGGAGGCGGAACGGGAACCCCGGCGGCCCGGGCCCGGGGCGGGGCGTGGATCGCAGGTACCGCGGGCGCGGCGTCGGGGAGGACACGGCTCGCAGCCCGGGTTTCCGCCCGCGGGCTCGGGGTCCGCGGGAGCGGCGGGGTGCGGCCCGGAACGGAGCGCGCGGGCCCGCTGCGGCGGAACGGTTTCCGCCCGGAACCACGCGCCGCGGACCGGAACTGGGGGCGGAAGTGCAGCGCGGTCAGGGACGACGGCCCGTCTTAGCCCGACCAGTCCGAGCTGGCTGGCGGCCACGGGGACGCGGCGGCCTCGGCTGAACTGCGGACCGTCCCCGGGCGGCCCCGGCAGCGGAGGGCCGTCCGCGGAGATAAGTGAGTCGTGAGGCGCAGAGACTCCGGAACCGGCTCTTTCGCCCGCGCGCGCCTCCCCGGACTGCAGCTCCCGGCAGGCCCCGCGCCGCCTCGGGCCCGCGCGCCGGTCTCTCTGCCGCGCTGCATTCTGGGGCCGGTGGTTTTCCAGGGCCCGTGGGCGGGGCCCCGCGCTGCGCCGAGCGGGTCTCCGGGCGGGGGGTCTGCGGGCGGGGGGTCTCCGGGCGGGGGGTCTCGGCGGGGGTCGGGGGGATCTCCCAGCGGGGCAGGGATCCGGGGGGTCCGGGTCGAGCGGGGGGCGGGGGTCCGGCCGAGTGGGGTGGAGGGGCCGTCAGTGTTGGGGTGAACGGTCCGCCGGCCCCAGTGCCCAGGGCGCGCCAGGCCGGGGATCCGACCTGCGGACGCTCTGCTGCAGGTAAGCGAACTGCTGCCCGCAGAGCGCGTGGGGCCGGGCACGCCTCGCCTCGCGCGGGAAGGAGCCGCTTCGGGCCCGAGAGCTCGGCAGGGCCCACCTGCAGGTCTTCCTGCCCCCAGACTCCTCACCTTAGGGTGTCGCAGGCGTGCCCTGCTCGTGCGCGGGGGACTGCGCGGCTGGTGGCGTGGCCCGGGACTCGGGAGAGGCTGCCCACACGCTTGTCCCCATCTGTGCCATAGGGCTTCCTGGGGACAGTGGCCTGTCGCAGCGCCGCGGGCTGGCCTCGCCGACCTGCAGTGGCTGAGGCTCCCAGACGTCTGGAGGAGAGTTGGTCTCCCACACTCACACAGCCCGTGTGCCCGCCAGCCTCTGGGCCCTCCTGCGAGCAGGCCGGCATGCCCAAGATAGCCCTGAGGGGTGTGACCGTGGACTTCCCTTTCCAGCCGTACCCGTGCCAGGAGGAGTACATGAGCAGGGTCCTGGAGTGTCTGCAGAAGGTACGGCGGCCGTGGGCGCGCGCGTGCCCTGGGACGGGTCCTCACGGGACCACCGTCCGCCTTCCGCTCCCTCCTGCTGAGCCCCGTGGGGTCACAGGCCTCCTTCCGGACACAGGACGGGTCACAAATGGCGCCGGCGTTCTAGGGGAGATGACAGACAAGTAGAACAGCTGTTGCGCTGAAGGAGAGTTGGGGGCCGTAGGCCGGGAGCACCTTGAGGTCTCTCTGAGGAGGTGGCGTTTGAGCCGAGGCCGAGTGTGGGGGGCAGCCAGCGTTTGAGGGTCCGGAAGTAGTGTTTGCACGTGGAGGGCTAGCCGGTGCCTAATCCTCATTTTGGAGGTCTGTAAAGCTCAGGAATGTGCCGGAAGGCAGGAGTGCAGGTAGCTGTCCGTGGCTTCCTTAGCGTGTCATCTCGTGCCCTGACGGAGCTCCCAGCGCCCGCGGGCAGACGCTGCAGCGGCTCCCGGCGGCTGTGTGCGCGCAGACTGGACTCCTGCGGGGAGGAGCCCGGTGCCCGTTCCCGGGAGCCGGCAGCACAGTCTGGCCGCTTCGCCCTGAGTCTCCCCGGGCTTGTTGCCCAGGCTCCCGCGTGAGGTGTACGTAGGTCATCAGGTTCCGCTCGGCAGAACTTTGTGTCCAAAGTTACAGAACAGCACCGTGTCGGCAGCCGCCTAACGGGTCAGCGCGCCGTACGTTAGGCTGAGAAACACTGTTGAGTCCCGAGTAATGCCGTGCACATCGTTCGGTGCGGAATTAGCCCGTAGCCGCTGGCTTTCGGGGGACAGTGGACGCGTGTCACATTGCCGGCCGTTCCGCAGGCCTTTTGCCACGTCAGGTGGGCTCCGCCGGAGCAGAGCGGTCCCGCTGCCGGGCTGCCGGCCTGGTCTCGGCGGGCCGTGCGGTCTGCAGTGCTGCTCCCTGCTTTTCCGTGACCTCGTTGCCGACCCCATTCAGAAAGTCAACGGCATCCTGGAGAGCCCCACCGGCACGGGGAAGACGCTGTGCCTGCTCTGCAGCGTGCTGGCCTGGCGGGAGCACCTCCGCGACGCCGTTTCAGCCCGCAGGATTGCTGAGAGGGCACCCGGGGAGCTCTTCCTTGATCACACCTTGTCGTCCTGGGGGGCTGCCGCTTCAGACGGGGACACCCCAGGTGAGGCTCCCTTCAGCCCCTCTGGGTCTCCGCAGAGAGGCAGCAGAGGAATAGAGAGGGCTGGTGAGGCCCTGGTGCGGAGCTCGGCGAGGGGCGTGGTAGCCGCGACATTCTCCCTCAGCGGGGGCTGCGAGCCTGGGGGCAGAGCCCTGTGGCCAAACTAGAACTCCGCAGAAAGCCCCTGAGCTCGCTCCCCGCACCGGGCTGAGAGAGCCGAGTGCCCCCGGGTCCACGGCACACCAGAGTGTCGTCCCGTGGGGCCCTGACCCGCGCTGCTTCCTTGTGTCCGGGCAGCTTGCTACGCGGACCTCCCGAAGATCGTTTACGCTTCCAGGACCCACTCGCAGCTCACTCAGGCCATCGGCGAGCTTCGGCACACGTCCTACCGGTGGGTCAGGCGCCGCTCGCCCCTGCCTCTGACTTACGGGGGGCTGGTCTTGACGAGCTGGTGTGATGGTGGCGTTCTGCCTGGAGTCCCCTCTGGACCGCAGAGCCCCCCGTGCTCCGCTGCAGCCCGCCGCACCGCGTGAGGTCAGGCTGTCTGTGCTGCCCGCGCTCCGGAGAAAGCCCTCCCTTCTGGTGCACTGACCTCGGCTTAGCGCCCCAAGCCCCTAGAAGGCGATGTGGTGTCACTTGTGGGTGTGGGTCCCCGTGCGGGCGTGTGAGGGGACAGGAGGCGCTGCCTCGTCCTGGAGCCCGGCAGAGCTGTAGGAGTCCTGGGGTCCTGCGCCCGCCTCCTGTATGGGGGGCACGGAGTCAGCGGGGTCTCCTCCGATCTGCCTGTTTCCCCCACCCCGTCTCCTGGCTCAGGCAGGGCCATGCAGTGGAGAAAGTGCCTCCCAAGCCTGGGGCCCGCTGTGGCCGTGGCCCCTCCCTCTGGCTACCTGGTGCAGGTGTGAGCCCCGTCTCCCCGCACGGCCATGTTCATGCTCTAGATGGCACCGGGGCTCTTGCTCCCTGGTCCTCGGACCCCATCATCTGTCTTCTGCCAGGCCTAGGGTATGCGTGCTGGGCTCCCGGGAGCAGCTGTGCATCCACCCTGAGGTGAAGAAGCAGGAGAGCAGCCACATGCAGGTGGGTTTTGGGGGCGCGTGCCGTTCTCTCTGGTTCTTTCAGAGCCCTTGCCTCTGCCCCCTGGGGAGGGCCCGGTGAAGAGCTGGTGGGGGCTGGAGCAGGGCACAGTCCCTGGCGTGTCCCCTGGCTGGCCCAGCACTCTGCCCTTCCTTGACCATTGTGCTAGCTGGGGCTGCCCCACACCCGCACCGCCCCACACCCGCACCCTTTATGTCCCAGATTCACTTGTGCCGAAAGAAGGTAGCAAGTCGTTCCTGTCATTTCTACAACAACGTAGAAGGTAAGGGGTCCGGGGAAGCCACTCCAGGAGCCGGGTGGGCTTAGAGCGTGTGCTGCCTCCTGGGCCTTGTGGCCTGCTGGCTCTCCGCTTTGGGGCTCCAGACTGGCTCCATTGGTTCAGCGAGGTGAGGGGATGAGGCGGGGTGGTGCTGGGCACCGTCTCCGGACCGTGGACCCGTGCTGGATCGTGTGCAGGAAGGCCAGGGCAGGGAAGGCTGCCGTCTCAGAGGGGCCTGCTGGCCAGGCTAGCCTCGCCGCTGTCTGGGAGCGTGGATTTCAGGGATTCTCTGTCCTGAGAGGTGGGGCTCTCCGGGCCTAAACTGTCTGTGCCAACAGCGGGGTTGATGCTGAGCAGCTCCTCCCCGCCGGGAGTCTGGGATTTGGGCCCCCGCCAGCCAGGGGTGCCCCCATGACCGGCCCCAGCAGACGCCCTGGGTGCCGGGCCTCTGGCGAGCTTTCCGGGAGACAGCATTTCACACGGGGTCTCAGCTCGTTCCGGGGCAGATAGCCGGGAGGGGGTTCTGGATGCTGTGCCTGGTCTCCCAGACCCCTCCGTAGGCTTTTCCTTTTACTGATTTGCCATGTGTCCTTGGGGTGCGATGGGGCACAGCATGGGTGTGGGTCTCCCTGAGTCCGGACAGTCTGCCAGCCTCTGGTGCTGCGGGAGGACCGCCTCCCCTGGAGGTGGCTGAAGTGACTGGCCCAGGGTTGTGACGACAGCTGGCCCTGGCGTAGCTTGATGTGTGTGGCCACCGGTGCCCAGAGACCTTGATTCCTGCTGCACACCTTCCTTCGGCCCAGAGCGGAGGGCTGGCTCCCCTTGCCTCCACGTCTGTCAGGTCTTGCTTTTCCATCGCGCGGCTGCCCCCGCGTCTGAAGGTCCGCTGGAACTAGAAGCTCCGTGGGGTGCTTCTCTGGGCTGTGGTCTCTACATCTCCTAGCGCAGCCCGGCTCTATGGCTCAGGCGTTGTGCTTTGGTGGGGTCGGGTTCCCTCTTCCTTGCCTCAGGGCTGGGACTCAGATCCTGGCACAGGAGTGACAGAGGCCCTTGGGCACTTACAGGGCCCTAATGCTGGGGTTTGGGGTGCCCGGCATGCCAGGGCCGTGTCTGCTCTCAGCAAGCTGGGACGCTCACCTCCCAGCAGTAGGCACCCTGTGCCCTGTCCCCGG
The DNA here is from genome assembly GCF_030435805.1 of Mustela lutreola. Lineage (NCBI taxonomy): Eukaryota > Metazoa > Chordata > Mammalia > Carnivora > Mustelidae > Mustela > Mustela lutreola. The sequence continues at coordinate 519,042 of NC_081298.1, read as the reverse complement.
AGCTCACCGCTCACCGCCTTCTTGCTGGCTGTGTTGTTTGGTCCGGTGGCACCGGGAACCCTTAGCACAGCAGTGACGAGTGCGTAGGAAGCACCGGGGACTGGCCTGGCCCGCAGTGACCCTGCACGAGAGCAGCCGCCCACCGCTGTGGCCTGGTGGTGGCTCGTGCCCCGCTCCGGGAGGCTGCTGGCTGAGTGGCTCTGCTTTGCTGTGTTTGTGTGAGGCTTGTGGGTGTCAGGAAGCCTCCAAGGCGTTTCCCCCCTGGCTTTGTCCTCCTTCCGTCCCCTGCTCTCCTGGCCCGGTCCCGCTGTCTCATAGGCCTCGGGCCGCACCTGTGGTGCTCGGTGTGGAGTCCTGTCTTTCTGCCCCATTGCAGCTGCCTCTGTCCACATTCTTGGCAAAGGGGTGGGTTGCTGGTACCCTGGTCACTGCGGCCCGAGCCTTTGAGCAACGCTTGGTGGGAACTGCTCCATCCCCTTAAAGCAGCATCTGTGGCTCAGCTCTCTGCTCTCCAGCCCTCACCTGCAGTGCAGTTCCCCGCATCACCCCACACAGGCACAGCCCCACCCCCGCGCTGCCCCACCCCTGCGCCACCGCCCCACCCCCGCGCCGCCCCACTCCGGCACTGCCCTGCTCTTGGACTATTGTCAGCTATACTGTGTGTCCGGTGGGTGATGGAACAGGGGTGGGGGGAGGGTCAGGAGTCCGGAGGAGAGGCGGGAACTGAGGGGCACTTCCCGCTCACAGTGGAGGTGGAGGCAGTGCCGGAGCAGGTGTGTGGCCTCCTGGGCTGCAGCCCCTGCCCCTACCGCGCCCCGTGCATGGCAAAGTGAGGGCCCTGTCGCAGCTGGCTCCAGGCTTCGTTGGTCATGCCCAGGTCCCCAGCCTTCCTGCTCTGTTGGCTCCTGTGCGTCTTTACTGCATCTTAGCCTCCTCTGCCGCCTGCCATGGGATGTGCGGGGCCACCGCTCATGCTGGCCACAACGCCAGCAGCTACGCACCCTTGGGGCGAGTGAGCCGACTCCAGAAGGGGTCCGAGAGGAACCTGTGGGAGGAAGGAGAAGGGTGCGGAGCTCGGTTCTCCTTGGCTTCTGTCTGGGGGCGCAGGCAAAGGGCCGTGCTCGCTGCCTGCAGCATCTGCGTGCTGGGGTCAGCCTGGCTGCAGCCCCTTCACCACGCCCTCCTCTTCAGCCTCCGCCCCCCCAAGGCTGCTGCGTTCGGCCGTCCTGCTGCAGAGCCCGCAGACAGGCTCCTCTGTTGCGGCTGTGCCGTTCAGCGCACAGCTCTTCTCTCCCTGCTGTCCCTAGGGGGCATTTTGGGTTCGGTCACCACCAAGGTCCCCACCAAGATGTGTTCTAGCCTCTGCAGTGAAGGGCGGGGCCCAGGACCTGCCCCAGTGGGGCCAAGAGCCAGGAGCCGGTTTCCACAGGAGGCTGTCCTGGGCCTCCGGACTGTGTGTTCGAGGAGACGAGCCCTGGGCCTCCCAGCCTGGGTGTGGGCTCCTGAGGGGCTGGGTGAAGGCAGCTCTTCAGGGGGTTCTTGGGGGCCCTTCTTAGCTCCTTTCTAGCCCAGGCCCCCGGTGCAGCCGGCAGGGAGTCGTGCTTCTCTCGGGCGGCCATCACGGGTCTGTGAGGCATCGAGTGGGCTCTGCTTCGGGGCTCCCACCTCCCTCCGGCCGGCCTCAGATCTGTCTTCCTGCACTGTTGGCCTTTGCGGGGAGGCGAAGAGAGAAAGCTAATTGTGGCCAGACCGAAGCCTAATTATAGGACAGATGCTTCCAGGCACAGCCTCGAGGGCATCTAGAGACTGGCTGAGGGGCTACACATCCCCCTTTGTTCCCTGGGGTCCCCTGTCCTGTCACTGCTTGGTCTCAGGCCAGCAGCTCCCTCTCGAGGTAGAGAGCCGGGCCCCCGGAGGGTTACTTCAGGTCTGGGGCCCTTCCAAGGTCACTCACAGTCTTAGACCAGGAATTCTCTGGTGAGTCCGTAGGTGGTTGGGTGCCCTAGTCCTGCCTGGAGGAAGGGTCACTGCCTGGGTGTTCCTCTGGGGTCTGCGGGGACTCATTGGGCCTGAGGACGTGTCTTTGTTCTTGCCTGTGTCCTCAGAGAAGAGCCTGGAGCAGGAGCTAGCTACCACCATCCTGGACATTGAGGACCTGGTCAGAAGTGGGAATAAGCATAGGTAAGACCCCTGCAGCCAGACAGCAGCCGCCCGTCCGTCCTTCTGGAACAGGTTCTGCCATGACAAGGCTGGGCCCGCCACTTCCTTTGCTTTGCTCCCTTGACTAATCGTAAAATTAATGGTGGTTTGGTGTGAAAATAGTGGTTTTGAATACCAGGGCAGCAGGGAAGCTGTCCCTGCTGCCAAGGTGACCACAGCGCTGCCGGGCAGCCCCGGCTTCCTGACGGACTTGCTTCGGCTTCCAGCAGCCAGTGGGCACGGCGCCAGCCTTCTCCACTCGTCTGGTTTCCACAGAACTCGCGTGCTTTTCCGATTTTTGTGTCGATATCTAATCGCTTCAGGACGTTGGGTTGTGCAAAGACAGGACTGGGCGTTTTCTTTCTGATTGCCGTGTTCTCTACCCAGGAATAGGATTGGGGTTTTTTGTTTATGTTGATTCTTTAACAGGTGATCCGCTGCCGTGGTTGAAAACTGGTGGCGTGAACCGTCACGCAGTGAGCCCTTCTGCAGCCCCCAGGCCCCGGCTCCCGTCTGAGCCCCCGTGCAGCACGGGGCTCCTTCCTCTTGCTTGCCTGTCAGAGGGCGCGGCGTGCAGCCTGGCCGCCGCCCAGCGGGAGCCCCACCGAGGGCCTGGACCTCCCCCATGGCTCCAGCATGTGCCTCCCTCCCCTCCGCAGCCTGTGCCCGTACTACCTGTCTCGGAACCTGAAGCAGCAAGCCGACATCGTCTTCATGCCATACAACTACTTGTTGGACGCCAAGGTGAGGTCTTGGCCCCTGCAGCTGACGATTGTTGGTATCGGGTGGCGTCCCTGGGCTCATGCAGGACTGCAGAGCCTCAGTGGTTCAGTGTCTGCAGAGCTGCAGGCGTGTGTGCAAGGCCTCCGCCTCCCTCCCTGCCCTAGGGACAGCTGTCACCAGCATGGGGCCGGGGGCTGCCATTCCAGGCTCTCTGGGAGTGGGCGGGCTGATGGAGTGAGGCAGCCCAGTGGCTGCATCCGAGGCCAGTCCCTGGCCTTGTCCTGGCGGCTCGGCTTGTCTCTTTCCAGGTGGGCCCAGTGAGGTAGCCCTGAGCGTGTGGTCCGGGCCTCCCTTGCAGCCGTCTCTTGAGATGCACGTGTCCACCCATCCTCGCACACCCCCCGTGCTCGAATGCGGGCCTCACGCCCCATGTGTGCGGCGGCTTGGCCTTCGTGTTGCCACGGCAGGGTGGACGACGCGTCGCCGCCCGGGGCCTTACTGGTCCAGCACGACCGTGGTGTGGGCAGTTAGCCAGCGCGGGCGGTGCAGGTGCTCAGCGGCGGGAGTGGAGAGGAGCAGAGCCCGGGGCTGGGGTTGGCGCCCTAAGGCAGGGATGTCTCCGAGGAAGGGCAGCCTTTAGAGGCCATGAAGAGAGCAGGAGGAAGCGGAGCGTGGGCACGGTGAGGGCGGCTCTAAAGCAGTCCGGACCCTGCGCAGAGCGTGGGGCGCACTGGTGCCTGGCCGCCACCCCAGCATGGTGCCCTGGGCCTGACGATGCGATCATCTGGCGGACCTGGAATGGCCGAGGGCGGAAGGGAGCAAGGTAGCCACGACAGAGGCTGGAGGTGGGGGCTGCAGGACGGGCTGCAGTGCACAGACCAAGCTGCTGGCCACGGTCACACGGCAGTGCCACCGAGACACGCCCCCACGGGTTGCAGTTGGTTTTCAGAAAGCTTGCTTAGATATTTTCAGCGGGGAAAGGAAAGGTTTGGGACTTTTTTCTCTAAAAATTGGTGCTGGAATCGGATGTCTGTTTGGAAGAGAATGAATTTCAGCAGTTCTCTGACGCTGCACAACCCGGATGGAAGAGCCGGCCGCACAGAGCTCCTCCAGGACAGAGCCGGGAGGTGGGCCTGGTCTCGCTCACACAGACCACGCGCCGACCCCAGAGAACTCCACGTTGGAGTCGCCACGATCGGAAGCCTTGACTTCTAAGAGGAGGGGAAAATTAAGAAAATGGCAGCGAGTCACCAAGGGAGAGTTTTCCTGGTACTGTGGACTGCGCCCGATTCTGGGTGGCGTCTCTGTCACTCGACCGGCCATCCCCGAGGAAGGTAGCTGCGGCGGCCAAGTCAGCCCGTGTGTGGAGAGTGTGCAGCACTGCTGGTCTGGAGAAAATGCAGGTTCAAGCCACAGGGGGTTGGCCTTGTGCTCCCACCAGAGTGTCCGGAAGGAGGCCGGTGACCACTGTCCACCGAGGACGCAGGGCCATGCTGGGCTCCTCTGCTCACCATGTGAGGTGGGGTGCCGCTCCAACAGCACACCCGAGGGGAGCAGCCAGGGCCAGAGCCTTGCTATCTGTGGTCCACACTAAGAACAGCCCCATCCATCGGCAGCAGGTGTCCCAAAAACAGCGCCACGAGCCGTGAGGAGGGCTGAGCTGTGGCCACACATCAGCGACACACGTGGGTCTCCGTGCACACTGCCCATGGGCCGTTGGACGAGCCCTGCTGCCTGACTCTGTTTCCAGGACAGCCCAGGAAAGGCAGAGCTGCTCCCCGCTCACAAGGATGGTCAGAGCCCTCGGGCAGGGGGAGGTGAGCAGGTCTGCTCTCCTCGTGCTGACGGCGCGGTGCTTGCCTTTGTCCAGACCCGCCTGCACATGTAAAACGGACACTGTATTTTTAGGAGAATTGGACCTCAAAAGCAGCTGAAGTAAAGAAATACTGGCGTTGACCCCACCCAGGTCCACCGCAAGTCAGCACCAGCCCAAGCCCTGCTTGGGCCTCCTCCCTCCCGTGGCTGTGTGGCTGCAATCTGTGGGGTCACACGCCCGATCCCTCGGGCTGCGTGTCGCCAGAAGGGACACCTGACGTCCAGCTCAGTGGGTGGGGAGATCCAGGCGGGCGTGGCCTGAGGGGGCATCCCCTGCCGGCCTTGAGCCTTTCGGCCCCAGCCTGGCATCCTTCCCCTCTTGCTGCAGAGTCGCCGAGCCCACGGCATTGACCTGAAGGGGACGGTTGTGATTTTTGATGAAGCTCACAATGTGGTGAGTGCCCAGTGGCTTTCCGCTGCCTCCCCCGTGCCCCTGCAGAGCGCAGTGCAGACCTTTCTGTCCAAGGTCTGGGCAGGATGTGCTGGCCGGCCCTGTGGCCCGTCCCATCCCGAACTCACAGCCCCTGCTTGGTTCTCTTTGTCCCTCGGTGGCCGCCTAACCTGACGCTTGCCCACTGGTGACCACAGCCGGTCCCTCCCTGTTCCCTCTGCCCTTCCGCCGCATTGCTGTGGTCTCTGCTCAGGGCCCTGTGTTTCCAGGAACGGCTGCTCTTGAGCAGGACAGGGGAGGAAGGCCACTTGTGTGCTCTGGAGCCTAGTGTCCCGGGACGGCAGCAGCCGCCCTCAGGCCTCCACGTGGTTCCAGGCACTTGTTATCATGGGGGATGGTACCATGGGTCTAGTGGGCCGGGTCTGAATTAGGAGAAAAGCCAGAAATTTATTTTTTAAAGTTTATTTTTTCTAGTAATCTCTACAGCCAGCTTGGGGCTCAAACTCATGACCCCAAGATCAGAGTTGCGTGCTTTTCTGATGGACCCAGCCAGGCACCCCCAGAAATTTCTGTTCTAAATGTGTGGTGGGATGGGGCTTCCAGTAGCCTGTACCCCTACCCCACCACGGCTTCCTGGGTCCCCGAGTCCCTGCCCCTGTTTGGCCGTAGCCTGATGGATGTGTCCGGACTCCCAGGAGAAGATGTGCGAGGAGACGGCGTCCTTTGACCTGACCCCACATGATTTGGCTTCCGGACTGGATGTCCTAGACCAGCTTCTGGAGGAGCAGACCAAGGCAGCCCAGCAGGGCGAGCTCCACGTGGAGTTCAGCACGGCTGCCGACCCAGGTGAGCTCACAGGTGGGGATGGAGAGACGGGCCGCCAGGTGCTCTCGGGGGTCCTGGAGGCCCGAGTCTTCCCAGGGCCCGCCCTTCAGGTCATTGTTTGGAGACAGTATGGACTTCTTCCCGAGTTTCCTCGGGGCCTCACAGACCAGGAAGTAGGTGCCACCCAGCCAATCCAACATTTTGTCAAGACCTTTCTGTACTTTCCCAGTCGGGATAGACTGTATACAAATGAAAAGTAGGGGCACCCGGGCGGCTCCGTCAGTTAAGCAGCTGCCTTCAGCTCAGGCCATGCTGCCAGGATGCTGGGGTCGAGCCCTGCGTCGGGCTCCCTGCTCAGTGTGGACTTGGCCCCTGCGTCGACGCCCACTCTGATCACCCCGTGAAGTGATGACTGCCAGATTTCTCTGCTGTGAAGTTACTTCTTCCATTTGTAATTCCTAAGTAGCCTGTGGCATCCGTGGGCACTTCCTCCCTGAATTAATGATGGCTGTGGCGTTCGCACAGTGATGGGCTTCACGTCTGGATGCCTCTCGCTCCTGGAGCCCGGGGACCCGCTGCTGCCCTGCGCAGCACGGGGTGGCCCGCCCGCCTGCAGCGGCGCAGCACCCGCGCCCGCTCGCTCCCCAGCCTCCTCAGTGTCTCCGTCCTTCCTGTGCTAGTGAGGATTCCTTGTCGTCTCATTTGTCGGTTCGCTCCTGAAGCTTCCGCGGTCTTCCGGAGAGCAGATGCCCACCGTGAGGAAGGAAAGCTTGCTTCCCCGAGCTGCGTGTTGGAGCCTTCCTGGCCTGAGGCTGAGTGCCGGTCAGAAGACGGTGCTGCAGTTCCGTGGTTGCCCCTCCGTGGCCCCCCGTTGCAGCTGTGTGGTCATCTTAGGGTCATTTCTTACTCCATGCTGCTTCTTGTTGACTTTATTAGTTGGGTTGCCCTGGGGTGTCTGACATGGGACCGTGGTTCTGGAAGTCAAGACACCTGAGGGACGCGTCTTGCTGGGTTCTGGTTTGTCCTTGCTGGGCTCTGTTTCCCCCCAGAAGGAGCGGACACGAGCACATTTAGTTTACTCCTCTCTGCTGCACACGGAGCTGTGCTGTCCCTTGTACGTGCGCTTGCACTTGGCTGTGTTCATTCCTCATGCGCCCTGCAGAGCCCCCTCCATACAGAAGCTCCCCTCTCCTCAGCTGCCGCCTCCCTGCAGCGGGGGTCCTGGGTCCGTCTGTGGGACACTGGGTTGTTGCCAGCATTCCGTGAGGACCAGCAGGGCTCCCCGAGTGACCTGGGGGTGAACACAACCCCGGGTGCATGCTGGGGCTCGGGGCTGGGGGCAGCCGGAAGCGCGCCGCTGTGCTGCTGAAGCCGGCCTGTGTGGCGGCTGGGGGGCCTGGCCAGCAGGGTGCGACCTTGGCCTTTGCACGCGCGCCAGTCTCCCAGATGGAAACGGCTCTCAGTGCGGTTTTGATGTGCTTTTCTCTCAGAAGTGAAATGGAACGTTTTTTCCAGTTGTTTGAGGAATGCGTATTTTGGCTTGGATGTGGTGGTCCTACCGGGTGTGATGTCCTAGTTCTGTCCCCGGAAACCCCAGGGCGCCAGCCACCCTCTGCAGCCGTGCCAGTCAGAGTTTCTCGCACCTCGCCTGTTCGTGATACCCTCCACGGTGGGCGGTGAAGCCTTCTGTGGGGTGTGCCTTAGTTGGGAGGTGTCTGCTTTTCTCCTGGGTGTGCTGGGGTCGGGGAGAGCACACGGACACACGTTCTCACACCCTCTACGGCAGGGATTTCTGGTGGGTCTGATGAGGGGTTTGTATCCAAAATATATTCAGAAACTCTTACTACTCGAGGAGAAGACAACCCAGTCAGAAAGAGGCAAGAGTCAGGAAGAGACGCTGCTTCAGAGTAGACGTCCCCGTGGTCAGCGCGCGGAGGCACAAGGCGGGCCCGAGATGGCCCCGCACCGCCGGCGGGCGGCAGGGCCACGCCGAGGGGCCCCCGTGGCGGCAGATCGAGGACGGCGTGGCTTCTCCTGAGGCCTCTCGTCACAGGCCAGGCCGAGGGGTGGCGTGTCTTCCCGTTGGGAGGCGTGCTGGGTCTGGTTCTTGCCGTGTCTGCGGGAATGTCGTCGGGCTCCGTGCTGGGGGAAGGCGAGACGGTGATGCGCCAACCATGTCCCGCCGTTTACTGGGAGGGACGGTTTTATGAAGACGCTCTTCGCCGCAGCTGTTGCTCTGTGGCACGGTTGTCACAGGAAAGGCTGGGTGGATGCGGGACATTCTTCCAGTGTTCTGGTTTGGGAGCTTGGATTTAATCCTGACTTGTTCCTCTCAGGAGGAGAGTAGTTCTTAATGTCGTCGGTGTACTTGTGTTTAAACCCAGACGGTGGTGTCTGTCCTCCGTAAGCCTCGTCATCGCTGAACTCAGGGGTCCCTTCTTTAGCGTTCCCGTGGCCCCACCAGGCGCTGAAGGGGGCCGGGGGCTGCCCACTCCCTCCCCGTGCTTCCTGTCCCACCCTGGCCATCAGCCACATTTCCAGGGAGCCCTGTCTCGTCTCCTGGGGGGTATTCTCTCGAGAATCCACCATGTGGGCACAGGGGTCCTTGTTTGTTGCTGGCTCAGTCGTTGGCTGGGTCTCCGGTGGACCGGGCCAGGCAGTGTGTCCCCACACGTGAGTGTGCCCACGGCGTGTCCCTGCACTCGCACTGCTGCTGCTGGCCCCCGTGCAGGCTGTGCGGATCTCCGAGCCTCGTGCGCTTGTCCGTGGGTGTCTCTGTGCCACGCCCACTTGGAGGAACAGGCAGGAACCCAGCCCGATTCCTGCTCTTTGGGGCCCAGGGGGTGGAAGTAGCCTGACCATGTGTTTGCTGCTCCCCCAGGGCTGCACCTGGAGCTGCAAGACATCGCAAAGCTCAAGAGTGAGTGCCGCCCCTCCCCCACAGCTGGCGGGGGGGCACACCTGACGCCACAGCTGGGGGGGCACACCTGACGGACACCTCGCCCCACAGCGATCTTGCTTCGCCTGGAGGGGGCCATCGACGCTGTTGAGCTGCCTGGGAACCACAGCGGCGTCACCAAGCCAGGGAGGTAGAGGACTGTGGGTGTGCCAGGCTCTCCCTGTGGTCCGCCGGCCCCGCCCCCACACCCAGGTCTGGGTCTGTCTCAGCGGCCCGTGAGGGGCTGCTGTCTGTGCGCTAGGTTGTCTTGGGAGTCTTGGGGGTGCTGTGTACACAGGCGTGGCCACTGGCCCGGCCACCCCCCACCCCCACCCCGCCAGCCACCCCTTGCAGCCTCCGTGGTCCGGGAGGGCTCTGACCAGGGCACAGGGCGGTTGGGTGTGTCTCCCGAAGGTAGACAAGGGATCATGTCCTGGGGTTGGTGGTAGCTCTGATCCGGGCGCGGGTTCTAGAGGCACGGAATGTTCTAGAATGAGCTGGAGCACTGCTGCCTGCCTCCTTCCCAGGCCCGTCTGCTGCGCTGTGCTCAGAGCCTCGCAGGGCTCCCACTTGTTTCACAGATGAGCCAGGCTCCTCGGCCAGCGCCACCCACGCCACCGAGGCCCAGACGGCAGGACTTGCTGTCTCCCAGAGCTGCCCTTGGGGGCTTGCCTTTTCCTCCATACTCAGGGCTCCCGAGGGCACAGGCCTCCCTCACCTCTGGGTTTGGCCGGGAGAGGGCTCTGCTCGGGCGTCCGAGGGAAGGGAACTTCAGAGGCCTCTGGCTGTCAGCAGCTCCTGAGCCTAGCCCGGGGCCCTGCCTGAGCCTCTCGCCTCCACAGCTACATCTTCGAGCTGTTTGCCGAGGCCCAGATAACGCTTCAGACGAAAGGCTGCATCCTCGACTCCCTGGACCAGATCATCCAGCACCTGGCAGGACGTGAGTCCCAGCCTGCCCTGCAGCTGCCCCTGTGTTGGCTCCCACACCGGGCCTTGTCCTAGGGCCGTGGCCTGCCACAGAAGGTCACTCCGGAGCTCCTTTCCTGACTGCGATGTCTGGGCATCAGTGCTGCTGGACGGGCGTGTTTTATAAAGCCCAGCCCAGCTTGTCTGTTTCCTGGTCGGCCCCTTTAAAGAAAGAGCGGTGAGGGACGTGGCGGCCAGTGGGCCACGGGTCCCGCCAGCCTGTCTCCTCACCGTCCCCCTCCCCCTCCTGTTTCCACCTTGAGGCCGAGGCCGCACCGCGGGCCCCTTTCTGCTGGGTGGGTCTTGTTGTCATCTCTGACCAGCCTTGCTGTCCTCCAACCCTGGGGGTGGCCTGGCAGCCCCAGCCCTGCCCGACCACAGAGCCTCTTTTTCTCATGCCACTGACCCCCCGAGGGCACGGCCCACACTAACAGGGGGTTGAGGCTGAGCTTGCTCGTGGGTCCTGAAGGTGGGGGGGGGTCTGGCTCCCCTGGTGGGGGTGGGGGATGGCCAGCGGCTGCTCCCACAGGTGCGGGGCCGTGGACCAGCACAGCGGGCCTGCAGAAGCTCTCGGACATCATCCAGGTAGGAGCGGCCTTGCGGCAAAGATGCAGCGTCTTTTTCCTGACGGGGGTTCAGGGCTGCTTTCTCATCCTGGAGCTGTTACTGATTCAGTCTTGGCGGGGCAAGACCTAGGCTTCGAATCGACGGCCCCTGACGCGTGTTTCCTCTGGCCCTGAAGGCACACTGCTGGGCCCTGAGGGAGAGGCCACGCTTGGCTGTTCTGGTCAGTCCTGTCCAGGATAGGTGCTCCGGGGCAGGTGGGCCGAGGGCCTGGCGGAGTCCCCTGGTGTTCCCATCAGCTCAGTGTCTGCTCCCTGCCGGCTGCCCTCACTTTCTCTCAAGTTACTTCTTCTGGTTTTTTTTTTTTTTTTTTTTTTTTTAAGATTTTATTTATTTGACAGAGATCACAAGCAGGCAGAGAGGCAGGCAGAGAGAGAGAGGAGGAAGCAAGCTCCCTGCTGAGCAGAGAGCCCGATGCGGGGCTCGATCCCAGAACTCTGGGATCATGACCTGAGCTGAAGGCAGCGGCTTAACCCACTGAGCCACCCAGGCGCCCCTGTTTTTTCTTTTTTAATATTTTATTTACTTACTTGAGAGAGAGAGAGAGAAGGAGCAGGGGGAGGGGCAGAGGGAGAAGCAGACTCCCCCCTAGCAGGGAGCCAGATCCGGGGCTCAGTCCTGGGGCTCTAAGATCATTATCTGAGCCGAAGGCAGACGCTTAACCAACGAGGCCACCCAGGCGCTCCCTCCTCAAGTTATTTCTTGACCAGCTTTTCAGAGGAAAGTCCGAGCATGAGCCAGTTAGAGAACGAAAGGGCATAGGCTCTGTCCGCCCAACCCCATATCTGGGCCCTGGTCCCGCCACGCAGAGACGCGTTCAGACTTCGGGAGTGAGTGCGTTGGCAGTGCCTGCGAACCCAGGTGGGGCCCACGGGCCTGGCGCTCCAAGTTGGCAGGCGTGATCAGCACGTCCTCTGCCGTCCACTTCGGGGTGGGGACCGGCCCCCAGGGCTCGCTGAGCCCCTTTTGCCACGTGCAAACCGTCTCTTTCCCTGGCCGGGCAACCAGTAGGGACAGGACACACCTCAGGGTCTGTGGACATGGATGCTTCCTGCCCCCCAGTGTTCTGACCTGTGTCCAGCCGTCCTCGGGCCCAGCTGAGCCATTTCCTTGGTTCAAGTGGACAAGCCAGGCTCTGTGTCTCTCGGTTGGGTGGCTGCCAGCCCTCTCTCGGCTGAGGGCCCTCTCTCGCCTTGCTAGGCCTTTTGGAAGAGAACTTTTTGGTGGCCAGAGGTCCGCAGTGAAACCACGACACAGGAGGCCCTGGGCTGTGTGGTGCGAGGGACTGCCAGCCAGGCACTTGTGCCCGTGCTGTAGGGCCTGGCCGGGGAGGCCCCGGCTCCCAGGGTGCCCCCTTGCGAGGGCCCAGAGGGAGGCGGGCCCCGGGTCCAGGCACGGCCTCGTTTATGGCAGCCGCCCTGTCTGTACGGCCCGATGTTGGAGACCAGGAGGGGCTGTCAGGAGGGGGCGACCCCACAGCCCAGGGGGTGTGTCCCGCAGACCTGCCGAGCCCCTGCCGGTGCTGTGATTGAGCGCCGGGGCTCTGTGCCCTCAAGTGTGGTGAGGGCTGGCCCTGTCCCCCAGGGGCCCGGCTTTGTCTTGCCGTCCTCCGGGCACTTCTGTGAGGGGACAGCAGGCACTCCAGACTGCTGCTGCCCGGAGCCACGGCCCTTTGTGACTGTCAGGTCTCTGGGCCCCCCGTGCCCCGTCTGCAGCTCCTGGCCGTTAGGCCCCTGGCCCTCCCTGCCCAGAGCTCCAGTTTGCGCGCTGGGGCCGAGCACCCCTGACCCCGTGCGTTAGGCCTTGCCTTTGGCAGCTGCTCTCAGCAGGCCTGGCGGATGGCTCAGTGTCCGTGGCCACCTGGTGCTGCCTGTGGGCCTGCGTCTCACTCTGCCGTGTCCCCTCCTGCCGGGGAGAGTCCCCACAGCCGGCTTTGGGGCAAGGTGGGTGCCTTGGGCCAGCCCGGGACCTCAGGGGGTCAGCGGGCTGTGGTGAATGCGCAAGGGGCTGCCAAGCTGAAGCCTTGGGTGTCCCCACATTCGCGTCGCCAGGGAGCCCAAGAACAGGCGTTTGCGGCTGACGCAGGCTGGAGGCTGTGGGAGGGACAGGACTGGCACCACAGGATGGCGTAGGACCCGCTCCCCTGCTGAGCCGGCTCCGACAGGAAGCCAGTGGTCCTCAGGCCCCTGGCACGGCCCCATCGTGGCCCGGGCATCAGGCAGGATGGGGCACCCCTTCCTGATTTTTTTGTTGGTCACCGAGGCTGCTGCTGACTTGGTTTTCTTCTTAGTTCTGAAAGTCTGTCACCTGCTCCTGTGAGGATTCTAAGCGAGCACGATGGTGTCTGCAGCCTGCGGCGCCCGTGCCTGCTCCCCAGGCGGCGTGTCCCCAGGCGGAGTGTCCCCAGCAGTGGCGTGTTCTCAGCTCGCTGCCCCGGGCGAGGGCACGGCTCCTGTTACTTGAGTTCGGGGTCACTTTTACCCTTTCACTTCTGGGGTGAACTAGGTCCTTCCCCTGCCCCCCCGACGGCCCCACGCCTGCACCCCATGAGAGCATGTGGACCGGCTGCCGAGGAGGGCGCCTGCAGGGATTGGGGAGCGGACAGGCGCCCCAGGAGGGTGCGGGCCGCTCAGGGCTGGGGCAGGGGGTTACTGCGCCCTGAGCGTCCATCTCCTTTGTGTGGGGACCACTTGGCAGGAGTGGTGGCCTCCGCTGTGTCCTGCTGACATTGTCCCCCACACCCGCTTTCCAGATTGTGTTCACTGCAGACCCCGCTGAGGGCGTGCCCGGTTCCATGGTGGGGCCTGGGGTCTCTCAGTCCTACAAGGTAGGGGCTGCCTCCCGGGCAGGGAGCTCTGGGTGGGGTTCTCAATCCTACAGGTGGGGGCTGCCCCCAGGACATGGGATTCCTGGGCTGGGTCTCAGGGTCCCTGTCCATTCTGTCCCTCCAGGTACATATCCACCCTGATGTCGGGCACCAGAGGAAGGCTCAGCGGTCAGATGCCTGGAACAGCACAGCAGCCAGAAAGCAAGGTATGGTGCCCCTTGCGGGGGGAGGAAGGAACCCACTCCCCACTCTGCTTCAGCGCAGCCGAGGTCTCGCTGCGGGTCTCCAGGCCCCTGCCCTGAGTGCACCTGCTCCGAGTGACCTTCCAGCTCATGCCTTGCCAGGGCCCTTGGAGAAAGACTTCAGTGCGGGCCGATGGCCCAGAGCCTGTCTGGACTCACCTGCCGGGAGTCTGCCGAGCTGGGCTGCGGTCAGTCCCCCGCACGTGGGGCCTGCCCGCAGGAGGCCTGGGCACGTTCTCGTCACCCCGGGTGTGCTGCTTGAGTGTCATCCCACCCAGCAGGCCCGGGAGGGGCGGGTTCGGGCCCCACGATCGTGTCTGCTGGCCCCCCAGGTTCCTGCGGTGCCGGTTCTCTTGGTCCCCCTGGGAGGTCAGGCCTTGCCCCACATCACGCTCTCTCCATGTTGTCGGTCGTACTGGCTTCTGCATGTCCTCGAGCTGGGGCTGCTGTGACACAGGAGGGTGGGGTCTGTGCCAGACATCCTGTGGCTTTTGGTGTAGCTGGTCTTTCGGCCAGGGTGTCTGTCCCCATGGCTTCCAGCCCTGGCGAGCGTCCTGACCACCCCAGGCAGAGTTCAGCACCCATTGCAACTTGGGAGATTTTTGGTTTTGTTTTTTTAAAGATTTTATTTATTTATTTGACAGACAGAGATCACAAGCAGGCAGAGAGGCAGGCAGAGAGAGGAGGAAGCAGGCTCCCCACCGAGCAGAGAGCCTGATGCGGGACTCGATCCCAGGACCCTGGGATCATGACCTGAGCCAGAGGCAGAGGCTTAACCCACTGAGCCACCCAGGTGCCCCGCAACTTGGTGTTTTGAGTGGGGTTTGCAGAGTACATGCCGGGCAGTGGGTCCTAAGGCCAGCTGTGCCTCCTGTCCTTGGCACTCATCAGTGGTGGCCCTGCCTGCCTGTGTTCCAGGCCGAACCCCTGGCCCCACCCACCCCCCTTCCCGACCTGCCGGCTGCGGTCCCTCTTGGAGCCGTGCCCTTGCACAGGAAAAGCAGGGCTGGGAACATGGACAAGGCCAGCGCCAACCAGGGAGGCTCACAGGGTGACCTTGGCGGGTCACCTGGCCTTTCAGAGCAGGAAGTAGCTTCCGTGAGAGCCGGGGAGGCCAGTGCACCCCTCACTCATTAGTTGTGAGGTCACAGGAAGCGGTTCATGCCAGCACCCAAGGCCTCTCTCTACATCGGAGTTCTCTCTCCATGGGACTTAGACATGGGCAGGGTGTGTAGGTACCAAGGCCAAGTGGGGTGTGGCGTCCCGTGTTCTGGGCAGCTCAGAGAACATGTAAGTTCTCAGAAATAGCCGCTCCCTGGGCTGGGCGTTTTTAGGAAGTTGGTTCCTTGCTGGCCTTACCGAGAAGCTAGGATGTGCGTGAGTGTGGACGGGCCGGCCGTGTCCCCGGGCCTTGCACAGAGAAGGGCCGGCTCCCGGCCCCCACAGCCTTCCCTGTCACAGGGCTGATCCCGACCCGAAGGTGGCAAAGGCTTTTCTGGCCCCAGAAAGTGGTTTGTTCTTTACGGGACGTGTTCCTGCTGCCCCGTGAGCGAGCCTGGACTTTAGGCCCCTGTTTGAGGTCGTTCTGCTCGTGCTCTTGTGATGCCCTAAGCTTCCAGAACCTGCTGGGAGCCAGTAGGAGACAGGCCCCCAGCGAATGTGGATGGTGACGCCACTGCCGGCGCCTGCCTCCGGGCGAACGTGGGCTCCTGCTGCCTCTTTGGCGAGCGGAGTTTGGGTTCTGCTTTCTTCTCGTGTCCTTTGGCCAGTGGCCTATGATGGCAGCCACCGGCCTGTCCTTTGTGCTCCCAGCCACGTGTCCATCTCTGTGCAGGTCTGGGTTGGGGGCGGTTGTCCTTTCTAGAGGTGACGCCAGTGTCTGCCCCTGGGTGCCCACTCTGGATCTGCTTCCAGTCCCACGAGGCCTGGGGCTCTCAGCTCAAGGCTCAGGCAGGGCCCCCCTTGCTCAGACCTGTGTGTGCGGGCTGCCGGGCCCAGGGTGGCCAGCCCAGCCTCCCGCTTGTCCCACAGGGAAGGTTCTGAGCTACTGGTGCTTCAGCCCCGGCCACAGCATGCAAGAGCTGGTCCGCCAGGGCGTCCGCTCCGTCATCCTCACCAGCGGCACGCTGGCCCCCGTGTCCTCCTTGGCTCTGGAGATGCAGATGTAAGGGTCGCCCCAGGCCCTGTGGGGGTGGGGGTCCCAAGGCCGGCCTCGGCTTGAGGATCCTGGGGCTCAGGACCTCACAGGGGCCGCCCCGCTGCTCCCAGCCCTTTCCCCGTGTGCCTGGAGAACCCCCACGTCATCAGCAAACAGCAGATCTGGGTGGGGATTGTCCCCAAAGGCCCCGACGGAGCCCAGCTGAGTTCTGCCTTTGACAAACGGTAGGGGGCCTGGTGGACGAGGAGGTGGGCAGGCTGCGGGCCAGTCGCCAGGGCCCTTGTGACCGTGGGCTCCTGGCTTTTGTGCAGGTTTTCAGATGTGTGCTTGTCCTCCCTGGGTAAGGCGCTAGGTGAGTGCCCGTGGGGAGCCTGAGCCCCGTCTTGGCTCCCACCACATTCCGGGGTGCCTGGGGCCCCTGCCATGCCTGCTCTCCCTGTTGGGAGCCACGGGCAGCCCCTGCGGACACCCCTCCGGCTGAGCAGAGCCACGGCCCTTCCAGGCAACATCGCCCGCGTCGTGCCGCACGGGCTCCTGGTCTTCTTTCCTTCCTACCCCGTCATGGAGAAGAGCCTGGAGTTCTGGCGGGTGCGCCCCCCTTCTGTGTGTCCTGCGGCGGGAGGGGAGCCCCAAGCAGCCACGGGTCTGGCCGGGCTGGGGCACGTGCCCTGCTCTGAGGTGCGACAGGCGCGACGGGTGTCCCTTTCCCCATCTCTTCGCACAGGCCCACGACTTTGCCAGGAAGCTGGAGGCCCTGAAGCCTGTGTTTGTGGAGCCGAGGAGCAAAGGCGGCTTCTCCGAGGTCTGCACAGTCGGGGCTCCACGGCCCTTCGCGGCGACCCTGGGCTGGCCGCTGTCCCTGACCAGCGGCTCTGGCGAGCGCTAGGCTCGCATGGACCTGACCTGTCTCCTCTCAGGAAGTTTGGGCCTGGGGGTGATGACCGCAGGCCCTTGTGTCTGAGGGGCCGACCCTGAAGCAAGGCTCCCCCTTCCCTTGCCCCCAGCCCTGGGCCCCCCATGCTTTCTGGGAAGCACTGAGCAGGCCCTGGGTGAGCCTGTGAGCCTTTGCCGCAAGGGAGCTGCTGGAACCCCGCTGGGCCACCTCCCAGCTGGACAGCCTTCCATCTCAGGGGGTGGGACCTGGGGTCTCGCTCCCGCAAACCAAAGGAGCTGACTAGTCTCTTCGTCCAGGTGGTGGGCGCCTACTACAAACAAGTCGCTGCTCCTGGGTCCAGCGGGGCCTCTTTCCTGGCCGTGTGCCGGGGGAAGGTGAGGCTGCCAAGAGTCTGGGTCCCACACTCACCGGCCCGTCGGGTGCCTGTGTTGGGGGGGAAGCTCACTGTGCGGGACCTGGCGGCTGCGAGATGGGCCGGTCTGACCCTCTCCCCGGGGCCTCAAGTCCAGCAAGCATGTGTCAGGACGGTGTAGCCCTCTCGTCCCTTGCTGGGCAGTCTCCAAGCAGTGGCTCTTGGCATTGGGAGTGAGTGTCCCTCTCGGGCTGCGGGTGGGAAGGTTGGCAGGGGGTCCCGCGACTGTGAGAGGCCCTGGGGGCTGTGAATCCCACGGAGGGCCTGGCCCAGGGTGGGAGGCTTCGCTCTCCCTGCCCACTTGTGGGTGCCTGTGCCTCTGAGGCTCCGGGCATGGGCAGATGGGGGAAGAGTGCCTACTACCCCCCAGGCCAGCGAGGGCCTGGACTTCGCGGACATGAACGGCCGAGGTGTGATCGTCACGGGCCTGCCGTACCCTCCACGCATGGACCCGCGAGTTGTTCTCAAGATGCAGTTCCTCGACGAGCTGAAGAGCCTTGGTGGGCCTGGAGGCCAGGTGAGGGGCCACAGGCTTATGTGGGGGGGGGGGGGGTAGGCGGTACTGGAGGCCTCGTGACCGAACGCCGTCCCCTCCCCCACGACAGCTCCTCTCGGGGCACGAGTGGTACCGACAGCAGGCGTCCAGGGCTGTGAATCAGGCCATCGGGCGGGTGATCCGGCATCGCCATGACTACGGGGCCATCTTCCTCTGTGACCACAGGTGTGGCTCTCCCCAGCTCGCACAGGACCTCTGCCCTGTAGCCTCACGGCACCCACCGGGCACTGGTCCTTCCCTCTGCGCGGCTGAGTCTGGGCCTGGCTGGGGGGTGGGGTGGCAGGTGGAGCTCCGGTGCTGACAGCCGCCCCCGGCCAGGTTCACCCAGCCGGACGCCAGAGCCCAGCTGCCTTCCTGGGTGCGTCCCCACGTCAAGGTGTATGACAGTTTTGGCCACATCATTCGGGACGTGGCCCAGTTCTTCCGTGCTGCTCAGAAAACGGTGAGTTCCTAACACCCAGCTGGCCCTATGCTCACGCCCTCCCCAGGGGAAGGGTCTGCAGGGACCCCTGACCTCCCCGTGACTGTGCAGATACCTGTGCCAGCTCCACTGCTTGCTGCCCCAAGTCTGGATGAGGGACAAGGTGCTGTCTCAGTGGCCATGTCGCCTGGCCCCCTCTCCACCAGGAAAGCCAAGAGTCCGGACGTGCATGTCCCCAGCCTGAGGCGGAGACCCCCAGGTGTGTGTGCCTGGCTGACGTGGGGGGGGGTGGCTGGAGGGCCTGGGGCTGGTGGCACTCGGGGCCCAATGACCAGAGTGCCTGGGTGAGCCCGAGTGTTGCTGGCGGCCGGCGGGGAGGGGGGGGACCTGACGGGAGGACCTGACTTGAACCACGCCCCCTGCCATGGGCTCTCCTGCTGATGCCTGTGCCCGCACAGGATCGCCAGCCGCGGGGGACGCCGAGACCAGCCTATGTGTGGAGTACGAGCGGGCGCAGGGCCTCACGCAGCCAAGGCCTGTGGGACTGCTGGCCGCCCTAGAGCGCAGCGAGCAGCGGGCCGGGGGACCCGCGGATGAGGCCTCCCCTGGGGAGGAGGAGGTGCGGGGGCTCCACAGACGGGCACACCCCCCCAACTCTGCCACCTCCTGGCCACGCACCCCTGCCCTGCTCCCGGCCGTCAGCTGGGGCTTCCCCTATGCGGCCCTGTGGGCTCCTCGGTACTTGATGTGGGCTGGTCGCTGTCCGGCTCCTGCCACCCTTTCTGGGACCCTGAGCCGTCAGGGGACACCGCTGCTCAGCTGGAGCCTTCGCTCTGGCTGGACCTAAAGCTCCCTGCCCCTCCCTGCCTCCTGGGCCCTGGGGTGAGCCCAGCCTCATCAGGAGGTGGAGCCCCCCCCCCCTTGCCGTCCACGCCAGTCCCTGTGCTGGTCCCTTGTAACCGCCGGCGCCTGAGCCTGAGCCCCAGCCCCGCGAGGGGGGCTAATGGTGCCGACTCAGGAGAGGACCCTTCTCCCCAGCTGTGGGCCCCTGCAGTGTCCCGGGGGGCTCTGGGGGCTCGGAGGGCATGGCTGGGACCACAGTATGTCACCCTCAGGCACGAGACCTCTCCGCTGTGTGCGTCCCCTGCACGAAGAGGCCTGCGCAGGAACAGAGAGCAGGAAGGAGGAAGATCAGGGTGGTCGGTGGCCGCCAGGTACAGGAGCCAGTGGCACACATGTGGGACGGGGTGGGGGGCAGGAGCCACAGGCTGCCTGGTCCCCACACCGGCCCTGGGGCGTGTGGCGGGGGGCCTCCTTGCTACCTTCCCGGGGCACAGCGAGGCCCCGTGCCCTTGGCTCCCCAAGGCCTGCACCGCCCCCGCCTCTGGCTGGAACTTGCAGACGAGCATCTCGCCGGCCTCCTCTCTTCCGGCTGAGCCTGTCCTGGTGGTGCCCAGGACCTCCTTCTGCCCCCTGGGCTCAGGCCGGGGGGGTCTCCTGCTGCTCCCGGCATCTGGGCAGCTCCATGCCAGGGCCCCACCGCCCAGGCCCCAAGCCTGTCTTTCACTCGGTTTGCCTAGGGAGCGCTTCCGAGCCCCGTGGAAATGTCAGCAGCAGCCTGTGCCCAGCCGAGTAGCACTGCCCTGTCTGACCTCCTTCACGTGGCCGGGCGCCATGGCGTGTCCCCGAGCTGCGGGGGCTCCCCGTGCTTTTGAGGCCCACACGCTTGTGCTCAGCTTCAGGCCTTGCATTTGCTGTTGCTTTTCCGGGAGAGTGCTTTTTGGGTGGTATGCCTGCGTCCAGCACAGAGGTCAGGCCCTGGCCCTTAGGCCGGTTTGGTGTGGGGCCTGCAGCCGGGCCAGCTCCCCCGCCATCAGTGCTCACGGGTGGGTGCTGACATGCCCCGCCGTGGGGAGGGTCTGCTTCCCAGCCAGCCTCTGAGGAAAGCACTGAAAGGGCCGGTGAGTTAGTCCGAGCCGGGAAAGCTCTGGAAAGCCCCATGCACCACTTGCTTTGTCCATGTTCCTTGGCTTCTGGGAAGAACTGGGCAGGGCCGGGAGGGGCACTGCTCCTGTCGGGAAGTGGGCAGGGTGCCAGAAGCCTTGGCATCGGGCCTGGACCCCTCCTCCCTGTTTTCCGGGCTTCCTTGCTGAGGGTCCCACATCAGGGCCCGAGATGTGCCGCACAGAGGCGGCTCAGGGATGTGTGAAGGCCCCATAGTCACCGAGTGCCCCCGAGCCGGGGCCGTCTGCCGCGTAGGCGCAGGGGGGCTTGGCTGAGGAGCGGGAGGCCCTGGCCTGGCGGGGGCAGGTCCACACTTGGCCTCTGCTGCTCCCTGAGGGCTGTGGCTGTGTTCAGCAGAAGCCGCCGTGACCCCTGGCCTCCCAGCCGGGCCGCGGAACTAGGGCACCCTTCTCCGCCGTCGGTCTTTGTGCTGGTGGCGGCCCCTCGGCGAAGCACCTCAGCCCCGCCTGATGGGCCGTCTGTGCTGTGTCCGGCAGGAGGGCCCGGCCGCCGGTGCGCAGACGGGCAGAGCCAAGCTGTTCATGGTGGCCATGAAGCAGGCACTGAGCCCGGCCGGCTTCCACACCTTCACCGGGGCCCTGCGGGACTACAAGAGCTCTGATGACCTGGAGGCCTTGCTGGCCTGCCTCAGCCCGCTCCTTGCTGACGACCCCGAGAAGCACAGCCTGCTCCAAGGTGCCCTGGGGGGGCAGCACCGCAGCTGTTGCGGGGGCGGGGGTGGGCACCAGGGTCTGCGGTGGTCCCTGCTGCCTAGAGAAGGTGGGGCCAGGTGGCCCGTGATCCCAGACCCCCCAGCTCAGCACGGTGGAGCCCGCAGGCCCAGACGCCCCTCCCCACACAGGCTTCTACCAGTTCGTGCGGCCGCACCACAAGCAGCGATTTGAGGAGCTGTGCCTCCAGCGGACGGGCCGCGGCTGTAGCTCGCTGCCTGAGCTCAGCCTTCCTCAGAGGCCGGGGGCCCCGGCGGCGCAGACCCCCAGCGGTGAGCCGGGCCCTCAAACCCATCCCCCGAGAGCAGGGCGGGCAACTGCTCCTGGGTCTCCCCCGCCCCGCCCCCGTATGTGCAGCCCAGGCCCAGCCCGTTGCGAGTCTCACAGCCCGCTGGGCCCGGCACCTCTAGAGCCTGGGGGCTCCTGTCCCCATTCAGCGGCTGAATCCTGAGCAGGAACTTTCTCGAGGACAGGTGTCTTGGGGACCTGGCTTGGCCCCCAGGAGGGGACCGTCCAGTCTGAGAGTCACCTGTGTCCTTTCTGGTCTCAGTCCACTGGGGGGTGTCTCTGCCGGTCCCCTACCAGCAGTTGGCTCTGGTCTGGGTCCCGCTTCTGTGGTCTGAGGACGATTGTGGGTCTCAGTCTTCCCTTGGACAGCCCTGCCTTCTCCCAGGGAAGCACCGCAGACCCTCGGGGACCAGCCGCATGGTTCCTTGTGTGTCTGTGTGTCTTCAGGAGGGAAGGAGTGTGACTCCAGGCTGACCCTGGCTCGGGGTGCAGCGGGGCAGCTGGACCCCGGACAGCACCTGAACCAAGGCAGGCCCCACCTGGTCCCCAGGCCAGCTCCCGCAGGTACCAGTCCCTGAACCAGAACCGAAGACCCTGGTTGTGGGGGGGCATACTGGTTCTGCAGCAGTTCCCAGAATGCCCATGGAGCTCTCTGGGCCCCCAGACCCTGGCGTGGTCTGAGACCTGTTACCTCCTCACCAGGAGACCCCAGCAGCTGTCCAGAGGAGGGGCCTAGAGCCCCCAGGGCAGAGAAGCAAGGCCAGCCTGCTGTGAGCGCCTACTTGGCAGATGTCCGGAAGGCCCTGGGGTCCGCAGGCTGCAGCCAGCTCCTGGCGGCACTGACCACGTACAAACAGGACAGTGACTTTGAGAAGGTGGTGGCTGTGGTGGCCGCACTCACAACGTCCAGGCCTGAGGACTTGCCCCTGTTGCAGAGCAAGTGGCCCCGGAGGGACCTTGGCGGGAGGAGGCGGGGGAGGGAAGTGGGGCGGGGCTGACCCTGACCCCCTCCCCATGCAGGGTTCGGCATGTTCCTCAGACCCCACCACAAGCACCGCTTCCGGCAGACGTGCGCAGACCTGATGGGCCCGGCTGCCCCGAGCACAGGTGCTGGGGTGCCAGGCCCCCAGGAGGGGAGCCCCAGTGTGCCTCCCAGCCTCGCCCTCAGTGCTTCCAAGCCAGGTAATTGAGCGTCCCCAGCCCCACTCAGCCCGTCAGGCCGAACCGAAGTCAGTCTGGCTCCTCTGTCCCCAGGCGCCCCTCAGTGCGAGAAGCGTGGGACGGCCCAGAGCAAGATTTCCGCCTTCTTCACGCCCAGCCAGCCCCCCAGCACCCCCCACAGGCCCGCCCCATCCAAGTGCGGTAGGTCTCAGGAGGGGCCTCCGGGAATGCTGGCTGCGGGGGTGGGGGTGGAGTGGGGCGGACAAGCCGCGGGTGCTCACGCCGGCCCCCTTGCTGCAGGCCTGGCCTGCCCTGGCTGCGGGGCGGAGGACATGGTCCCCTTCCAGTGCCCCTCCTGCAACTTCCACCGCTGCCGGGCCTGCTGGCGTCAGCTCCTCCAGGTTGGCAGTGGGGCCCTGGGGACACATCCAACAGCTGTCCCCATCCTGGTCGCCCGGAGTGTCGGGGGGCAGTCTGGGTAGCGGGGTCTGGGCAGCACTCCTGTGTCTCCACAGGCTTCTAGAACATGCCCGGCCTGTCACGCCCCCGCCCGGAAGCAGAGCATCACGCAGGTCTTCTGGCCAGAGCCCCAGTGAGTGTGGAGACCCCGGGGCCGGCTGACAGCCCTGTGGACATGGGCCTCTCCACAGGGTCTGCACTCACCTAGATGCCCTGAAGACCCCACCCAGGGCCTGCGGCGGGTTGGCTCACCTCCCGGACCTGTGGGCTGGTGGTGGGGCATCCGGAGCTCCGCCGCTGCGTCCCGAGCCCAGGACAGGAAGCTGGGGGGCTGTGTGCCCCCGCCTCCTCTGCAGGACCAGTGTGTGGGCAGTGGACCTGCTTTTAATCGGATGACCGGCTGCCTAATAAAGTCACTGACACTGTATCAGGGTTTGGCGAGGGGCCTGGGGGTGCTGGGAAGGAAGGGGTGAGCATCTGAGTGGGGCCCCTCCCACCTTGTCCGCGCATGGGCACACTGAGGGACCACCGGCTGGGCAGGTGCGGGGGAGCAGAGCCTGGGGCTCCCCAGCGGATCTGGTGTGGGGAGCGCCCTCCCAGGCCCGGTCCTGGACTCTGTTCCCAAGCAGGCTGGCGCCAACTGAGGAGGAAAAGGGGCTTCCTGGGGAGGGAGGGGCCGTGGGGGTGGTGACGTGGCTGAGAACCAGGACACAGCAGGCCCCTTGGAGGGGATGAGCCCTCCCCCAAGGGCGTGACAAGGCCAGTCTATATAGGCCACCACTGCAGCCCAAGTCTGAGTGTGGGGTGGCAGCGGCTGGGGGGTTGCCAGTGCCTAGGCAAGCTTGGCACCATGGGTGGCCGAGCTGCTGCCCCAGGGAGGGCCATGGGGACGCTGGAGAGGTGGGGCCTGCCGCCGTGGGCACTGGCCATCCTGCTGCTGGCTCTGGCCACACATGCAGCAGGTGAGCTCACCTACCCGTGGCGGGACGTGGAGACTCAGGAGTGGCTCACGTGCAGCCAGTGCCCCCCAGGCACCTTCGTGCAGCGGCCCTGCCGCCGGGACAGCCCCACGATGTGCAGCGCGTGCCCTCCACGTCACTACACCCAATTCTGGAACTACCTGGAGCGCTGCCGCTACTGCAACGTCATTTGTGGGGAGCGCGAGGAGGAGGTGCGGCCCTGCCAGGCCACCCACAACCGTGCCTGCCGCTGCCGGCCCGGCTTCTTCGCGCACGCCGGCTTCTGCCTGGAGCACGCGCCTTGCCCGCCTGGCACCGGCGTGGCTGTCCCCGGTGGGCAGCAGGGCTGGAGGGGGGGGGGGGTGGCAGCCCAGGATGTCTGCTGCCACTGAGGACAGCAGCCCAGTCTCCCCTGACCCCTTCCTCCCCTCTCGTCCCAGGAACGCCCAGCCAGAACACTCAGTGCCAGCCATGTCCCCCCGGCACCTTCTCGGCCAGCAGCTCCCGCTCAGAGCCCTGCCAGCCCCACCGCAACTGCACCGCCCTGGGCCTGGTCCTCAACGTGCCAGGCTCCTCCTCTCATGATGCCCTGTGCACCAACTGCACGGGCTTCCCGCTCAGCACCATGGAGCCTGGGGGGCCAGGTGAGCGGGGGGGAGGGGGTGGTACGGGGTGGGGGTTGATGCTCCCCCTCCCACCCCAGAGGGAACGGAGTCCCGGAGAGTAAACTGCTTTCCTGAGGTCACAACAGCAGTGCCGTGGCATCTCAACCCCATACCCTAGGGCCCCCCGCACCCACTCACGGGCAGGGACTTCCCTTGCTGGGTGTCCCCCAGGGCACGTGGAGGCCCTCACTACCGCGTCCCAACTCCCCCGCAGGGGCTGAAGAGTGTGAGCGAGCGGTCATCGACTTCGTGGCTTTCCAGGACATGTCCTCCAAGAGGCTTGTGCGGCTGTGGCAGGCGCTGGTGGGCCCGGCGGCCTGGGGTCCCGTGGCCCAGAGGGAGGGCCGTGCAGAGCTGCAGCTGAGGCTGTGGCGGCAGCTCACGGAGATGCGGGACGCGCGTCCCGGGACGCTGGGGGTGCGGCTACTGCAGGCGCTGCGCGAGGCCAGGCTGCCTGGCCTGGAGCGCAGCGTCCGCACACGCTTCTGGGCGCACTGAGCCCCCTGCCCCCTATTTATTCTCCTCCCAAGCTTTGGCGCCATGCGGCATCACCCGCACGGCAGGCACCACAGTACTCTCAGCCGAGCTTCTAGGCTCCTGCTGCACTACAAAGGTTTATTTTTATGAAGCTGTTTGTACAACGTCCTGTGAGCCTGTGTGTGTCTATAGGGTGCGCAGCGGGCCGTCTGGTGGGGACACCGCCCCCCCCCCCACGCACTCTCAAGCTCCACGCACTTCCTCTGGCTGCTGATCACGCCCAATGAACGGACCCTCGGTGGGAGGGAGCGTTAGAGACGGCCAGCAGGTAGCAAGTGTGTCCCTTCCGGCTGTGGGCACCGTGGCGAGCCCGGGGTGCGTTCCATGACCCCCTAGATCATGCTTGTCTGCGACAGTACAGAGGGACAGCACACCCAGTATAGGGCTCTTGCGGTGAACAGGACCCAGCTTGGAACGGGCAGCGGAAGCCGATACCCTGGGCCGCCAGGACACCCGCCCCACCCCTCCGCTTGAACTCCACCCAGTCCCAGGACGCAGGGGATTTCCCAAGAGGGAACCAGCCAAGGACCTCCTCCAGGCTGGGTGCGACCCACCGCCTTTTCTGAGAAACCGGGCTTTTCCCCTCAGGCAGGCTCAGAGAAGTGCTGGACTGTACCAGGGGCAGCCTGGGGAACTCCCAGCCTGTCCCATGGGCCCTGGAGCCCCATACCTGCCCCCTCCCTCCCAGGAGCCGGTGAGTCACCTCACCTGTGCCCCCCCACCCCTGCAGCCCTGACTCAGCCTTTCTCAGCAACCATTCCCAGGGTCCCTGCCAGGGACCAGACCTCGACAGGAAGCCACCAGGTCCCGGGCTCTGGCTCAGCCGTTCCCATAGAAGCAGAAAAGCAGTGCCCAGGTTGGTCAGAGCTCAAGCCTGGGGGCCCCTGGTGCTGTGGTCACTGTGCCCAGCCAGCCGAGAGTCCCTGGCTAGGCTTGGGTTCCTGGAGGCGCGATGGACAGCAGCAACTCAGACCGCCGTCCTCCTGGACACGGTCCAGCCAGCAGCGACAGACAGTTCTGGCAGGGGCCATGTAGGCAGCGGCCCAAGGACCCACCACACCCAGAGACCGGGCTACCGGGCACACACTTCCAAGTGGGCTTCGAGACAGCTTGTCCCCAGGCGGAATGGGAACCCTGCCCCGCACCCCTAGCTGGGAATGAAGGCCCAGCCCAGCACCAACCTGGGCTTCACGGGAACCCGGCCCACCTTCCCAACACCCCCAATGTGCCCTCCTCCACCCCCCCCACCCTGGCAAGTGGCTGTCCCAGTGACAGACACACAGAGAGGGGACAATCACTCCTTCCCCTCCTGCTGGGGATCCAAAGGAGGTGATGTCCTGTGCCTTGTTCTGAGGGCCCAGAACCCAGGGCCCCGCTGGCTTCCAGCAAAGTGGGCCAGGTTTCCCTCCCTCAAGAGGACACCAGCCCCCAACCCATCTCCAGGGCCAGAGGGGACGGAGGCCGAGGACAGTCATGACCCCAACAGCCTCCTCTGTGGGGGCGGCTACACAGAGCAGCGCCGGGAAAGCCCATTTCTGGACTGGACCCCCGGGAAAAGCAGGTGGGGGCCGGGGCACACAGCCCAGGAGTCCCGGCTCCCGTGCGGGTCCTGCTGCCCTGATCCCTCGGCAAAAGCCTCCCGATACCTACACTTGCACGGACACAGAGAAAAGCTCGTCTTAAAGAGAAAACAAAGCCAATGAAGAACTAAAAGCAAAGCAAACCCGACCCCCAGGGCTGGCGGCGGGGAGCCCGCAGGAGCTCTCCGCGGGTACTCGGAGGAGTCGTGGGCACCGGTGGCCACCGGCCACACCTACGTGATGTCCCTCTGCCGCGGCGGCCGGTGCACGTTCCGCACGACGCACTTCACCATCCACTCGATGCCCTCACGCACCCCTTTGCTGTGGAGACAGCAGGCATGAGTGGGGGGTCCGCTCAGGGCCCGCAGCCCCCGGGTGAGAGCCCCCCCACTCACCCTGTAAGAGCCGAGCAGGCCTGGGTCAGACAGTCGCGTCTGCCGATCTTGGAGCTACAGTCGCTGAACGCGGTCTTGATGTCGGGGATGGAGAGACAAGTCTGCGGGAAGGGCGGGCAGTGAGGAGCGGGGTCCCCGGCCCTGCAGTGAGGAGCGGGGTCCCCGGCCCTGCAGTGAGGAGCGGGTCCCCGGCCCTGCAGGGAACGCCCTAGCCCAGGGGCAGGACCCGGTCTTGGTGGCAAGGGGCTGGGCTCAGGGCTTCTCTGCCTAGAGGGCTCCTGCAACAAGTGGCCTGGGAGAGAGGAAGGAGCAGGTGGCACAGGCAGCCCACAGGGCATAGAGGGCAGATATAAGTGACCTCCAGTGCCCCCGACCTGAAGGCACAGGAGCTGCAGAAACAGGCCTCAAAGAGCACCCGCCCCCCACCCAGACAGCCCGGAAGCAGCCACTGCCCTGCAGACAAGCCGAAGTCAGAGCCGGCTCCCACCCTGGGAGTCAGGATCGGATTCCGTCCCGCACCGGGTGTCCCCACGGCGCCGGCAGCCAGGCCCGGGGCAGCCAGATAGGCCACGCTCACCCTCCTGCGGAGAGAAGGCCCTGCGCACCTTGGGGGGGCTCTGCGCACCCGGGACACCTGTGGCTCGGGGTGCCCAGGACAGGCACCCTGTCCCCCAACCCCCAGTGATGGGGCCCACTGACTCTCGGCCCACACCGTGGGGACGCTGGGATGAGAGGCTCACCTCAACGTCCTGCTTGTTGGCCAGGACCAATATGGGGACGCCGTCCAGAGCCTCACTCGTGACCATCTTCTCTGAGGTCAGGCGGGAAGGCAGCGGTCAGCACCCACACGGAGAGGCCTGCCCGGCTCTCCGCAAGTGCCTGCTTTCACTCCTGGCCACGGCCCTGCCCGCCCGGGGTGGACCCAACCTCCAGCCAAGGCCCGCTCCAGACACACGGGATGGGCAGACTGGCCCTGCCTGCGCCCCGCCCCCCTTCCAGCCCTGGCCACGTTGTACCCACCAAATGCTCGCTTGGACTCGCCCAGCCTCTCCTCATCCGTGGAATCGATGACGTAGATGACGCCGTGACACTCCGCATAGTACTGGGGAGGGGAAGAAAGGGCTGCTGGGCCACCCCCCGCACGCGAAGGCCCTTCTGGGGAGCTTCCAGGGAGTGAAAGGTAGGACAGGGTGGCGACGCAGCCCGAGATTCCTTCAGAGTGGGCCTGCTGACCTCGGGCAGGGGGTGGCCAAAACCCTCTGTCCACTTCCCGGGTGCCATGCCCCCGAACTCCACCTCAGCATCTGCTTCTGAAAACCACCCGACTGCTGGCCTGATGCCGGCTGGAGGAGAAGGGCAGGACTCGAGAGCTGGAACCCAAACCAAGCGGGTCCCCACGCGGTTCCGGAGCAAGGGGAAGGCACTAGCCAGGTCATGCGCCAGTGTGGACGGCAAGCCCGGTGGCCATACCACCAATGAGCTACAGGAAGGCCACCAAGGGGAGAAGCAGGGCTGAGGGCAGGGCCAGCAACACGGAGCTCTGCGTGCCGCACTGGGGCCAGGACCGCGGTCAGCCCCGGGCACGCACACAGCAGCGGGACCAGAGCCCAAGGCCTGGGAAGAGTTCTGTGCGGACAAAACCGGACAGACGCACCAAGTGGGGCATGTGAGGGGTACGACACGTGGGACACGGGGCGCAGCTGTGCACGTGGGGAGCCCCCCGCCTGCCCCACTCAGGAAGAAAACCGGAAGCAGGCAGGTCGCCACGCAGACAACAGCAACAGCAGCGCCGCTGCCCCAGCGGCCACGAGCGCCCGTCACACACAACGTAAGGGCAAGCCGGGCACAGCTGAACACAGGCCTCAGAGCTCCGGGGGGTTCTCGGGGTGCACCCGGGGCGCGCGGACAGCTCCCAGCCCCACGTGAGACAGGCTTTCCTGTCTGCGCTTGCTGCCCGACACAGGCGGCCATCCGGGGTCTGCAGGCCGCAGGTCACACACACGGCGACTCGTGCCCAGTGACAGTAGCCTGCAGGAGCTCTGGGCAGCAAGCGGTCTTGTGGACGATGGGGAGCTGCCGGACCTGACAGCAGACGTGTCCGCGCGGGAAGGGCCACCGCACAAAGCCGGCAGCAAGGCCGGGGCAAGGATCGCCTCGCAAGCCCCGCAGCATGTGACCCGGCCAGGCAGACGGCGGCAGTCAGCCCAACAGGAGCTGGACATCTGGGGCTGAGCACGAGCAGGACCGAGAGCACAGCAAGCTGCCTCCACCCCAAGGCACCCTCCCCCGTGGCCACATGCTGACCTTTCAGATGTGGCCTGGAGGGATAGAGGCCAGAAGCGCTCCCCGTGGCAGGCACGGCAGTCCCCCCATCTCATCTGTGTGGGAAGGTGCGGCCCGAGGCCGGTGCGTGGACAGACCCACGCGCAGCAGCACACAGGCTGCGCGGAGGCCGGGCGCAGAGGAAAGGTCTACCAGTCACCTGCCTGGGACCAAACGCCAACGAGCCAACGAGCGCCCGACGGTGCAGGGGGACCAGGGCCCAGCCTGCGGCACCTGGGAATCGTGACGCAGCACGAGTTCTATTTCCCCTCCATCCTGGTGACCCACAGGGGGCTCTGCTGCCCCCCTCACAGCTCTAGGCCCTGAAAGGTCAGGGGCAGGGTCACCACCAGGGCACCCCTTCACTGAAGGCTCAGCAAGAGACCTGCAGGGTCACAAACCCTGGCTCCTGTGGGACGCGCTAGGCACCGTGGGTTCAGGGGCCAGCAGAGACCCTGGCCTGGCAGGGGAGGCAGGGTGCCCGCTCCACGCTCCACAGGGGCCGGGAAGCTCCCGAGGAACCCAGAAGTCCAGCAGAGAAGGGGCGCTCCGCAGTCAGGGGCCTCTTGGGAAGCGCCGGCAGCAGCAGCAGCTAGGGAGGGGGACGCTGCCAGCTCCAAGGCTTGTCTCCCTTCCAGCCTGACCTGAGGAGGCAGCGCTGGAGGAGCCAGGGCAGGGTCACAGCTGTGGGTGCAAGCGGCGGGCAGTGCACCCAGGGCACGAACCTGCTGCCTCCTGCAGAGCCTACGTGAACCAAGAGCCCCCTCCCCAAATCACAGCTGCCCAGGGCAGCCCACCGTGATGCCCCAGCAGGCGGTGGGAGTCCTGCTCAGCCTGGCCTAACGGGACGCAGCTAGGAGGAGCTGTGCTCCCCAGGGCTCCCCGCTGGGAGCCACCTGAGCTGACCCTCGCCCTGGCCCGTCCACGTTCTCCCGGCTCCGCTCCCAGGAGCTGCTCCTCAGCAACCCCCCGCCACCGTCTCAGCATCTGCTCCGGAGACCCCCGTCTGGGACAGAGTGTCAGGTCCCGCTCCGCTCCCCACACAGGTCTTTCTCGGTTCAGAGGACCAGGCCCTGGCCTCGCTCTGCCTCGGTCCAGGTTAAATGGCCAGAGAGTCTGCCGGGGGCTTTCTCGGCACCAGAAGCCAGAGCAGAGGACGTCCCTTCAGAGGAAGACTGGGAGCAGGTAATGGGGGTCCAGCTGCCGCAGTCACAGGCAGACTGAGGACCTGGACGCTCAGCTCTCTGCACACTCACAACCGCTAAGCGCGGGGTGAGCCCGCCTGCACCCCCAGCACCAGGGGTCCCAGAGATAACCCAAACCTACGCCAGGGAGGAGGCAGCCGCTATGGGCCTCCGAGGACACGCTCTCCTGATGGGACGGAGGACAGGTCCTAAGGCAGGAGAGAGGGAAGGCGCCCAGCCAAGGCGACTCAGGCCCCGGTGGGGACGCTACACGTCCTGCAGGCACGGTTCCGTCCCACGTCCGTGTCTCAGCCGGCGCCGGTCTCGTCCCGGGGGGATGACCAGCAAAATCTCCAAGTCCAAGGGCACCAAGTGTGTCCTCGCTCTCAGGGGAAGGACCGGGGGCCGGGACGGACCCGGGGGCGGCCGCGAGAACACAGCGGTGGCCGAGCGGCTCACGGGGAGGGAGCAAGGGGCCTCCGCGGCCTCCGCAGGAAGAGGACGCACAGGCCGCGGGGGCCGGGGACGCTGTGGGCGCGTCTCACCTTGTCCCACAGCGACTGCAGCTCTTCCTGGCCCCCCAGGTCCCAGAACATGAGGCGCGCCTTGGCCACGTCCACAGTGCCGACTGCGGAGAGAGCCGGCGGTGAGGCGCGGCCCGGCCCGCCCCGGGCTCCCACGCGGGCCCCGACCCGGCCCCGGCGCAGCCCGAAGCCGCTTACTGTTGAGACCGACGGTGGTCGTGACCTTGGACAGGCTCATGCCCCTGTAGCCCTTGTGGAAGCGCGCTTTCGACTGTTCCAGGAACGTCTGCAACGACAGCCGCGCCGCGCCGCTGAGCCGGACCCTCTCGGCCGCGGCCTCCAGCGGGCTCCGACCCCGAGCGCACCCCCAGGCCCGCGGCGCGGCGGCGCCACCGAGACGCACCGTCTTGCCGGCGTTGTCCAGCCCGAGGATGAGGATGCAGTACTCGTCCTTCCGGAACGCGTACTTGTACAGGCCGGACAGCAGCGTGTACATGCTGCCTGCGGGCGGGGCGGCGTGGGCGGGCGGGGCGGCTTCGCGGCCCCGGGACCCGCCCCCGCCCCGCCCCCGCCCCCGGACACCTCCCCGGGACCCGCCCCCGACCCCGGACGCCTCCCCGGGACCCGCCCCCGCCCCCGCCCCGCCCCCGGACACCTCCCCGGGACCCGCCCCCGCCCCGCCCCCGGACACCTCCCCGGGACCCGCCCCCGCCCCGCCCCCGCCCCCGGACACCTCCCCGGGACCCGCCCCCGACCCCGGACGCCTCCCCGGGACCCGCCCCCGCCCCCGCCCCGCCCCCGGACACCTCCCCGGGACCCGCCCCCGCCCCGCCCCCGGACACCTCCCCGGGACCCGCCCCCGCCCCGCCCCCGCCCCCGGACACCTCCCCGGGACCCGCCCCCGACCCCGGACGCCTCCCCGGGACCCGCCCCCGCCCCCGCCCCGCCCCCGGACGCCTCCCCGGGACCCGCCCCCGCCCCCGCCCCCGGACGCCTCCCCGGGACCCGCCCCCGCCCCCGGACACCTCCCCGGGACCCGCCCCCGACCCCGGACACCTCCCCGGGACCCGCCCCCGCCCCGACCCCGCCCCCGGACACCTCCCCGGGACCCGCCCCCGACCCCGACCCCGACCCCGGACGCCTCCCCGGGACCCGCCCCCGCCCCCGCCCCCGCCCCCGGACGCCTCCCCGGGACCCAGCTTCCCGGGGGCGGAACAGGTCCCGGTCCCCGGCCCGGCCGAGACGTCAGGTCTCCGCGCCCCGCCCCCGCCGCCCCCGCCCGCCCCGGCAGGTGCCCCGCAGACGCCCCGCGGGAGCCCCCGCCGCTAACCGCTTCTAGAGGCCGGGCGGCCGGCAGGGGGCGCGGACCGGCCGCGGCGGGAGGTCGCCTGGGCCCCTCGCCCGACCGGACACCGGGTCTCACGGCGAAGCGCCGTCGGGGAGTCCCCGCGGCCTACCTCGCGCCCGTCCGGGCCACGGAGCCGCCGCGCTCCTGACCCCGCCGACCTCCGCTGACCCCGCGCTGACCTCGCGCGCGGCCCGACGGGACGCAAGCCGGCGCCCGCGGAGGGCGGAGCCGTCCCGGCGCTCCCCGCGCGCCGCATCCCGGCGCTCCCCGCGCGCGGCACTTCCGGCGGCGGCGGCGGCACTTCCGGCGGCGGCGGCGGCACTTCCGGCGGCGGCGGCGCTCGGGAGGAAGCGCCGGCGGGCTGCGAGGGCGGAAGCGGGCGCGCCGGCCGCTCTAGCCGGTGAGGCCGGCGGGGTCTCTATGGCGGCGGCCGGGAGCCCGCGCGGAGGAGGGGCCCGGTCCGGGCGCGGGGGCGCGATCGGGGGCGACGGGGCCGGGGCCCGAGGTGACAGGTCGAGCGGAGGGGGGCCCAAGCCGGGGGCGGGGAGGCCGCGGCCGGCGCGGAGCGGGCGCGGGGCGGGGCCGCGGGCCGGGGCGGGAGGCGGGGGGCCGGGCGCCCAGCAGCTCCGCCGCCCTTCCTCGCGCCCCCGAGACGCGAGGCGCCCCCGTCGGCCGCGCGGGCCGTGGTGAGCGGGGTGGGCGGGGGCGGCGGGCCCGGGGCTCAGCGGCCGCCGTCCTTGCAGCTCCGGGCCCGCGCGGAGGCCCCCGGCCCGCGCCGCGCCCCCGCGATGGACGAGGAGGGCCTGCAGAGCGCGCTGCGCACCTACGACGGCCAGCTGCGGCAGGTGGAGCGGGCGCTGGGCGCCGGGCTGGACGCCGCCGGGGTGGACGCCGCCGAGCTGGCCGACCTGCGGCGGCTGCAGGGGGACCTGAAGGAGCTCATCGAGCTCACCGAGGCCAGCCTGGTGTCCGTGCGCAAGAGCAAGCTGCTGGCCGCCCTGGACGGAGCGCGCGCGGCCCCGGACGAGGCCGAGGACCTGGCGGAGGGCGTGGCGGGGCCGGCGGCGCCGGGGGCCGAGCCGGAGACCGGTCCCGAGCGGGGGGCGCCGCCGGCGGCCCGCGGGCGGGAGCGGGAGCGGGAGCAGCAGGAGCAGCAGCAGCAGCAGCAGGAGCAGCACGAGGCCGAGGACGACGCCGAGGGCGCGTGGAGCGGCAGGAAGGTGAACGCCCCGTTCCGCAGCCCCTGGGGCACGCTGGAGTACCACAACGCCATGATCGCGGGCGCGGAGGCGGCGGGCGCGGAGGCGGCGGTGCGCGTGCTCTGCCTCTGCCCCACGCACGAGTCGCTGAAGCCCTGCCCCTTCTTCCTGGACGGAAGGTGCCGCTTCCAGCAGCGCTGCAGGTAACCCTAACCCCGGGCCCGGGCGCGCGGACCCGCCTGCGGCGGCGCCGGGGCTGGATGGTCCGCGGACAGCTCGGCCTGACGCTGGCGGGGCCCCGGGAGCGGGCGCGGACGGACGCGCGGCCCCTGAGCCGGCCGCGCCCCCCCCCCCCCCATGCCCCGCTGGCCCGCGGTGCCCCTTGCCGGGCTCTGTTGCGCCCCCGTCCTGCTGTCCTTCGCCTGCACGGATTTAAAGCGGTTCCGGGAACTCCCGGTGGTCGGGCCGGGGCTGCTCACGGCCGGGCCCTGACGAGCTGCGCCGGAGCTTCGTTAAGGTCAAGTGTCTGCGGTGCCGCCGGGCCGGACCGGGCGTGCGCCGCAGCCTCTGGCAGATGATTTCCTTTCATTGCCAGTGATCCAGGGCGACCGGCCGCAGCGCCGTGGCTGTCGGGTCCACCGTGCCGTTGGCCCGTCGTTCCGCGCCGCTTCTTTCCTTGTAACTTGCACCGACGTGGCGCGGGCGTGTAGGGAAGTGCGTGAGCCTAAGGTGCGCCTGAGTTCAGGGAGCGGAGCCCACGCTGCCTTAGTCCCTCGGGGTGCCCCATGGCCCTGGCTGGCACTTCCCGGTGCTGCCTTCTCTGGGCCCGGCCGTGCCCCCGGGGTTGGGCACAGTTAGCGCATCTGTGCAGCAGCCCCACGAGCCGGGCCCTCCTACGACTAAGGTTGCCCGGCTCAGGGGCGGCACCCAGCCCCCGCCAGCTCCCGCGGGGCAGGTGGGCTCTGAGGTGGCCCCCGAGTGCTGTGCCCTCCCAGGCTTCACGCTGTGTTAGCTCTGCACGTGGCTGGCGCCGCTTACGCCGGCCTCCCCATCGCCAGACCCATGGGCCGCTTTCTGGTATGTGCTGCCCTTTTTTTTCCTTTAAACAACTTATTTATTAGTGAGAGGGAGAGTGTGGGGTGCGGTGTGGCAGGAGAGGGAGTGAGACCCACTCACGCAGGCTCCCTGCTGAGCGCGGAGCCCGACCCTGAGCCCGTGACCCGAGCTGCAGCTTGACTTGGACGTCCAACCAGCTGAGCCCCCCAGGTGCCCCTGCTTCACCTTTTTGAAAATAGAACAGGTGATGTGGAAACGTTTCGGACTCCCCCTCTGTCGCAGCCCTTCCCCAGTCTGGGAGTCTGTTTCCTTCTAGCAGACCCCAGTGGTTCACAGGCGGGACCGTGTACAGAGTATGTACTTGTGCTATTTCTAGACAACAAGGATGGCTCACTTCGCAGCTTTTCCTCCGCGTGTGTGTGTGACATCGGTGTTGATGTCTCTGGAGCTCTTGGGTTCACTTTAGCCGCTGCGTTATCCTCCTCGCGAGTCTGCCGTATTTATTCTGTTCTCTTGATATTTCCCAGGGTTTTTTTGTGTTGTTTTTTTTTTTTAAGATTTTATTTATTGGTGAGAGAGAGCGGGAGAGCAAGCGACAGGCAGGCGGCGCGGCAGGCAGAGGCGGAGAGAGAAGCAGGCTCCCCAGGAGCAAGGAGCCCGATGCGGGGCTCGATCCCAGGACCCTGGGGCCATGACCTGAGCCGAAGGCAGAGGCTCAACCCACTGAGCCACCCAGGTGCCCCTGTTTTCCAGTTTCTGTTACAGACAGTTGGCCGTGAACATCTTAGTGTGTGTTCTCTTACGTGCCTGCCGGGAGTTTCTCCGGCGCCTGGCCCGTGTGGAGAGAGCACGCAGTGGCCGATTCTGCACGAGGCACACGTGTAGTCGCCGGTCCAGTGCAGAGGCACTGCCTGCGCTGCAGTTACTGGACTGGCGGGAAACTAGCATCGTGTTTGACTTTGTATTTTCTTGATTCCTAGTGAGGTACAGCATCTTTTCCTACATTTGTTCAACTTAATTTCTCTATTTCAGTCTCCTTATTTGTAAAACAGAGACGAGAATTGTCTTTCGTAGTTGTGGGGAGAACGGAACCCGTTAATGCGGGTCTAATTTTAGACCCGTACCTCATGTGTTGTGAGCTCCCGTGAATGCTAACCTCACCTTGCTGCAGAACCAGGCCCGACGTGGGAAGTACCTAGTGTGGGTTTGACTGTAGCCCCCACAGTCACCGCTCCGCTCCCAACGGCAGGTTTGCCAACCACCTCCAGAGACCCACCCTGCACCTCAAGCCAAACCCAGCCTGCTCCCTCCTCCCAAACGACCATGATTCCGGGCTTCTTTTCTCGCCGCCTCCTTGTGTTTGTTCCAGCCCGTCACCCGGCTGTCACTGTGCTAGGAACCCCGTGGTGCGGTCGTGCTCACTAAGCGGCTGTGTCTAAGTCTGGCTGTCCCCAGCCTTCTCGCGGCCTTTCCTGGCCTGACAGTTCGCTGAAAGTCTGGGCACTCCGGCCCATCGTGGAGGGCGGCTGGCGCCGTCCGGCCCGACCGTCTGCACGCTGGCAGCTGCGTCAGGGGAGCTGACCACAGGCAGGTTCACCCTCTTTGGCAAGACTCTAGATGCTGCTGTTTTTCTTCAAGACACGCGCGGTGTCTCCGTCTTTCTCTGGTCACGGTAGCAGCTGTTGATGCCGTCCGTGATCAGAGCCTAATGCTCTGAGTGAGCGAGAACTGCAAAGTAGAGGTTTTTCTGTTCATTTTCTCTTACTAGCCATAAAGAGATGCTCTCCCCATCTGTGAATTGGTACCCAGTGGTACAGTTCATGTAGAAATTCAGGATAAATGCTGGATTTTTCTGTTTTCTTTACTTCATCTCCAAGAGAATGAATGGGTTCTCTTTCATCCTGATAAGGTAATAAATTAGCTTTGAAAAATATTTCTAATATCCTTACAGACTCATGAATTTCACAAATTTCAATCTGTTGATTTCCTAATTTTCTATACAGGCATCCTCCACTTTTCAAAAGTTCATGTAGGGGCACCTGGGTGGCTCAGTGGGTTGAGCCTCTGCCTTCGGCTCAGGTCATGGCCCCAGGGTCCTGGGATCGAACCCTGCATCGGGCTCCTTGCTCCTTGGGGATCCTGCTTCTCTCTCCGCCCCTGCCTGCCTCGCTGCCTACTTGTGATCTCTGTCTGTCCAATAAATAAATAAATAATCTTTTTTTTTTTAAGTTCGGCTACAACACTTTTATGAAAGACGTACATTAGTAATTTTTAACCTATTGTTGGTTTTGGATCCCAAAACGAGTCTCTTGCAGGCAGCATAAAATTGTCTTTTTTTTATGCCAGTTGTCTTTTTTTTTTCCCTCCAGATTTTATATGTGTATTTGATCACAAGGAGGCAGAGAGAAAGAGGGGAAAGCAGGCTTCCCGCTGAGCAGGGAGCCCGATGCGGGGCTCGATCCCAGGACCCTGAGATCATGACCTGAGCCAAAGGCAGAGGTTTGAGCCACTGAGCCACCCAGGCGCCCCGCTTTTATACGTTTTCTATGTATGTTTTAAAGATGTGCTGTTTCATGAATCATTGCCATCATATCTTCATTTAGCTCTTTGAACGCACTTAGACTCTCTGCTTTGAGGACTTTGCAAGATTCAACATTTGGGCCCACTCAGATTCAATCAGCTGCTTTTTTCCCTAAGTGTGAATCACACTTTACTGTTTGCATGTCTCCTAAGTTTTTATTTCAGATAATATCTTGTAGCAACTCTGTACTTTGAATTGTTTTCCTCAGTATTTTGTTTTATTTGAGTATGTTTTCTGGATCTGAATTCCAAAGTCTGTTCCCCTCATAGCACGCAGCTTCTGGTATCTCTACTCAAATCTTTAAATTTATATTTACCTTTTAGCCTGGCTTTTTGGGAGTCACTTCTGTGTCTGTGTTGCTTAGTGGCCCGCCAGTGATTTCGGAGGAGGTTAGTCTCAAACACTCACCCAGAAGGCTTCTCCCTGTCGGTCAGTCAGTCTCTGGCGGCTGGGGAGCACCTTCCGAGTTCAGCCAGCCCCCAGTCTCCCTCGGCTTTCACTCGACCCTGGCCTCTCTCGGAGCTCCCGACACATGCACAGTGTTTCCTGGAGAAGCAGAGGTGTTTGCAGGGTGGAGCCCTTATGTGGTCATTTGGTTTTCAGGGTCCTGAAGTACCTGTTAGGTGCCTGCTAGGGACCCTTGTTAAACAGCAGTGGCCACTCCCACTGGCCCACAGCCACGGCTGCCGGAGCGGTCCATCTCCTCTGTTGGTTTCATCAGGTTCGTCCCCTTCCACGGCCCTGGCTCTCCCCCCGGCCTACTTCCATCCGGGGGCAAGCAGGAAGCGTCCCCCACTGTGAGGGCTGCTGACCTTCCCACCTCCCGTTCTAGCCCCAAATTGGGCACTTTTTCAAAAATAATGCCTAAACAGTATGTTTCTTTGCATTTCCAGAGTTCTGAAGCTGAGTTTGGACCATTTTGCTCAGTTGTAACCTTGTTTTTCTATACTAAGCCACAGCTGGAACTCAGAACCTTCTTTATAATTCTGAATACTTGCTTTCAAGTTCAGGTTTTGTTTGTTCTGGAATGCATTTCTGTGAATGTTGCGAAGTAGGTGATTGAGTTGGGTTGTTCTAATGCAGGAAACCAGTTTCCAGCCTTCCCCTTATGAAACCATTAGTGCATCCATTCCTGACTTGTGCCCCCGGGAAGCGTTCTGTGTGCACAGCGCTCGTCCCGGGGCCCGGCTGCTCTGTTTCAGTCCGGTCATCGGTCTGCCCCTTGCTGCAGTTTCTCACTCGTCTCATGGGTAGGCCGTTAACTACTCCCCGTGGTTGGAAACTGAGGTCATTTCCAAGTCTTTTGTATTTGGTCAACACCCTTTGAGCCCAGTCTTTGCATGCTTTCATTCTTATTTTCCTAGAATCATTTCTTCGACGTGCTTTCCCAGGTTAAGGACTGTACTAAATTTTCAGACTCTTATCACGGAAGATTCCTGCAGAGAAATTTTAATTGGTGATGTCTGCGGGTGTGTATCTGTGGGTCTGCGTCTCTGGGGGGGGGGGGGGCGTGTGGGGACACACTTGTCTGTGGGGGAGTGTCTGGGGGCACATGTGTCGGGGGAAGTGCAGGCATACGTGTCTATGGGGTGTGTGTGTCTAGGAGTGCGCACATCTGCGGGAGTGTGTCTGGGGGCACGCGTGTCTGGAGGTATGTCTTGGGGAGGCATGTGTCTATGAGAAGGCACGCGTGGTGGGGAGCATGTGTCTGGGGAGTGTGTTTGGGCTGTAAATGTCTGTGGGCGTGCATGTCTTTGGGGGGGTATATGTGGGGGTGGGGGGCGTGGGTGGGGAGGACATGTGTGTCTGCGGGGGTGTGTGGGGGTGTGTTTGGGAGGGGGCCTGTGGGGGTGGAGAGGCGTGTGTCTTGGGGGCCTCTGTGGGGCGCGTGTGTGTCTGGGGAGGACGTGTGTGTCGGGGGGGTGTCGGGGGGCATGTGTATATGGGGGGCGTGTGTGGGGAAGGTGTGTGTGTGTGTCTGGGGGTCTGTGGGGGGACGGGAGTGTCTGCGGAGGCACGCGTCTGCGGGAGCGTCGCCGTGGGGCTCCGGTGGAACTCAGTCCCTGGTGTTGGCCTCCCCTTTGGAGCGCGTCCTGCAGCTCCTTGGCGAGCAGGGTTTCCGGAGTCACCGCTGCAGAGCACCTGAGGCCCGGGCTTGCTGCTGCCGGTGCCGCGCCGTCATCGGCAGTGTCCTGAGGGTCTGAGGACTGTCGGGTCGGAGAAGGAGCTGCCCAGGATCTTGCCGGAGGAGGTGTCTATGGCCATCTTTGTCCCCCCAGGAGAGAGGGCGGAACCTCTTCCTTCCCGGCCCCTGTGCCACCACCAGGCCCCATCCGGAAGGACCTGTGGGGTACAGCGCTTTGCGCGCCGAGTGGGTGCCAGTCCTTGTCGCTCTCGTAGGGTTAACGCAGTTTCCTCTTCGAAGCGCACTGGCCCGGGAGCGTGGATGTGTGGTCGGTCTTTCCTGCCTTTATTTGGCAGAGCTGAAGCTCGCGGTCCTTTGTCCCCACGTTTCTTCCTCTTTCTTTGCCGCCTTCTCCCCTCCCTTCCCCTCTTGGTTTCGCTTTTATTTTTTTAAGATTTCATTTATTTGACAGAGAGATCACAGGCAGGCAGAGAGAGAGGGGGAAGCAGGCTCCCCGCGGAGCAGAGAGCCCGATGCGGGACTCGATCCCAGGACCCTGGGATCATGACCTGAGCCGAAGGCAGAGGCTTAACCCACGGAGCCACCCAGGCGCCCTCGGTTTTGGTTTCGATCTCACTGGTTCACTGGTGTCTAAAGGTCAGACGTCACTGTCACCACCACGTTCTCCTACTTTGCGGTCCTGTGAGTGCACATAAAAACGCACCTGCCTTGAGTGGCTGTTAGCGTCTGGGCCTCCTGGCCGGTGGAGAGGCATTGGGGCCGTGAACCACGGGGCCCTCTCCCCGCCGCATTGCTGCTCCGGCCCAGAAAGCTGGAGCGTGACACAGAGCATCTGGTCCTCAGGGTACCCAGATCCATCCTGCAGATGAGAGTGTGCCCGCGGGTGTGTCTGTGTGTGTACGTGCCTGTGTGTGTGCGCAGGGGCATGTGTGCGTATGCCTACACCTATGCGTGTGTGTACGTGTGTGAATGGACGTGTTTCTGCACGACATGTGTGTCCGTTTGTCGTCCATCTGCCCCTCCCCTCACGGGAGCGCCCAGGCAGGTGGACTTGGTCCTCCTGGGCTCCTTTGCCCTCGTGCGCTGTGTCTGAGCCCCTGTCCCTGTGGCTGTCTCGGCAGGTTCTCCCACGGGCAGGTGGTCTCCGTGGATGAGCTGCGCCCCTTCCAGGACCCGGACTTGAGCTCCCTACAGGCCGGCTCTGCGTGTCTGGCCAAGCAGCAGGATGGCCTCTGGTACCCAGCTCGGATAACCGGTGAGGCTGCCGTGGTCCTGTCAGACAAGGCCCTTCCTGGAGAGCCCTGCTGCATGCCCCAGCGGAGCGAGACCACCCTTGAGCTCGGTCCCATCTTCCTCCCGATGCCCAGGGTGCTCCTGCCGCCACTGAGGCCACTGACCTGGCCTGTCTTCTGCCTCTAGATGTGGATAACGGCTACTACACAGTTAAGTTTGACTCCCTGCTGCTGAAGGAGGCCGTGGTGGAGGGAGACAGCATCCTGCCCCCACTGCGCACGGATCCCACAGGGTCCTCTGACTCTGACAGTGGCGACGCGGACGACCCCAGCTATGCCAGAGGTAATGGCGGCAGGGCAGGGCCCCAGAAGCCGGGAGGGGAGCACTGCCGGCCGTCACCCTGCGAGCTTCCGGCTGGCGGGGCCTCTGACCGTCCGACCAGACAGTGGGGGGGTGTGACTGCAGGGAGGTGGCTGCGCTCTGCAGAGGGGGCACTCGGCCTGGGGGGGGCAGTGACAGAGTGTGCAGGGTGAGGGGCAGGCCCTGGAGCCACAGACGCGGAGACCTGGCCCTCGTCCCCAGGGAGCACACGAGCAGGTTACAACTCCACAGCCCTGTGCCGAGGCAGGGCTGACGTGAGAGTCAGTGTGCAGGAAGAGGCCGCTGGGCGCCTTCCAGTGGTCTCCACACAGCCCGTATCTGGTGGACAGAGGAGAGGCTGGGTCCAGACAGCCAGGGGCAGGAGAGTTCTGGAATAGCTTGGGTACCCGGCCCTTGCAAGGGGTCAGGTAGGGCATAGAGAGGAGGCTTTCCCGCAGCCTCTGTCCTGTGGTTGGTAGTTTCTGGGTCCACGGTCGGGGGCAGGGAAGACGGAGTCACGAGGTCGGTGCTGACTTTCTACCAGGGCAGCAGGGGAGCCCAGCGCCTGAGAAGGTGGGTCAGGGGAGGGCTCGAGGGGGGAAGGGCTGCCGTGTGACCTTGGCCCCGGGGAGCTGTGCCTGTGCGCTGTGGGGAGGGCTGGACCAGACTCCATCAGACTCTGCCATGAGGTCGGCCCTACAGTCTCGTGCCAACGACAGGTCTGTGCAACTGATGGAGAGCCCGAGGGACCAGGCGTCTCGGCCCTGGGCCAGAGCTGAGCTCTTGGGCAAACACCGGCCGGAGCCCAGGGTGCTCCGTGTCTAGGGGGCCGTGCCACTGCCCTGTTCCCCACAGTGGTGGAACCCGTTGCTGCTGACCACGGGGCCTGCAGCTCTGCTTTCGGCGGCTGGGAGGTGCACACGCGGGGCATTGGCTCCAGACTTCTTGCCAAGATGGGCTACGAGTTCGGCAAGGGTGAGTGTGCGCCGCCCTGGGGAGAGAAGGTGCGCAGCCCGCTCGGGTCCGGCCGCGGCGCTAGCCCTCTGTGCCTGCAGGTCTGGGCCGACACGCGGAGGGCCGGGTGGAGCCCATCCATGCCGTGGTGCTCCCTCGAGGGAAGTCGCTGGACCAGTGCATAGAGACCCTGCACAAGAGGACCAGGAGCGGCAGGGCCGGCACCCCGAGGCCCCCGAAATGCCAGGAGAGGGGGGGTGCACGCCCTCCCCCTCGCAGTGTGTTTGACTTTCTGAACGAGACGCTGCAGTGCCGGGCCTCTGGGGCCCTGGAGGCCGGGGCGGCGCCCCCTGGGAGGAGCGGTAAGGAGATGTACCGGGCCGGCGAGAGTGCCAAACGCGCCCTGAGCCTGCGGCTCTTCCAGACTGAGAAGAAGATCAAGCAAACCCAGCAGGACATCCAGGGCATCCAGAAGGCCCTTGCCCGAAACACCGGCCGGTATGTGTGGGGCCAGACTCACACGGAGGGCAGACCCCAGGGTGGCAGTGCCTTCAGCCCGGCGGTGGGCATCTGGCCCCCAGTTCCCACGCAGGAGCTTGCTCTGACTGGAGGGCAGCGGCTGTCTGAGGAGGGTCTGGATGCTTGCAGGGGGATGGGCGGTGGCTACAGCAGTTGGGGGCTTCGTGCCAGTGGCCCAGCAGCCCATGCTGAATGGCAGGCTCCTCTCTAGGCACAGTGTGACGGCAGCCCAGCTGCAGGAGAGGCTGGCGGGAGCCCAGCGCGAGCTGGGGCAGCTCCGGGCCCAGGAGGCGGGCCTGCAGCGCGAGCAGAGGAAAGCAGACACCCACAAGAAGATGACTGAGTTCTAGAGCCCCCGTACGTGCAGTGGACAGAGCTCAGGGCCCCCAGCCCCTGACTGCCCTCTGGAAGACTCGTTGTCACCCAACAACTAGACACCACCAGAAGAGGGCCCAGCCTGCTCCCACTCCGGCCCCACACCCAGCCTTCTTGCTGGCCACTGCTGAATGGAGATGGGGCTGCAGGGGCCACTTCTGGACGCTTCCTTGCCCGTTAAGCCCACCTGTCAGTGTCTTCGGGGGATTCCTTAGCAAGGACATTAAAGTGATTGTGTTATGGTGTCTTTCAGTGGAGGCTCGGCTGGCTTGTGGGTTCTTGGGGCGTAGAGGGATCTCCACAGGGCCATGGGGCCAGGCTGGAGGGGCCCCAAGTGAGGCTGTGGTCCCCTGCCCAGAGATGGAGGGCCCAAAGGGCTGGCCTTCTCTTCGCTGTCTTGGATGGGGCTCTGCCAGCAGCCGTGAAAAGGGTCAGAGCTTTGAGTGCCCCCGTGTTGCCTGACCCCCCCACAGATGCGTGGGACTTGATGCTGCAGCAGTGGGAGGCGGTGGTGGCCAGTGGAGGAGTTGGGAAGCACGTGAATGAGGCAGGAGGACCCGGTGGTGTGGGTTCAGAAGTCTTGAGAGCATGGGTTCAGTCCTGGGGTTTGGTGGCCCTGAGGGCGCCCGGTTCCCGTGCTGTGCCTATCTCCTGGGGGCTGGACACCACGTGACTTGGGCTCTGGGAGTGGTGTTGGGCAGCCACATACACCCACCAGGTGGTGTCGAGACCCCACAGGGGCTGCAGCGGGAGCGGCGGCGGAGCGCTGGGTAGCTGCGTGGGGAGATGCAGGGAGACACACAGCCATCTCGTGGAGCACCCAAGCGGCCAGGCCAGCCACCGCCAGACGGCTGACAGGAGCCGCTGTGCACGGGGCCCGTGCCCTGGTCGGGTCCGCACTCCGCATAGTACCCTTCTGGGGGCAGCTGAGGGCTGGGGTGTGGGGGGACCAGGTTGGGCAGCCCAGACCATCTTCGGAGGTAAGCCCGCTCCCTGGGTCTGGGCGGACTGGGTGCTGTGTCTGGAGACACCCCAGCCCAGCAGCTTAGCTCTGCTAAGATCCCAGGAAGAACGCAGTGCGATGACGGCCAGTTGGAGGGGAGGGATGGAGAGCCAGGAACAAGTGGACCAGTGGGGGGGTCCGGCCGGAGCAACCATTCCCTGCGTGCTGACCCCACCTGCCTTTGCAGCCCCTTCAGGACCCAGCTCTGCAGTGGATGACTGAGGGAACGCTGCCTGAGACTGGTCTGTGTCTCAGAGGGCCAGGGGTGTGACCTCAGGGCCTCCCTAGGCCCCATGTTGAGGTTATGGTGACCACAGCAGGCAACTCCCCTGCCCTTCCTGGCGCGTTGGCCGTCGGGGTCAGCCTTGCCTGCTCAGGTGCTTGGGGCCACGCAGAGCACACCTCCATCCATGTCACTAGGAGCCCCCCTCCAGAGGCGGAAGGTGGCTGCCAGGGCTTGGCTCTGTGCTTCTGCAGGAGGGAGGGGCCGCGGAGCCCAGTTTCCTGTGTGCTGAGTCAGTGCCCCAGGGGGCGGAGACGGCCCCGCA
This sequence comes from Mustela lutreola, assembly GCF_030435805.1. Lineage (NCBI taxonomy): Eukaryota > Metazoa > Chordata > Mammalia > Carnivora > Mustelidae > Mustela > Mustela lutreola. Next base: position 474,859 of record NC_081298.1, on the reverse strand, counting down.
GTTTGAGGGGCAGCTGGGGGCTGCCAGGTAGGTGCCCAGCCTCTCTGCCCCAGCACCCCTGTCTTCTCACCCCCAGGGCTACCTGTGGCTTCACAGGATGGGGCCACAGGTGCCCTCAGCCCCTCCTGCTCTCTGGGTCCTTGGGTGCCTTGTCCTGTTCCTCTGGCTGTGGACACTATGCGCCACCTGTCACAGGTATGTCCATCCCCGGCCCGGGTTTGGTGTGTGGCAGGGCTCCGAGCAGGCCTGGCTCTCTGCATGAGCCTCCCTGCCGGGTGTTGTACCAAAGGCATCTCTGCCTCCCTGGCCTGATGAGACTCTTGCCTCCAGGAAGCCGGTGCAGAGGCAGCAGGCCGGCCCCCGGAGCTCTGTGATGCCAGCAGAAGCGGTGAGTGTCAGGCTGTCCCTGGGGCCGGGGCGGGGCCACCACAGGACCAAGACCAACCTTCCTTGCCCCCAGTCCCTGCTGAGACGACAACACCTCTGCACCCTCAGCAAGTCGGACACCAGACTGCACGAGCTGCACCGGGGCCCCAGAGGCTGCCGAGGTGAGCCAAGCCAGGAGGAACCTGGCCTCGGTGATGGGCGGGGCTGGCCCCTGGAGCTGCTCTGGGGTTCCCCAGTCAGTTCCCTGCCCCCCTGCCCCAGTAACCTCTGTCTTGACCCCACCCCTAGGCCCACGGCCTGCCAGCATGGCTATCTTGCGCCCACAGTGGCTGGATGTGTCTAGAAGCACCAGCAGACCCTTGGCAGCCTTCTCACACTGGGAACTGCCCCGGGCAGTGCCGGCTGCCACCTCACCCTCCATCTGCCCTGAGGCCACCTATTCCAATGTGGGGCTGGCAGCAATCCCCAGGGCCAGCCTGGCAGCCAGCCCCGTGGTATGGGCAGGGGCACGGCTGACAAGCAGCTATGTGAGGCCTGGGCCTGAGGCCAGACTGGAGGTGGCTGAGTATGCTTGTATCCAGAAGCTCAAGGAAACAGAAGAAGGCACCCAAAGCCTGGGGCAGGGGAAGGCAGAGCTGACCCCAGCTGCCCAGGTAAACTGGAGGGGAGTGGGTAGGGTGGGTAGGGCTGTGCAGGTTCTTGAAGGAGTGGACGGTGCTGACCCCTCCTTGGGTTGGCTTCCTCTCTCCCAGGTTGACATCCTGTACTCCAGAGTCAGGAAGCCTAAGAAGAGGGACCCAGGACCTGCCCCAGACCAGCTGGACCCCAAGGGGAGGGGAGTAATCCCAGCTCTGGAAAGTGACCAGTCCTATGAGACCCTCCCACTCAGGGGCCTGGGCAAGGATGATGGCCTCTTTGAAAATGTGTATGAGAGTATCCAGGAGATGGGGACCCTCCCACGGAGCACCTGAGCTCTCCAGCTCTGGCTGTTAACAGGGGCGCACCTCTGCAGGGCGCGGAGGCTCCTGGCATCCCCCATTCCCTGCCCCCCCCCCCCAAGTTGGCAGCACAAAGTCCAGATCCCAAATCTTCCAGCCTGTGAGGTCCCTGGGGGTCCTGGCTGCTGTGGCCTCTTGGATTCTCCCAAGGTCTTAATAAATCTCCAGCCTAGGGAAGATCCGTACAGCCTATTTTTCTCGAAGGCCTGGGCAGGTTGGCAGGGAGTGTCTGGAAGGGCCCCCCTGCCCGGGGTGTCTGGGCCCCGTCGCCTGGGGCTGGTTAGTTCCGGAAGACTGTGGCGAAGGGAGGCGAGTTCTGGGGTGGTGTCCCCGTGCCAAGTCGGTCTTAGCGCGTTGCAGCCGGCCCGCAAACTGACCGCCCCAGGGTGGGACTTGGACCCTGAACACCGGGGCAGGGCCCCGCCGCCCAGCCCCCGGTGTTACATAAGGCGCGCGGGTGGGTGGGCAGTCGTGCGTTACAGAACAACCTGCTCCCGGGAAGCCCGCCAAGGGGACGCGGCCCCTTCCCGGGATCCGGCAGCTCTGCGCGCAGCAAAACCCCCAAGAAAGCCGGCCCTGCCCGGCGGCGGGGGCGCACGGGCAGCCCGGGCTCCTAGGGGCGAGGGGCCGACCCGCACTCGCCGCGCCGCGAGCGCGGCCCTTTCTGCAGGCCGCGGGGCTGCGGCCGGCTCGGGGCAGGGCCTGGGGGCGCGAGCCAATGGGAGCGCGGCGGGTCGCGGCCGCGGGCCGCCTCGGAATGTTGATACATCGCGCGGGCCAATGGGCGTGCGCCGGGGGCGGGGCCGCGAGGCGGGGCGCGCGAGCCGCGCGAAGGGGGCGTGGCCGGCCGGCAGCCTCCGGGCCGCGCGGCGCGGGCGGCGGCCGATCGAGGGCGGGGGTCGGCGGCCCCGCCAGCCCGGCCGGGCCTGGGGGCCGTGTCCCGAGCGTCCGCCCTCGCCGCTGCAGCCTCGGCGCTCGGCCGGCCGGCCATGGAGGCCGAGCGCCCTCCGCTGCCCGTTCCGGGCTGCGGGCGCCCCCCGCCCCGTGCCGCCGGCCGGGACCCCGCGGCCGCGCCCGTCTCGGTGCCCGCCGCGCCGCAGGTACCGGGCGCCGGGGGACGGGGCGCGACCCAACTCCCTCGCCGCAAAGATGGCGTCGGGGCTGCACAAACTTCGGGCCCCCGGGGGCGGGGCGGCGGGGGCGGCGGGGGCGGTCCGCGCGTGTCCGCGGGCCTGGCGGTGCCGGGTCGGGCCCGGCGGCCCCGGGAGCAATTCCCGCCGCGCCGCGCCGGGGGCGGGGCCGGGGGCGGGGCCGCGCCGTCCCCACCGGCCGCGGCGGGTTCTGGGGGCGGGTGCGGAGCGGATGGGGTGGGGGCTGGGAACCCCCGTCCCCCGCGCCGCCGCCTGCGCTGAGCCTGCCCCTTCCGCAGGGCCCTGCCGTGGGCGGCGGCTTTGCGGGCTTGGAGTTCGTGCTGCCTCGGGAGCCGGAGCCGCGGGCCGCCGACCTAGGGGCCCCGGGGACGTGGGCGGGGGCGGCGGTGGGGCCCCCGAAGCCGTCGGCGCACATCGCGGTGCCAGCGCAGAGGTGAGCCAGGGTCCCGCGCGCCAGGCCGAGGTGGGCGTGCGCACACGTGCGCTGCTGTGCGCCGGGGTGGTGGGTGGGGCGCGGGTACGTGCCTTCTCGAGCCCCACCCCACGGGGCGTGGGGGGCTTCGTGGAGGGTAGGTCGGTCAGGGCCCCCGGCCTGGGGTTTCTGCCCCCTTCCCCAACTCTCCAGCGCTGGAGGACTGGAGCAGAAATTATCAAGATCTTGTGCCCCTGGTGCCCCCCAAGCTCTGGGGGCTAGAGTTTAGAGCTGGGAGGGGCCCCTGTCGGTCTCGGCGCCCTAGAGCCTGCCCGCTGACGTGAGGCTGACGGTCCAGGAGTCCTGGGGCTTCTGACTGCCATCTCTTAGCCCTGCCTAGAAGCCGGGGTGCCCCACATCCAAAGCTTCTCAGGTAGAGGCAGGCTCCGGCCTGGCCTGTAGGGGCCTGGGGACCAGCTTGTGCTTGGAGCCCAGTCTCCCCTGGCTGTTCCTCCCTCCCAGGCCTGGCGCGAGGCCACAGCTGCTGTTGCACAACCCTGGTTAGTGGGTGTGGGGGGGGGGGAGGGCTGAGCCAGGGGGTGGGGCCTCAGACCCCTGTCCAGCTCCTGGGCCTGAAGGACCCACCATGGAACAGAGCCCGGGCTGCAGAGAAGTCAGGCTTCACAGAGACCCCAGCCCAGGCGCTGTTTCTGCTGGTTGCTGGAGATTTGGAGCCCTGTAACCAGAGCTGGGGGTGGAGACGGGCCTCCAGCCCAGCGCCTGGAGGGAGGGAGCTGGTGCACACACACACACACACACCCCCCACACAAGTGCCCAGGCTTGCACGTGTACTGGGCCAGGGGAGGAGCCTGACACCACCCGCACCTCTTCCAGGGCCCCCTCCGGACAGTCCCGACTGGATGAAGTCATGGCTGCAGCTGCCCTCACAAGTCTGTCCACCAGCCCCCTCCTGCTGGGGGCCCCAGGTGAGACTGTGACATGCGACCTGGGTAGGGAGGGCAGGATCCCTGTCTCTCCAGGCCCCTAGAGTTGCCCACACCCTGGGGCAAGCAGGACCCCTTTGCCTGGACTAACACCATCTACATAGATCTTCTGAGGCCCAAGATAGACATCAGGACTCCCAGTGCCTCTGACTGAGGCCAGAGCCAGTGTCCCAGGCCTGTGGGCCTGTGACCTGTCCGTTCCCACCCGGCTGGCCAGGCATCTCCCCACATGGGATGTCTGTGTACCTGTCCCTGTGCTGGGAAGGCCAGTCTGCCGGCGGTGAGGGCCGGCTGTTCCCGGCCACTGCCTCCTCCGAAGGACTGTGCTCCCAGGCTCAGAGTGAAGGGGCCTGCGGGGGCAGCTCCCGCAGCGCAGCCTGAGCCAAAAGTCCTACCACGGGTGCTGGCGTGTCCCCACAGAGCCTGGCCCGGAGCCCTGGAAGGAGGCCCTGGGGCGGCCCCGGCACAGCTGCAGCAGCAGCAGCAGCAGCGGAGACTGGGGCTGGGACCTGGCCAGTGACCCGTCCTCCCCATCTAGCCCCTCGCCCCCGCTGCCGTCTGAGGCAGCCCATTTCCTGTTTGGGGAACCTGCCCCAAGGAAGAGGAAGGTGAGCCTGAGGTGGCCCTCAGGGCGGGGTGGACGCGGCGGCCGGGCCTGACCACCAGCCCTTGTCACCCAGAGCTCAGTGCAGGTCCTGTTCCAGTGTCTGTGGAAGCGGTGTGGGAAGGTGCTGAGCACGGCCTCCGGGATGCAGAGACACATCCGCCTGGTGCACCTGGGGTGCGGCGGGGCCGGCCAGGGGGGTGGGGGGGAGGCCGAGCCAAGCCAGGCGGGGCGTGGGCTGCAGCTCGCACCCACCGCGTGTCCCCAGCAGGCGGCAGGCGGAGCCGGAGCACAGCGACGGGGAGGAGGACTTCTACTACACCGAGATGGACGTGCTGGCCGACGGGCTGTCCAGCCTGTCCCCGACATCCCCCACGGCCTCCGCACCCACTGCCTTCCCCCGCCTGGACCTGCCGGAGCCCCCGACCCTGTCCAGCCTGCTGCGCCCGCTGGCCCTGCCCCCGGTCCCCGTGCTGAGCTCTGGGGCACCCCCTGAGGTGTGCCGCGGTGACGACTCCTACCAGGTGGGTGAGGCCACAGGCAGCCGCTCCGGGAGAGTCTCAGGGCGCTCGGGACGGGGGAGAGGACATAGCTGCGTCTCCTTTCAGGGCTGCCTGGCCCCCATCCGCCTGGAGCCACAGCCCACCCCTGTCCGGACCTGTGTGCCAACCCTGCCCTCCAAGCTTGGTGCCAACCCGAGGTGCGTGCGTGGGGAGGGGTCAGGGCAGGTGTGCGGGGGAGGGTGGCGCGGAGTGCAGCCTGGCACCAGCCCGTGTCTCCTCTGGGTACCCCCCAGGAAGCCGCGTGGTGACGCCAAGAAGTGCCGGAAAGTGTATGGCCTGGAGCGGCGGGACCTGTGGTGCACGGCCTGCCGCTGGAAGAAGGCGTGCCAGCGCTTCCTGGACTGAGCGCCCGCGGGCACCGTGCCCGCTCGCGGGACCCCGCCGGGGAGGAAAGCAGCTGCCACCGCCCCCAGCCCAGGGCTCTTCCCGCCACAGGGTCTGCTTCTTGATGGTGGGGGAAGTTGGTGACCCTGGACCCCCCGAGGCTTGGGGGAGGTCCCACCACTCAAAGTGCCTCTGAAGAAACCAGCCTTTTGCACTAAACCTCAGTAGCTGGCCCTTTGGCCCCGGGTCCCTGGGTGGGGGCTGCCGCCTGTCCTGCCTGTCAGCCCACAGACCTGTCGGGGCCATGTGGGGGGCCATGTGGGGGCCGGCCTCTGATGCACTTCGAGCGGTCCCTGTGGGGGACCACCCGCCCTGCTTGTCAGCCCATGGACTTGTGGGGGCCGGTCTGTGATGCACTTTGAGGGGTGTCGTGGGGGCCTCCCCTGCCCACACTTAACCCAGCGGTTCCAGGGGGTGACGTTTGTGTCGTGTTTGCGAAGCTCAGGTGTCTCGAGTCTGGGCCGCGCCAGGCAAGGAGAAAAATTAAAGATTTGGGTTTTTCCAGAAGCCGTGTCTGTGTCCTGGCGGGGGGGAACCGAGACCCTGCCAAAGGCAGGGGTGGTGGGTGGGCAGACCCAGGAGGCCCTGACACAGGAAGAGGGGGTGCCATGAAAGACTCAGGAGGCCTCCGCTCGAGCCGCAGTTTCCCAGTTTATTGGAAGTGGAAGCTTTGCAAGAAGGTCGAACTAACCCGTCACAGGAAGGACGGCCCTGGGCAGGCCCGGAGCGGCGGCTGCGGACCGGAAGGGGCCGCGCCCTGCCCTGCGGCTGCGGACTATGGCGGCTGCGATTGATTTTCTGCCGACCGATCACAGAGTCGTCTCCCAAACAATAAACACATCTCCAGTACAAACACAGGCGTAGGGTAATCACTACAAAGGGGTATAATGTAGATTGTCCCCAAGGGGGGAAGAACACAATTTTCAAACACTGCCCTTGTCTGTCGGTTTTGCTTTTGTTGACAGGTTGAGAGCATGTTGGAAAAATAAATATTTAGGAAAAGCGCACACAGAGCGCCCTCACTACAAGGAGTTCTGGAAGGGACACACACAAAACACAGTATAGAACCCAGAAAATAAGACCGACCAGTAAGTATGGCTTTCTTAAGCGTCGCACACGTCACAGAATGAGCGAAAATAAGATCATCTTTCATCATATTGCAAAAAGTTCCAGTTTTTGCATTTTCTCAGAGTTTCTTTTTTAAAAAGGAAGATGTGCAAAGTCGGAAGGAGTAGCTGTGTCTCGAGTTGAGGTCCCTATTCAGTCCTGGCAGTGTTACGACTGTTTCCCAAAACCCAGAGTCCGAACATACAACCTGGTCAGGATCCAGAGCTTGATACAAAAGTCCTACAGGTTCCCTGTCCCCCCCCCACCCCAAAGAACTCACCACTCAACGCACTGCATTTTCCACTTTGGTGTTGCAAACACCAAAATACAGACAGACACGAACAAAAAGGTACAAAACGTGAAATGTAATCTACACATTTTTTCCTCTTCATAAAAAAATATTTATTAGGTTTAAACATTGATTAAAAAAAAAAAACCAGTCACGTAAAAAAACCCTTCGCCACACGCCTTTTCCCTCCACGCCTCCTGAGTGGGCGCGTTCACCTCCACGGACGGCGGCCAGCCGCCCAGCGCACGCCCGGCGGACTGGGTGGGCAGGGGTGGGGCCCTCGGTTTTCCAGTACAGTGTTGATTTTAGGAAGAAAATGCCCCTGTGGCACTGACAGCGACCCCCCGAAAACGTCAGCAAGGGTGGTCGGGAGCAGGGAGCGGCGGGTCAGAGCGAGATGTCCTGAGTGCGAGGCAGAGGTGGCCCGGGGGTGGGCGGGGCGGCCTGAGCGGTGGGACCAGTACAAAACCCAGAGACACTGTTGGTAGCAAAGGTCTGGTTTCCAAATACATTTGTAAGAAAGGAGGTCTGTTTAGAAAAGGGTCAGAAAGTCGGGGAGGTACATAGTTCTGAGGGCCCCATGAGGGGTGCAGCCCGGGGCCTCACTGGTGAAAGGCAGCAAGGGAAGTATGTCCCAGAGCCCTGCACTGGCCTCGCCACTTCGGTGTCAGGAAGGGCGGCCTTCGTCCCCACGTCCCCACGGAGGACAGGAGTGCGGGCGGCCCCATCCGCGCCCTCTATCTCGGGGTGCCCGGCTCCCCAGCAGCCGCCCCGGGCAAGCACTCCAGGTCACCATCGGAACCCAAGGTAGGGACTCGTGGGATTCTCCTGTTTCCACCTAAAAAGAATAGATGTGACTCCGCGGCCAGCTGCATAGCAGCTGACAGCCCGTGGCCTGAGAGAACAGGAACACGGTCTTCGGCAGGGGCCTCCGCCGGGCGGGCGCAGGGCGGAATGTCTGAGTAGAGAGTGCGGTTCCCGGCGGCCCGGCGGGAAGGGGACAGAGCAGGGCGGGTCCTGCGGCCCAGGGCACGGTCCTCCCAGCGGGGCCCTTGCTTTTCACTCAGAAAAGACCGGAGTCGTGAAGCGGCGGTGAGCTCATCTCCAGAGCCGACGGACGGACCGACAGGCGGAAGGTAAGACAACGCCAGGCTTCGTCACGCCAGAAAAATAATGCCAACCACATAATCGTATGCAACTACCTCAAATACGTCTCCGACGACTTAAAAAGTTTGGTTACCCACGCGGGGAGGTGTGAGCAGCACGAGCGGTCCAGTCCCCACCCCCACTGTTAGCAGCAACAAGGCAAGGGCACCCGGGGGCAGGGGGCGAGCGGGAGCAGCCTGGGCACGACGGCGGGGCCGAGGGGCTGAGGCCGCCCCGGGCTCCCCAAGGAAGTGCGGAACGGAGAGCCCGGGCGCCCCGAAGGGACCTGAGTGGCCGGCAGCGGGGAGCTCCGAGCCCTGCACCAGAGGAGCATGGCACGTCGGTCCTCACCCGGCCGCCTCCACGGGAAGATAGCACCTGGGAGACCTCGGCCCTGGCCGGGGCTTCTGCAGCTGTTCGATGGGAAGCACCAAAGCCCAGAGGCGGGAGGGCCCCAGGGCTTCCTGGACACTGAGCCTGAGTTCCACGAGGAATGGCCACGACTGCGGCAGAAGGCTGTGGCCGTGGCCGTAGGCAGTGACCAGGCTGCTGAGAAAGGGCGAGCAGAGCGGGGGGGGGGGGGCTCCAGCACTGGACATCGGATGTATGCAACACCTTCCTTAACGTCCCTTGGACCTGTGGCCTCGGGGACGACGCTCAGGACTCCGACCAGTCCCGACCGTGACCTGGTCATCGGGCCATCGTGCGTCCTAAGAACCGGCTGGCCACATGGGCTCCCTTAATGCCCTAGCCACACGTACCTGCCGGGGACCCTCCCTTCGTCCCTGCAGACACGAGGGAACGTGTGCTCTCCCTCTGCTCAAACCCACCCTGTGCCCCCCAACGTCCTGTTCGGTCCCGGAGCCCCGACTCGCTGGGGTCATGCCTGCCTCAGAGCCCGTGGGCTTCCGTGTGTGTCTGGGGGCAGGAGCAGAACAAAGGGGTCAGCGTGGTCTGGCCCCAGGCGAGAGCAGATCCCTAGGCAAACACGCGTGCACACGCACACACACACGCACGCACACACATGTGCACGCACACACACACGCATGGTGGAGGGGGGCACGGCCACGGCCCCGCCCCCAGGAGGGATGGCAGGGCCCCCGCCCCGCAGCCTAGGAGATCCAGGAGAAGTCCTTGTCGGGCGCGCCCGGGGGGCTGCCGGGTCCCCGCGGTGAGTCCTCGTCCTCCTTCTCGGCCACCAGCAGCGCGTCCTCGTGGGCCAGGCCCACCTCGTCTTCGTCCTCACACAGCTCCTCCTCGCCCTCCCCCCGCGGGTCGTCCGGGTCTTCCAGGTAGGGCCCATCGCCAGGGAACAGCTCGGGGGAGCCCTCGGTGCCACCGCCGTCCAGGGGCCCGGCCACGCCTCGGCCCGCGCAGTCAGCACAGACGCCGTGACGCCGCGAGCCATGCTTGATGCCCACGCTGGCGGCTGACATGAACACGCGGCTGCACAACTTGCACACGTACTTCTTGTCCTTGCTGTGGACCTGCGGGGGAGCGGGTGGTCAGCGCGCGGGGCGGGGGGGGGGGGAGCGTTGGTGTGGGGGGATGGGCGGTTAGTGGGGGGCATGGGTGGTCAGCGCGGGGAAGGGGGAGGGGGTGGTCAGAGTGCAGGGGGATGGGCGGTCAGTGAGGGGGATGGGCGGTCAGTGAGGGGGATGGGCGGTCAGTGAGGGGGGATGGGCGGTCAGTGAGGGGGATGAGCGGTCAGTGAGGGGGATGGGCGGTCAGTGAGGGGGAAGGGGGAGGGGGTGGTCAGTGCAGGGGGATGGGCAGTCAGTGAGGGGGATGGGCAGTCAGCATGGGGGAAGGGGGAGGGGGTGGTCAGAGTGCAGGGGGATGGGCGGTCAGTGAGGGGGGATGGGCGGTCAGTGAGGGGGATGGGCGGTCAGTGAGGGGGATGGGCGGTCAGCGCGGGGAAGAGGGACGGGTGGTCGGTGCAGGGAGCAGGAGGCTGCAGTTTTAATTCCTCAGATTTTTCGGAGTTCTCTGGTGTCCAGAGCAGTGAAGTAAATGAGAACACAGCGAGTGGTGTCAGGGTGGGAAAGGTTTGCTGAGCGCGTCTTCCCCCACACCCGGAACACACCCTCACCGACGGGTCCCCGTCCTGGGGGCTGGGCCCTTGGAAGGGGCCCCTTCCCCGTCCTGGCCGGAGGGCTCCTCATCGCCCAGCACAGGGGCTCCACAGGCGGCCGCGAACGGTCCCCGCCCACGGAGACCATCGCTCCACGGTTCGCAGCCGCCCAGCGTCCACCGGCTGGGCCCCGACACGTCCTGAATCTAGAAACGGAGCCTCACACGACGCGGTCCCCGGGACCCTCCCGTCTGTCTCTTCCGTTTGTTCTATTTTCCAGCCAGGGCCCCCTCGACCCTCCCCCGACAGAAGCTGTTCTGAGAGCCGGCCGGGCTGCGCCGGGGGAGGCAGCGTCCACGGACACCCCTCAAGACCCAGGGTTCCCAAGGAGGGAGTCGGGGGCTGTGCCAGGACGGCCCGGAGCGACTAAGGCGTCGTGGGGAGCCCCTCGGCCAGCGCCAGATGGCCGGGCCCCTGTTCGGACAAGCACGTGGAGGAGAGAGGGAGGCTGCGGGCGCCGTGGCAACCCAGGGCTCGTCCTCAATGGGAGGCCGCTCCTGAGACCCCCCCACCCGGAGGACTCCCAGCGCCGCCGCCCCAGTCCCTCCCACTGCACGCGACGGCGTTTGCCCATCTGCCCGGAGGGGACGCCGAGTGCCCCTACTGCTGGCAGACGCTCAGCGGCTTCTGGAGGTCGGGGCTCCCAACCACGAAAGGGGAAGACACGGAGCCTCTTCTCAGAAAAAGGCAAACCTGCACACATTTTAAGTACATTTTCAGGGATTTATGTTCCTCCCTGAAGCCCAAGCAGGACCCCAGGACGGAAACCTGGCCCCATCCCCGGTAAAAGACAAGGGCCACACAGAGCCTCGGACAGAGGACGTGGTTTTGCTAGGGAAGCCGTCACGGCCTGCGGAGCGACAACCTCCAGCACCTGAGTGTGGCCAGCGAGCCACCGTTCACCTCCGAGTGGGACAGCGTGGGCGTCGGCGCGTGTGTCCCCCCAGGTTTCCGTGCTAACGTGAGCCTCTGTGGCTCTCAGGGTGGGCTCCGCAGAGGGGCCACATGGACGAAAGGCCAGCTCTGCAGTCGGCGGCCTCAAGTTAGCCGCAGCGACTGCCTCACAGACCTGCCGTCCAGGCCGGGGCTACCGCTTCCCCCGCTGCTGGACCCCACGACGGGGGTGGGGGGACACCGCAGGCCGGGCCATGGGACATCCCTCGGTCAGCTGGGCTGGGCCCCCCTGCCTCTTGGGACTGTCCGCACTCCAGCTTTGCTGCCTGACTTCACGGGAGTCTTCCCGGGTGTCCTCACCCCCGAATAAGAGCCCCCACTGGGCTGGAAAGATGAAACAACAGGCTAGTAAGGTTGCCCCGTGCAGAGAGCCAACGGGGGGATCCAAGCAGAGTAAATCTGGATGCGACCCCAAAGTGAGGCAGAGCCCCCCACGCACCCCAGATGGACACACACAGGCAAAGACCCCACTCGTCCACGCAGCTCCCCTCATCAGCAGCCAGGCCTGAGGGTGTCACCCGGCCCTCCCCCAGCCACCTGCTGCCCTTGCGCTAGGGCACCCCTGGGTCACCCTCACCACAGCCCACACAGCCCTCCCACACCTCCTGGGGCTTCTCAGCATGCTGCAGGGTCAGCCAAGTCTGTGCCCTGAGGACGACTCCTGACACCGTGCAGATTCCCAGACTCATGACATCACCCCGATGCCCTCTCCCGGCCCCTGTGGCACAGGCTGAGGGCTCTGGGCATCTGCCCCCAGGGCCGCCTCCACCGCGTCAGTCCTGCAAGCTCCAGCTGGCCCCACCCTCAGCCCCGAACCCCGCCTTGAGTGCGTGTCTCAAGAAGATGACACTGTGCACAACCTTGTGGTCCAGCCGTCGCTCCCACAGTTCATCTCGCCTGCCCAAGGCTCCCTTGTCCTGGGTGTTTTGGCAAATCTGCCTCCGTGTTTCAAGGACGACCTTCTGTCACTCCTTGACCGAGCACATGCAACCATTCAGCACCTGCCGGCTGGGTGCCCGCCACTGCCAGGCAACCCAACACTTACAAGGCCATGGGGGAGCCAGGGCGTCCCACCATGACTTGGAGCCGGGGCACTGGAGGAAGTGACATGGTGGGACACGAGGGGCCCAGGGCAGGGGTCCTGGCAGGGGAGGAAGCACTTGCCAAGGCCTGGTTGGAGCTTGCCAAAGCCAGGCCGAGCTCTGGGGCTGGGGGTGCTGTGGCCCACCTGCTTTCTGCCCCAAGTCTCAGTGGGTGGAGCTTCTCAGGAAGGGTGGGGGTCAACACGGCTCCACCTACTCAACTGGCCTTCCCCCTGCAGAGCAGAACCTGCTTTAGGGCTTCCCATGGCCTTCTGGGCAGCCCACATCATCACCCCAGCTTTCTGGACCTCTCAGCCCGGCACAGAGTGGGCCCAGCTGACCCCATGAGGACCCCATGCTAATTACCCTCCACTGACCATCATGCCAGCCCCATGCTGACCCTGTGACAGCCCATGCGACCCCATGCTGACTCCATGATGACACTGTGATGACCCATGCTGACCCATGCCGACCCCATGACAACCCACGCTGACCCATGATGACCATGTGATGACCCACACTGACCCCACGCTGACCCATGACAATCCACGCTGACCCCAGGCCTACCCTGTGTGACCCTATGGTGACCCATGCTGACCCCAGGTCCACCCCATGCTGACCCTGTGACGACCCATGCTGGCCCCATGCTGACCCTGTGTTGACCCTGTGATGACCCACATTGACCCCTCGATGACACCATGCCAACCCCATGCAACCTTGTGACGACCCACACTGACCCCATCCCGACCCCGTGGTGACCTTATGACAACCCATGCTAACCCCATGCAGACCTGGTGATGCCCCATACACCCCATGCTGACCCCCTGATGACCCATGCTGACCCATGCCAACCCCGTGACAACCTATGCTCACCCTATGCCGACTCTGTGATGACCCATGCGACCCCGTGCCGACCCTGTGACGACCACGCTGACCCTATGCCGACTCTGTGATGACCCATGCGACCCCGTGCCGACCCTGCGACGACCCACGCTGACCCCATGCTGACCCCCCGCCCCCACTCACCAGCGTGTGCCGCTTCATGTGCTCACGCCGCGTGAACTTCTTGCCGCAGATCTCGCAGGGGTAGGGCCGCTCCCCGGTGTGAGAGCGCATGTGCCGCTTGAGGATGCACTGGTGCATGGCCGAGAAGCTGCAGTAGGGACACTTGAACTTCTTTCTGATCACCGTGAACTCGTTCACTGAAAGACAGCAGACCCGCGAACTCAGTGAGCCGCCCGCCCCCGCCAAGCCCGCCCGGACGCCCCCATGAGGCCCACGCGTCCCACCGAAGGTTGGAGGCCGCCGCTTCCAGCGCTGCCGGCCACAGGGCCGTGAGCGTCCGAGACCCCGTGAGCGCCGCACACGCTGTCGGAACGGAGAATGACAGTGTGACGACACGTGAAGCCGGAGTCTGGGCCCCAGCCTGCGGCTCCGCTCAAGCCCACGGGCCACTGGGGGCCAGGAGCCACCGGGCAGAGCTGGCCCCTCCAGGCACCCGCAGGCCAGAGGCACTTTTAATGTCCAGAGGGAAGGTGCCGTCTAAGCAGCTGGGGGCACAGCCGAGGGAGAGGCTCGGGTCAGCCCCCAATGTGCAGCAGGACCGCTGAGTGGCCTCTGTCCCGGGTGTGACTCCTCTTGCCCGTTCTGCCTGCATTTCAGGAAGCGATGCCACGGGCCCCAGAGGGGTCATCCTGTGACCTGCTCAAGTGCACGGCAGCGGCCGCATCCCACACCAGGACGTGGCCACCCTTCAGAGGCACCTTGCCTCACACTCCAGGGCATCTCCTGGTGGGGATCATGGGGTCTGGGGTCCCATGCATCAGACCCACTGTGCAGCGCCCCACCAAGCACGGGGCAGCTTATCCTGAGTGGTGCCCTCGGCGATGGGCACACCCAGACACCACAGTTAGCCCCTCTGGAACACGCAGAGCCTCCACCCAGTAACCCCATTAACCTTGAGGACTGGAAGCAATCGTCCCAGACTTCACCAGGATCGCTGAGAGTGGCCAGGGCCTGGGATCTCACTTCTTGGCACACAAGGAGCCCGGCCGTGGACACTTGTCCAGACGCATTTCCCCAGGGCCCTCACGCTCTACAGCCCGGACGGCACCTGGCCAGCTGGACATGGCACCAGCACCCCAAACACAGGCCAAAGGTCCCCACAGTCACAAACACTGGCCAAGGCCAAAGGCAGGCTGCTGGAATGAACCCCAGGAGGGGTGCGGACACCGTCAGCCCGGTGGTCGTCCACTGGGTCCTCCGAACCCTACCAAATGTCCAAGTGTGGCAGGCCCTGGCCACAGTCACCACTGCCCCAGGAGGTGCCCAGGCAGCAGATAAGAAAACAAATGCCCCAGAGTGACACAGCCCAAGACAGCGGGACCCAGCGAAGCTAAGGTGACTCAGAGCCTGGGTCCCTCTTGCAGGAGGGAAGCAGCCAGCCTACTGGAAGGATGACCACCTGTCCCCACAACCGTGGGCCGCCCACCATGCCGCCCAGTAGCAGGGGCCCTCCCTGCCATCTCTGTGAGCCATGCCCACGGCCCCGAGACCCATTCTGCTGTTCAGGCCCAGCCATGGGCATGTCAGCACGGAAACGACAGGTGCAGAGTGGCAGGAACCACACTGGCTCCTGGGCTCCCTGTGCCGAGCTGGCCCTCACCGCTGCACCTCTGCCCTAACACACGCCTGCTTCAGTGTGTGGAAACGCTGTGTTGCTCTCTCTGCTTTATGCTCAACGTGAGGCTCGAACTCACAACCCTGAGATCAAGAGTCGCACACTTCACGACTGAGCCAGCTGGACGCCCCAGAGAGCAGTCTCCAACTTTTTTTTTCAAGTATTTCTTGGGGCGCCTGGTGACTCAGTGGGTTAAAGCCTCTGCCTTCAGCTCAGGTCATGATCCCAGGGTCCTGGGATCGAGCCCCGCATCGGGCTCTCTGCTCAGCGGGGAGCCTGCTTCCTCCTCTCTGTCTGTCTGCCTCTTTGCCTGCTTGTGGTCTCTATCAAATTAAAAAATAATAATAATAATAATCTAAAATAAATAAATAAATAAATAAATAAAGTATTTCTTGCATGAACCCTTAAAGGGCATCTAAACATGCAAGCAACCCAGATTTCTTTTGTTCCCACGGGCAGTGGTGCGAGCCTGTCCCACTGTGTGCCTAGAGCTCCAGGCCCTGGTGTGAGAGTCGGTCCTCCCAGCACAGCCTTCCAGGGTGACTGACCTCTAGGCATCCTCAGGCCCCCACGGCCCCAGCACTAGGCTGTGTGGACTTGATCACAGCTCACAACCGATGCCACTGCCTGGAGCCTGGCCGCCCGCTCGCCCCGTGGTCTCCATGCCCGTAAGAGGGACGCTGCATCCCCCCAACACCTCTCTCGGAAATCTGTCCTGGCCAAGGCAGTAGAGCATTTGCTCCCAATCAGAAGTTCTGTCCATGTGCTTGCTGGCACAGGGGCGCGTGTGCGTGCGTGTGGCGGGAGCCGGGGGCGGGACGGACACCGCAGCCGTGCCTCGGGGAAGACAGCAAAACCAGAAGGCCGCAGGGAGCACAGAAGGCACGTGGCAGCCCGCGTGCACCCCGCGTCCCAGCCACGAGGACCACCTCAGCTGACAGCTCAGCGTCTGACCTCGACTCTCCTCTCTACGCACAAACAGGTTCTAGATCGCAGACTGGAACGGTGACATACAGTCACGCAGGCCACTATTCCGCTAACACGCGGTGGCCGGCTGTCCACGCCACCATTTCAGCGGCGGCCTGCACGGGTCTGGGGCCCTCACTGACCCAGCGGAGACCTTCCTGCTGGATGTCCACGCCGCGCCCGCCGCTCGGCCCCCGTGCACGAGTCCGTGAGCTCCCCGATGGGGGTGCCTTGCCTCCTGCACGCACAGCCTGAGAAGAGGCACGGGCCGAGCTGCCGCCACCTGTCCCCGCGCGGCCGTCCTGTCTGCTGCCCTCGGCCGAGGTGCAGGGAAGCCGTGCGGGTGTGCCGGACATCGGTGCCCGCTGTCACCGTACGCGCTCTGCCAGCCTGGCCTCCGGGCTGGAGGAGAGAGCTGCAGGAGTTTCTGGGGTGTCCGTGCAGCCAGAAGGGAGCTGCCCTTCCTAAGGGAGGGCCTCGAGCCAGGGGGAGCTCAGGCTGTGGCCCCCGGAGCAGGGCTCCTGCACCCCCACAGCGGGACCGAGTCAGGGAAGCCTCGCAGCCCGCACACTCGATGCAGCCGGGCCGGCCCGCAGACCAGGCCTGCCGGGGTCGTCCCCTCGGCTCTGCGCCTCCGGTCCTCCCCAGGGGTTCTCCAAGGCACCGTGATCCCACTTTTCATCTTACACCAAATAAAGCAAAGGCACCACCCACTCTGGGATGGAGAGAAGAGGAAGTGAACTCTTGCCTCATTTTATTTAAAGCAACCTTTTCTGAGAATATTTGTTCATGGCCTCTGTTCTGCTTCTATAAACACGCAAGTTAAAATGCCCTATTATGTATTCTAGCCTTCTGTATTTAGCAACTTGGACTTACACGTGAAAAAGAATTGATTTCTGTGCAGAAGTGCTGCATTTTTTTCCCTAGAAAAACAACGGAGAATGCACAGGCGTGAGTGTGGCTGTTTGTTAGGGACCCTCCCTGGCTGGGAAGAGCCTGCGCGGGGCTCCAGGCACTAAAAACACACACTTTCTGAAGCAAAGAGGACGATGTTGGCTTTTTCTTACTATGTTCGTTTCCTGCCTCCACCAGAACAGCAGGAACGGGGCGGTCGAAGGCACCACAGAGCTACCCATCCGCAGCCGGGGAGCCAGAGTCTGGGACCCAGGTGTCGCAGGGCTGTGCCCCCTCCCGAGGCTCCAGGGAGGGTCCTTCCGGCCCCTTCTAGCTCCTGAGGGTCCAGGAGTGCTGGACTTGTGGCCACATCTTCCTGTCTCCGCCTCCTTCATGTGGCTTCTCCATGTCTGGGTCCCTCCTCTTCTGTCTCTTATAAGGACACTTGTCATTGGATTTAGGTCCAACTTGGATATTCCAAGATGTAGTTCTATCTGCGAAGATCCTTCTATCCACATAGGGTCACATCCACAGGTTCCGGGGATTAGGACGTGGACGCAGCTCTGGCGTGGGGGACACCATTCCACCACCTCCGGGAACGAACAGCACCGTGAGCAGTAAGGGAATGTTCCTTGGCTGTCATGATCAAAACAACTTCTTCTTGGAAAGAACCTGACACTTCCAGAACCTGTGACTTACAGTCTCTGTGTGTTCGGAAAACTTGCCACAGCACACGGTTTTCTTCTCATAAACGCTGAGAGAGCCTGAGAAGGTCAACAGTGACAGCGTCACTGAAATGATGGAAAAGCACAAATCCATCCAACCGAAGCAGACGCTCGCGGCCGCTCTGTCCAAACCAGAAGCCCTCCCTGAGACCGAGCGCTCCGGCGTGCACAGGAAGCTTATGGCCAAGAAGCAGGTTCCGATGCCGCAGTGGACTCTGCAGAGCAAGGAGCCCGGTGACACCTGATCCAGCGTTGAAAAAATGCATCTGTAGGAAGCCTGCGGGGCCGCCGCCGCCTGTCCTTGGCCCCCACCCCTGCCCCCGCCCCCACCCCTTGCAGCCCCGCAGGAGGGTCGGACGCGCCGGATAAGCAAACACCATTTCATGATCACCTCAAAGCCTCCAGGGAACCGCTGGCGATGCAGACGGCTGCACGAGGCGGCTTCTCCAGAAGGGCACACGGGTCTTCCCTCACGACCACCGCATGTTCACTCGGCTTCTGACTGTAATTTCCAAGCACTGCACTTCAAGTGCATTTCAAAAACAGGTCCAAACAGGAACCCCACTTTGTTTTTCCAATAATAAGTTTATTAACTTATAAGCGGCCAATTATTTTGTCTTAGAACATAGCGAAGCTCTAATGTGTCCAAACTACTTTTGAAAGGTTTTCAAACCCTACAGGAAGTGCATACAGCTGACTTACGCACGCCAGACATCCGCTTTGGGACCCCGCATTTGCGGGATCACACACTCAGGTTCTGCCTTATTCACTAGCAGAGTCAGCGAAAGCCACTGCGCGGCTGTCTGGAGCAGTGGCTTGCTCCCGCTTGCTGCTGTGCTGCATTCCATGGTACAACACCAACCCCCCCACCCCGCCACGGGCGCCGAGGGCCACCCGACCTCACGGACCATGGTGCTCAGATGGCTCCCAGACACGTCTTCTGCCGAACAGGCTCTCATTGCTCTTGGGCATACACCTAAGAACGGACCGTCCGGTCCACAGGGAACTTGCACGTTCTGTTTCAGCAATGGGGCCAGGCAGTGTTTCGCGTGGCCGCATCAGTCTACGTCCCCTCCAGCAGCGCACGAGCATCCCAGGGGCTGTGTCTTTGCAGAGGCCTGGCTCGGGCAGTCTGTGGGTCTCTGTCCTCCGGCCTGACGCGTACCGCGAGGCTGTTGTCTGCATGTCCCACCCACGGAAGGCACCACGCCCACTGGGCACGAGCTCGCTCAGGTCTCTTCCTTGATAACTAAGCTGCCTCTTTCTTAGATGTCTTTAAAGTTTTATGTATTCTGAGTATGAATCTTTTGTCAGATACATTTATGCAAACATGTTCTCCAGCCTCTGGTCCTTTTACTCTCTGAACAGCATCTTTAGTGGAAAAATTCGTGATTTTCACCATGTCCACTTAGACAAGTGCTTTTTATGAGCTTCTTGCAAACCACCGTGATCATGAAGCTATTGTCCTCGGTCGTCTCTCTGAAACCATACACTTTCTGATGCATCCCAAATTAATCTTTGTGCTTGGGGTGAGTTGGAAGTCAAGATTTGTTTTTTTCAACATCCGGAGCACTCAGGATCACGTACTGAAAAGACTGTCCGGCCTCGGGGCACGGCCGAGGCACCTCTGCCCAGGCCAGGGGTCAGACCATGTGGTCTGTGCGGACTGTGCCTGCGGTTGCTCCCTGGTGGTTCCACCACTCGGTGGACAGCCTCATCCTCATCCGGGCTGCCTGTGACAGCCACGCCTTTCCTCAAGCATCCAGATGCTTGCACATTGGGGCCCTGGGACCGCCCCTTGCAGGGTTGGCCATTTCCAAGAGAACTGTGTGCCTTTCACAGGCACCCACTATCACGTCGCCTTACTCACCCCAGCGCCAGACAACCCCGGGTGGTCCCTGCGCCTTGGAGCGCTAAGCCACCCTAAGCCTGCTTGCTCTGGACCAGCCGAGTGGTCCCTTTGGTCCCGAGGAGGCCACAGTCAGTCCCAAGGGCTCCCGGGGGAGCCCTACATGCTGTCTTACACCCCCTTCAGCTCCCAGTCCGACAGTGTTTTAAGGAATTGGCCCATTTCCCCCAGCTTGTCAAATGCGTTGATCTAAATTGTTCACAGTCTTTTCTTATTCTTGCTCTGATACCTGTAGGGTCTCAGGGGTGATCTCTATTTCACACCTTCTATGTAGAATCGGCACAGTCTTCCGTTCGTGCTGCTCACGCCTGACAGGGACTTGTGACTTTCACTGACCTGCACGGCTGCCTTCCCTGTTCTACCGCATCTGCCTCCGCTTCGCTGACGTGTCCTCTTGCGTGCACTCCCGCTTACTCTGGGTTTAATTCGCTCTCCCTTTTCTCATTCCTTGACCCAAAATTAGACTACGTGCAGCTCCGGGCACAAGGCCCCCGGCCCGTTTCTCCTGCGTCCTGCGGGTCCCGATGGGCTCTCTCGTCACACCACTCAGTGCAAAGTATTCTGCCATCTCCGCTGTGACTTCTTGGACTCGAGCATTACTTAAAAGTATGTTGTTTGATTTCCAAACGTTTGGGGGATATTCCAGTATCTTTTTGCTGCTGATCTGTAAAGAATGATGTCAGCGGGCTCAGAGAAGACGCGGACTCCACCGAGACCCGTCTGCCCTGGGAGCGCGTCACCAGCACCTGTCACCCGCACCGGAGATTCCACGTTTCGGATTACTCACGTTGTTACAGGTCAGCACCTGCCAAACACAGGTGGGAAACGTCCACGCAGAGTAGCAAGTTGAATCCAGGGATCTAGGAAGAGAGTGGTCCCATGTGACCGGATGGAGTCCCTGCAGAAACGTGGGGCTCAGTTAATATCTGGAAGCCGCTCACACCATCTCTGTCCTCAGTTACTCGTCCGCCGGCCCATCAATCACGGAGGAAATGGGTCCAAAGTCTCCCACTGGGACGTGAATTCATCTTTCTCCTTTGACTGCGGCCGACTTTCACATCACACATTCTAAAATCAGGCCTGTTCCGCCTCCCCCAGAACTGATCCCTTTACCATTACATGAGGTCCCTTGAGTCATAATTCTTCAGTTTACATTAATGTTAAGATTAAAGACTTTCTGTAGGGGCTTCCTTGGTTTACCTTTTTTTTTTTTTTTTTAACTTTTTATTCATTTGAGAGAGAGAGCATGACCAGGGGCGGGGGAGGCAGAGGGAGAAGCAGATCCCCGCTGAGCAGGGAGCCTGGCGTGGGGCTCCGGCTGGATGCCAGGACCCCGGGATCATGACCTGAGCCGAAGGCAGACACTTCACCCACTGGGCTGCCCAGGCGTCCTTCCTTGGCTTCTCTTACTATCTTTTTGCTTTAACACTTTCTGGGTCCTTATCTGTGAACGGCATCACCTACAAACAGTGAACTTTTTCCACCCCAAATTTTTCCATCTTTTTATTGCAGTGTTCAATCGACGCAGCCACGTGAAGTCTACCATCTACGGTCCTTCACTGCTCCCTGTGGGCCTTATCTCTAATGAGTCTTTTTCTCTTCGTAAGCCTCTGAGTTGTGCTTTACTGTTTCGGCCGTTAGGCACACGACTTCACAAGGAATGCCAGGAGCCTTCAGCAGTCCAGCTCATCTGTCCCAGACCCCTTGTGCTGCCACCATCTTGTGTGACACTCTGATTTCTGTTAAAAAAAAAACCCACAAGATCCTCGTTTCAGCGATCGAGATGCGTCCCGTCACACGCATGCACGGCCACTCTTGCTGTCGCTCGAGGGCTGGCGAGGGCTGGCTTCCGCGCTTGGTGGCGGCTGGGGGACGCGTGTGGACGACAGTGTCTCCACTCAGCCCCTCTGTGAACAACACCGTGGCAGGTGTGCAGGCGGTGGCCTCCCTGGCCCTCTGATCAAGACCGTCATCAGCCTGGCTCCCGGCGAAGCAGCGTCGGTCCTCGCTGGCCGCTTTTAAGACTTCCTTCTGTCACTGGTTTCCAGTAGTTTGACAGTCCTGTCCACAGACACCGTTTTCTGTCTGGCGCTCATTCTGCTCCAAGTTCCCGGAGCTTCTTGAACCTGTCGGCTGGTGACTTCCATCAGCTCCAGCAAACGAACTGTTCTCTTTGGGTGTGTCCTGCCCCGTTTCTGCCTTTCTCCGTTGAAAATCCAATTACACACGCGTTACACACATTCACCCTGTATCGTGTCTCTTTGCTTTTTCCCCATTCTTTTGTTTTCTTACTCTTTTAAAAAAATATTTTATTAAAAAATATTCTATTTACTTATTTGACAGAGAGAGCGAGCGGCAGAGGGAGAAGCAGACTCCCCACCAAGCTGGGCGCCGGATGCAGGACCTGATTCCAGGACTCCGGAGTCATGACCTCAGCTGAAGGCAGATGCTTACGGACTGAAGCACCCAGGTGTCCCCTCTTTCCTTTCTTTCCCTACAAGCTTCAGCGTGGACCTTCCCCAAGCTTCCAGTTCACGAACCCTGTCGTAGGTCGTGTCCAGACTGCTATTCGACTATGCAATGAATTCTTAATTTCAGACATTTTATTTTCGTTTCCAGAATGTCCCGAACATGTCAGTACGGAGGGTCTTCCCGTCTGCTTTTGCAGCTGGGACTTACGTCAGGGCACTCTGCTTCCGTGAGGCGCAGACTGCGGCCAGGCCAGCGGGGCACTTCCTGGGCTGCCCCTCTTCCTCGGTCTCACTGTTGCTGTCTCTCCTGCTGAGCAGACGGTCTTGGGAGGACTAACCTTCGCCCTGTAGGGCTCCGTGTGCGCTGCTGTCGGGACTGCTCTAATCTGGTTTTGGTCTCACTCTGAGGAAGAGGCTTTCACATCAAGGTGTGACCCCTCCAGAGTCTCCCCTGAAAGCCCAAGGTGCCTCCCATGTTCTGTTGGGTTTTTTCCTTTTTTAACTTTTATTTACTTACATAACCTCTACACCAAACGTGGGGCTGCAACTCATGACCCCAAGAGGAACAGTCGCACACTCCTCTGACCGGGGTGACTGGTGGCACCCCTGGGCTGTCTCCATTGTCTCTGTGATCCTCCCTGGGCTTGCACGGTGCCTCCTGTGTCCCAGGGCCACACCACTGTGCATATCTGCTCCGCTCCCGAGAGGCAGTCCTGTTGCACGGGGATTCTGGGTGGGGCTCAGTGTAAGGCTCAGAAGCTGAGAGAGCTCGTATGCAGACGTGGGGACTCTGTCTCCGTGGCTTCTTGCTTTTTGAGATTTGCTCCTCCGGTCCCAGTTATCCTGGGTGCCCTGAGGACACCCTCCGTCTCCTGGCCACAGAGCACCCTGCTCCAGTGTTTGGGAACCAGGCCAGAAACAAATCTGAGCGGAAAGCACAGCCCTTCAAGTCCCACCTGTGCCGGTCAGTCTCCAGGGTGTGTGTGCGTGTGTCGGCCAGATTCTCAAACAGATTTTGCCTGGAGAGTAAGCGCAGTACAAGCTGTCACAGCTGAAACTAGAAGTTCACCAAGTTTTCTTCAAGTGTTTTCTTTAAAATAAATCAATGCCTTTGCCCTAGCACTGGAGTTCTGTGCATAAGGCCAAGACCGATAAGAAGCAACACCAGATTATAGATTTCAAGTTTGGGGTTTGTTTCTGGAGGCAAGAGCTGCTAAACACGACACAGCGTGGGGCTTGCACTCACGGCCCCAGGATCAAGAGTCGTGTGCTCCACCAACGGAGCCAGCCGGGTGCCCCCGAGAGCCTGTATTTTAAATGCAACCTAACTCAGTCAAGTAGTAGCCCTCGGTGGGCGGCGGTCTCCACGCCTAGCCACGGCGCGACCCTGGCATCTCTCCTCTCCACCGCATGAACGTGGCAGGGACGCCCAGCTGTGCCGCGCTGTGCCGGCAAGCACGCCCAGGTGAGAAGCTTTCACTGCTGAAGTTCTCTGTGTTTAGAGCAACTGATGTTACGTATTGATAAGTCTTTCTAAAAAACTCTTTGGAATCAATCATGAGCCGCGTTTCAGTGAGAAATTCAACGAAATGTAACAGCTAAAGTGTGCACGCGCACCTCGGAGAACCCCACGGCCGATGGCCGCGCAGCACGGCGGGCACAAGGTTGGACGCCAGGACAGTCAGACGGCTTTCCCTTCTAAAACGGGTCTTGTGCCCTGACACCGGACTGTCTACTATAACTGACTTCCTCATTTTTTCTTTTTACAAACTTCTTTCTTTCAGGTACTAAGGAACCCGTCTGAAATGTCTTAATTGTTTCAACATTTTAAAGATTTTTTAAAAAGATTTTATTTATTTATTAGAGAGAGAGAACAAAACAGGCAGAGAAGCAGGCAGAGGGGGAGGGGGAACAGGCTCCCCGCTGAGCAGAGAGCCCGAGGCGGGGCTCGACCCCAGGACCCTGAGATGATCATGACCCGAGCCGAAGGCAGAGGCTTAACCTACTGAGCCCCCCAGGCGTCCCCAATTTTTTTTTTTATTTATAAGTATCTCCATAGCCAAAGTGGGGCTTGAACTCACAACCCTGCCATCAAGAATGGCCCCACCGACTGAGCCAGCAGGTGCCACAACTGTCTTAAAAGTTGAACAAAAACCTTTCAGTACGACAGCACAGACAGACACTCCCCCGCGCAGGTGCCCCTGTGAGCCGCTGGTCCGCGCTGTCCACCCCAAGGACAAGTCAGCTGACCAAATAAAAGGAAAACGGCCACCACAGAGTCTCCGTGTCCCCACCCCGGGGACTCGGAGTGCAGACGTCTACACAGGCCACTTCTGCCACGGGGTGTCCACACTTCGCCATAACCTGCCTGGGACCTCCCAGCTCGAAGACCCATCAGGACAGTAGACAGTAGACGGGGACTTCCATAAAGCCATGAGGCACTGATCTCTGGGAAGGATCACCTGCCTGGTCACCTTGACCTCGACTGGTCCTTTACCACTTTGACAACAAGTCTCTCAGCCTCTGGAAACCTGGCTCTTCCTTAGTGAAGGAAGTGGGCCCAGCAGGAGCAGCTGAGGCTCCTCCCAGACTCCGCCCAGCCACAGCCACGACGCGGACTGGAGGGGTTGGGGGGGGCGCTGCCTGTTTCCTTCCCGGGAAACCGTGTGCTGCTCGAGAACTGGCAGCTTCTGCGTCCTGGACCGCTGCCCCCCAACTACGACCACCTGCTCGGTGTACAGAGGCAGATGCGGAACCCAAGGCGTCCGGCGTCGGTGGACAAGAGCAAACACAAGGAGGTCCTTCCGAAAAGAAGCGTCGTTTCAGCAGCTCTGCTCCCGGGGCCGTCTCCTTGGAGAGATGCTGGGCGACACGCGCACCGAGAACACCGTGGCTAGGCTTTGTCTTGGGTATTTCCAGACCTCATGGGGGGCAGAGCCCCTTGGTTCCTTTCTTGAGGGAGGGAGCCTGCTCTTCTGCCCCCATAGCTGGCAATCCTACACGACCCCAGTGACCCCAAGCCCTCGCTGGGAGGCTGGAGACACCTGCGCCGCCGGCCCCACCCAAAAGGCCTCCACTCGGCTGCCGGTGGCGGAGCCAGGAAGTCTCAGCTTCAAAGCCTCACACGGACGCCTGGTCCCAACCCCTGCAGCTGCCCCCGTCCTGACGTGGTTTCGCCATCACCCAGTGGCCACCGACCCCGAACACCAGGCCTGGCCGCAGAGAGGCGCGTGGGAACGTCTGCTCCATGCAGAATGGGGTCCGGTCAAGTCTGTCCAGCCTCAATGCTATCCTATGCAGAGGCACCGGGGTCCACAGGGTGCTTCTCTCGTGGCTTCTTAGATGACTTCATGAAAAGGCTGTCGGAGCTCGGGGAGAGCCCAGCAGGCCTGGGGGGTGGGGCACTGGCCATGCGGGGAGATGGAAGAAGCCCCGGGCATCCGGGCCGGCCCGCGGCCCCCACACAGACCCTCCCAGGCGACAGTCGGGGCCGACTCCAGAGGAGTCCTCGCTGCCGAGCCCAGGGCTCCAGGCGTCAAGGGCCTCGATCTCGAACCAGAGAGACAAGTCACAGGTGCTCGGGTGTGAGGACACCACCTTGTGCCAGGCCCCTGCCTGTCGCCACGAGGACCACGAGGGCATCTGGAAGGAAGGCTCCCGCGGATTCTCAACAGACAGACGCTCAAAGGGAAAATCCTCTTCGTTCACGGAACGCAGCGGCCCCACAAACCACCTTGCCGGGGAAGAGGAATCCTTTACTTCATTCCAAACCCGAAACACGTGGTTAGGCTCTTCTTAACGATTTCTTCTTCTTCAGGGAGACAAAGGAAACTAACAGGCCTTTTCTCTATAAACAACCCCTCCGGCCCGGGGAACAGAGGACAGCTTGTTCTGTGTGGCCTTCCTGGGGTCCCAGAGCCCTCCGAGTCCGCGCTGGTCACGCAAACACCCAGCCCCGCCTGCAAAGCCGCCTCAGGACCAGTGAGCACTGCTGACTTTAACCGCTGCCGTCTGAGCCGAATGTCTTTCCACGAGGGGCAGACGTTCCCCAAGAACCCTCCTCCTTCGGTGGAAAAGGGCACTTGTGTTTAACTTTGTTCAAACCCGTGTTTCTACTCCACAAGCATGGAGACTGGGAAGCACGGCAGCGGTGAGGACGGACGTCAGGTGCGCTGCGGTCGCACGGCTGTCATCCGAAGACAGCACCACGCTACCTGTCGCCGATGCTACGTATTCACAGGGAACACCTGTGTCCACACGTGGGCGGCTTCAGTCTACATGACCAGAGTCACTACTGCAGAGCTGGACGTGCCTCGCCCGGTGGAGCTGAGCCAGCAGGACAGAGTGGAACAGCGGCTTCCAGCACAGAAACTCCTTACCAGCCTCTGAGCATGGCCCGGGACACGCGGACACGCCAGGGATGCACATGAGCGCACGCGGAGTTCAGGGCACACACGTGCCACATGGGCAGACGACCCGGGACACCGGGGCACGTGGCGGCCCCTCCCATCTTACCTGGGCTGGGGGGGGCGGTGCTGTCCTGGGACCGGTCTGGCCATTCACCAGAGCGGGCATCCCGGGCTCTGAGTGGAGGGCGGAGGGGCCCGAGGGAGGGGCTTCTGCTCTGCCATCAGCATCCCCCCAGGAGGACTGGGGCTGGTGCCAGGCCCTGGGAACACAAGAAACGAGTCTCAGCGCGTGAGCGCACGCCACTGGCGGGCTTGCCCCCAAGTTCCAGAAGTGGTCGTGTGGTCTTGCTGTTGCGCGGAGCGCTCCGGGTCTGTTTGGGCGTCTATCAGCTCAGCAGCCCCGACAGCAGGGTCTCCGCACGCAGCTTGCTTGGGGTGGGGATCTCTCTCCCAGAAGCGAAATGATTACGACAGAGGGTCGCACCCCAGGAAGTCGGACACGCGGGCAGAACATGGGCACACGCACGCCCGCGGCCTGGAGAAGCGATCTTCTGGAAAACACTCCAAGGTGTGTTGCGCTGGCTGTCTACCTAGAAGCTAGTGGCATAGTCCAAAATTCCAGCGTCGATCCAGAATCGAGGACAGATTTACACCCGGTGAGGACTTCTCTCTAAGCCACACCCAGGACAGAAACCAGCTCGGCAGTTTCCCGCAAAGTGCTCCTGGGCATCTGGGCAGCCCGTGGGTACAAGGGTCGGAAAGGGACGGCACAGCACGGTGGCAGCCCCTGGTCCCGTGCAGGGAGCTCCCACTGCCGCTCCCCGGGACCTTCCCGGTGTCCCTCCCTGGAGCAGCAGGAGGGAACTTGGCCCATCCTTCCACTCAGACGGCTCAGCACCAGCTCTGACTCGGAGGGGGAGACCCCAGGCTCTTTCTCAGAAGCAGCGTCTACCGGTCAAGCGGCGACAATCACCAGGGACGACGCTTCTCAGGTCGGAGTCACCTCGGCTGTTGGAAGGACGTGGCAGCTCTACGGGACACTCGTCCCCCCGGGCCCGCGGTGAGCCGGCCTCCTTCCCTCCAGCGGTTCCAGGAAATCAAGTAGCAACCCGCGTGCGCCAGACGTTCTGCCGGTCCGAGAAGGCGACGCCGGAGTCCAGGCCCCCCAGACCCCGGCTCGCTCGCAAATACAACTTGTAACCCAGAACCGCGCCTCAGCCAGTCAGCGTTTCTCATAGTTTCTAGTCCGTAAACGGTGACTCTGAATAGGCAGGGGCTCGCCTACCACTGAACACGTAACGGAGGAAAGAGAATCGAGTTCGGCTCACACAGAAAGCACGCAAGCTTCTTTAACCAGGTAAAGGCCGCAGGTCTAGAAAGAAACCATCTGCTGAAGCCACCAGCCAAGCCCCTGTGATCAGACCCCGAGACCTTCCCTAGAAGGTTCCACACTGTCCCGAGAGGTGGGTCCTGGCAGCTCGTCACAGGTCCAGCACTGCCTGCATATTTAAGGGTCCCCTGACTTTGGGGAGCCTGGGTGGCTCAGTGGGTTAAAGCCTCTGCCTTCGGTTCAGGTCGTGATCTCAGGGTCCCGGGATCGAGCCCCATGTCAGACTCTCCACTCAGCGGGGCGCCTGCTTCCATCCTCTCTGCCTGGCTCTCTGCCTACGTGTGATCTCTGTCAAATAAATAAATAAAATCTTTAAAAAAAAAAAAAAGGGTCCCCTGACCTTAAACACCTGGAACCACCGTCCCGTTCTTGTGCAGAACCGCCGCGAGCAGACCATGTTTGTGGCCCACAGCGCACTCCTCTTGGGAAGACCAGACAGAATCGCCAGGGGCCTTGGGGGCCCCATAAAGCGCCCCCTGGGCCGGGGCTGCTGTCCATTAAACATCACACCTGCCCCACGTTTCTCTGATGACGAGCCCATGCCTGCTGAGATGTGGACCCAACATCCAGCATGAACAACCAGCTCAAGGCACCTGAAGCTGGAGGACCAAGTCCGGCTCCCTGGCACTGCCCGCCCTCACCCCCGGGTCTAGGGGCGCCCGACAGCACCGCACAGGCCCCACCTCCTTCCCAAGCCACCTGTGGAGGGAGCACAGAGGCCCCTGTGCCCGCCTGAGCAGAGGGCCGGCCCCCTGCTATTGGAGCCTGGGGCGTCCGCACTCGGTGGGACGCTCGGTGGCCATGGTGACCTTGCCGGCTTGCTCTCAGCGCCTCTTCAGGTGTGCGGTGGAGCCCCCCCCACCACACGCACACAGGGTCTCCCGTCCGTGGGCCGGCAATGCTAGTCGCTGCGCAGGGTGCCTGGGGAGCTTGGGCAAGCCAGCGGTGGAGCAGGAGCACGAGGGGCCCCGTCCCAACAAAGCGGGTGAGCCCTCGGTGGGCAGCGAGGGCAGAAACATGTGACCACGTCGCCAGAGCCAGTCCCTGCCACACCGTGCTCAGGGGACACTTGCTCCTGCAGACAGGGGCGCACCCGGAAACCAGCAGCGGTGGCGGAGGGGCGACCGACACGGGCTTCTGCCCGTCCTGACACTTCGCCACGAGCGCTTAGAGAAACTGCACCTGTAAACGGGCAGCATGGGGCAGACAGACAGACGGACCGCAAACGAAGTTGCCTCGGCTCCCTCGTGCAATCTTGCGACACGTAGCGGTGGCTCGGGCCACACAGCTAATCCTGGTGCCCTCTGCAGGGACACACGTCTCAAAACCAGGTGCCCAGAAAGGCTGCCACAGCCACGTTTCAACCATAGCCTCTGTCTGCTGACTCTGCCAGGCTGCCGCCAGGGACGGGGGCTAGCCACGACGCAGGCTGACCACAACGTTTGGGGAAAGAAAGTTTTCATCCGGGTATCTTCATTCCTCATTTTAGTATATACCTGGAAAGAGACAGACTTTACTCAGGATGTCAGAAAATAGTATTTAAAATAACCCATTTTCTCACCAAGTTCTCCGGGCCCTCTGCCTCCTGTAGGTTCTTACCCCAAAAATGGGGGAGGTTAGAATATTAAAAGCAAGGAGATTAAGGGGTGCCTGGGTGGCTCAGTCATTAAGCATCTGCCTTTGGCTCAGGTCATGATTCTGGGGTCCTAGGATTGAGCCCCGCACCAGGCTCCCTGCTAGGCCAGACGCCTGCTTCTCTCTCTCCCTCTGCCTCTCCCCTGCTTGTGTTACCTCTCGTGCTGTCTCTGTCTGTCAAATAAATAAAATCTTGGGAAAAAAAAAAAAAAGCAAGGAGATTAAAACACAACAGAAATAACAAAATACCAAAACCCACCAAGTGACTTCATGAAGAATTAGTCACAGACGCCCTAAAAATAAAGAGGAGAAGGCTCTCTCCGCTCCCTCCAAACTGGGAAAAGTCCGGCGACCACACACATCCACAGCACGCCCGGGGCAGGCGCTGGGGCTCAGCCCCGTGCCGAGATGTATTCATCGTGCCCGGTGACCCGCACGCGAGGAGGGAGCTCCGGACAAAAGCCCGTCCAGGAGAGCAGTGCCCAGGGACTTTACTGAGGTGTGGGGCCTGCCAGGGGGCCTGGGGAGGGCCAGGGCCCAGACAGAGCGGTCCAGCGAGGGGGCCCGGGGTCCAGACTGGGTCTGGCATGGTTCCCAGCACAGACGTACCACAGGCTTTTTGCACCAGCCCACACGGAAGGCAAAGGCCAGCAGACCAGAAGACGAGTGAAAAGCATTGAAAATCACCCTTCAGGGGCGCCTGGGTGGCTCAAGTGGGGTTAATCCTCTGCCTTCGGCTCAGGTCATGATCCCAGGGTCCTGGGATCGAGCCCCACATTGGGCTCTCTCTGCTCGGCGGGGAGCCTGCTTCCTCCTCTCTCTCTGCCTGCCTCTCTGTC
Organism: Mustela lutreola; assembly: GCF_030435805.1. Taxonomy (NCBI): domain Eukaryota; kingdom Metazoa; phylum Chordata; class Mammalia; order Carnivora; family Mustelidae; genus Mustela; species Mustela lutreola. The sequence goes on along the minus strand of NC_081298.1, from coordinate 444,726 downwards.
TACTTGTGATCTCTGTTAGATAAATAAATAAAATATTAAAAAAAAAAAAAAAGAAAAGAAAGAAAAGAAAATCACCCTTCATCCCAAAGTCACCCCTGACGGCAGAGGTGGGCACCGTTCTATCCTGCAGCCCGTGACACGTGGCGCTCCCACGTGCGTTCGGCGTGTTATGGGGGACTGAACAAGCGAGCCCCCACCTCTTCGCACAGCCCCAAATTCCCAGTGGCATCCACAGGGCACCCCCCAGGAGAACACAGAAGCTACCCACCGGCCCCCCAGAGCCCCGGGTTCGCAGCAACCCAGCAGCCCCCGCCAGCTGGCGGCACAAGCTCCTTGGCGGCGGGGGGGCGGGACCAGCACCTGGGGACATGCGTTCGAGGGTTCACAGACACCAGCTTGTCCTAAACCCCCAACAGCTGCGGGATGCATTGTTCAATGTGGCCCCAACATGTCTCTGAAGGCCCGAGCCGGGCAGCCTGTCCTCCAGGTGCTCCGCGTGGGGCCTGACTTCACAGCCGAGCCCCGGGAACTGCGCACGGCGTCCGGGCTGCTCGGGCCGCGGCCGGGCTCTTGAGGACGTGCGGGAAATGAAGGAACAGAAGCCCTGGTCCCACCCGTGTCTTTACTAGCCACGAGCGAATCGCGTCCCTCCGACACTGAAGTTTAGGGGCTCTCAGTGCGTGTGGAAATACAATTGCAAGAACACTGGCGTCGTCGTCTTTAATCAGAGCGAGATGAAAGCAGAGAAGCCCTTCCAAGGCTGCAGCACGGGAGCCTCGCTTCCTCCAGTGGGGGTCAGGGCACCACCGCGGCCACAGTGGCTGCCGCGTCCACACGCTCGCACCCGCGGGGCCCTGGCACCTCGCTCCCTCCCGCCCGCGGTGAGCAGCCAGCGAACGGCGCGCGTCTCCGCGGACGGCGGTCCGGGCGCCACCAGACGGGATCTTCAGGGCGTCCGGCCTGCGCTCAGCTGGGGCCCTCCACTGCCCTTGTGTGTCGTGGGGGGCGGAAAGCCGGGGCGGGGGGCGCTGGGCGGCTGCTCGTACCTCTGGCCGCTTCTCAGTCAGTCATCGGCTCCCGCAAACGGGAGCCAGGCGAGACGTGCACCGTGCGACTGCGGGAGACACGGGCTGGAGGCGGCAGGAGCCCCTGCAGACAAAGCAAGGACGCGCCCCTCGCTCCCGCCGCGGAGGGGACGGGCATGGAGGCGGGCGAGGGCCAGCAGAGGGAGCCCGCGACTGTCCCTTCGCACGGAGGCCCGTCCCTCCTCCCCACTCTCGGGCTCTGCATGCCTGAGCTCCACAAGGTTTCTGGTTCAGATGCCTGATGCGGGCGAGGCCTCGAGCACTCACTGTCAGCCACACTCAGCCATCAGCCACCATGAGCCACCTGCCACCTCCCGCCCGGTCCGGCTCCCCACAGACACGTCCCACCCCCACCCCCGCTGCTCCCAAGGCACTTACGGGACAGGGAGTGGGTGCCTTTGGGCAGGTAGTCCAGCAGCAGGGAGCTGTCGTCCCCGAGCACGTCGGCCTTGAGGGACAGCAGGCTGCTCTTGCTCATGAGAGCTGCTCGCAGGTTGGCGACCGCGGTGGCCTGGTGCAGGGCTTCCTCCTTCTCCGGGGTCAGGGGCGGGCCCAGGTAGCTGGCTTCTCCTCCCAGGAGACCCTCGTCCACGTGGCCAAAGAGCTCAGCCCTCTCCCCGCGGCTGTCGGCGCCACTGGCTTCAGTGACCGTCAAGTCTGCATCTGCGGGAGGGGGGGGATGCAGCAGGTCATTCTCGGACCCTCCATGGGGAAACCTCATCTAGCAGCAGCTGAGGTGATGGGCCTCCTGACCACCCGGTGCCCGTCCTGCCCGCCGTCACCCCTTCCCTGACCCGGGACGGCCTCCGGTGGGGGCTCCACTCAGCACGATGGGGGCGCCCTCCCCCCAGGAGGACGAGGACCGGCTCGGACCTCTGCTCTGGGCTGAGAGCCAGAGGCACAGCGCCTGTGGGTCTTCCATCCCTCGAAGAAGGCTGACTCAGAACGGATCAATGACCAAAGAGAGGCGCTAACCCTACAAACTCTTAGAAAGTCTGCGCGCTCAGCTTGGGCAGCGGGTTCTCAGACAGGACGCCCAAACCACCGGCCGCACAAGAGATAAGCTTGGTGGAAAGGAAACACGTCTCTGCCTCAAAGGCCCGCTCAAGACGCGGAGAAGAAGACAAGGCTCCTGGCTGGCTCCGTCGGGCCGCGGGGGACACGAGACCTCAGGGTCCTGAGCTCAGCACTGGGCGTGGCGCTCACTTACAATGACAAGAAGGGGACACCTGGGGGGCTCAGGTGTTAAGTGTCTGCCTTCGGCTCAGGTCATGATCTCAAGGTCCTGGGATCGAGCCCTGCATCGGGGTCCCTGCTCGGTGGGGAGCCTGCTTCTCCCCCTCCTTCTGCTTGGGTTCCCTCTCTCGCTGTGTCTCTTTGTCAAATAAATAAATAAAATCTTTTAAAAAAAATGAAGGAGAGAGGAGGAAGGAAGGGGGGAGGGGAGAGCGGGGGGGGGGGGGAGTGCGGAGGAGGGAGGGAGAGAGAAGACAGCCCATGCGACATCCTCAAACCACACATCGGATATGAAATCCTGGCCGGAATACACAAAGAACACTCACAACTCACTAAAAAGGAAAATAACCTGGCTTTAAAACGGGCAAAGGACCTGAGCAGATACTCATTCAGAGAAGACACAGAAATGACCGGCGAGCAATGTCCGACACCATCGGCCATCAGGGACATGCTCCTCGAACCCGTGAGAGGCCACTTCCCACCCACCAGCGTGGCCAGAATCCATCAGACCAGGCAGACGCTCACAAGGGCGTCTTGTGGCGTCCTGATAAGGACGTAAAGGCGCTGAAACCTCCTCTATTCTACTGTTGGTAGAACGTCTAGGGGTGCAGCTGCGGGGGACAGAGTGACGCGTCCTCTAGAAACCAGACACAGTGACCACCAGCCCCCTCAGAGGCGTTCGTGCCCAAGAATGGCGAACACACGGCATATTCACACCAGAAAGAGGAACAACCCTGATGTCAGGGGACAGCAAGTGAGCGGGGTGGTCCATCCTCGCCGGGGATTCTCGCTCAGCATGGGAAGGAGTGAGTGTGGACTTGCTACCACGTGGACGGAACCCAAGGCCCAGGCAGCTCCTGCAAAGGCTGCTCACCCTTCTTATGAATTCCACAGCAGCATCCCGGACAGACGTCCAGGCAACCCTGTGCCTCCCTCACACAAACCACCCTTCGAATCCGAGTCCCAGCAAGGCTGCCCTAATTGCCGGGCCAAGCCTCGTGAGTGCGGGAGGTTCCGTCCAGGAGGCCGCCTGTCCGAGCCTCTCCTATGTTTACAGAAGTACCCAATCCCACGTCTGAAGAATGGGCTGAGTTCCAAACACTCACTTGTGCGTCAGACGTGCACATGTGCTCACTTACATACATACGTGTGCACAGGCCAGCACGGCCGCTCGTGGCACACACCACTTGCACACACATGTGCACGCAGGCCGGGCTTCCTCTGGATGGGAAGACCCTGGCCCTGAGAGAAAGGGCCACCGCATGAGAGCGGTCACATGTGTGTGTGGCAGCCAGAAAAGACCACACGCCAGGCACGGGGGCAAGGGCAAGGCGCTTGGGCTCACCCGCCGATGCGGACCTCCATGTGGTACACGAGGCAAACAGAGTTAGCAATACCCATGTCTAACTGTCAACATAAACATACAGGCTTCACCCTGGAGGTGATTATGGTGTTTTTTCTCACGTCCTGTGATACATTAGGACGTGATTTCTCACATCCTAAATGATACATCATAACACTTGAAAATTTAGCTCACAATCTTTGGTTGAAAAGCAGAAAAGAGATTATAATTAAAATAAGGAAAATTTTTTAAACGCTCAGACTAGTCAGGCCGTGTTAGTGGCAAAGCGGGGTGCGAGCAGATTTGGGACAGGAAAGACTCTGTTCCGGCCATGTGAGCGCCAGGGTCTGGGGGACAACATGTCATGGAGGGAGGCCGCCAGGGGGCCAGAGGAAGGCGGGGGGGGCGCTGACCTCACAACCAGAGTGTCCTGGGGGCACCCCATTTTTCACGTTTCCCCAAATCTCCACTCTTCACGATTCCTTAAAGTGCCACGAGGTGTATTTGAAAACGTCTGCATGGAAGTCACAGCCCGACCCTGACCCTGCTCAGCCTTGTCCGCCAAACAGCTGCACGGCATGTGCACTGTGCAAAGAACACACGGAAGCTTTTGGAGAGTGTGCGCTGCGGGGGCACACGTCCCCGCCCCACCAGGTGCTTCCAGGCCAGATGAGACCCAAATGGGGCATAACCCAATTCAGAAAGATGCAGTACGCATCTCACCCGACATCGACTTTCTCACTTTATGTGTGTAGAATGTATTCTCTGTGTCTAAGATGCCATGTTTCTTTATCGAAGTTCAAATCAAGTTTCCTCACTTTCTTAACCATCAAAAAGCTTCCACATCATTCCATAAATCCTCCTTCGTTGAAATATATGTACATACAATTGAATAAATAGATAAATGAATCGACCGCCTTGCTAACTATGTGGTCAGCAGGATGATAATGGGTGAAAGTCAGGTTTCGGGCAAACAGTACCAGAACACGTGCACACAGCAGTCAGCGTGAACCACAGACCTACGCGTCACACCCAAACCCGTGACGCGTCCGGGAAGACGGCGGCGGGGAGTGCCGCGGTGGGGCTCGAAGCACAGGAGCCAGGAAAGAGAACAGCTCGCAAGTCAGGCTTCAGCGGCGTGTACCCGGGAAGCTCCTCCAGAAACCGCGTTACATGAACACGGGACGCCAGGACAGGAAGAGTCTGCAAGTCACAGCCCGGCCGGTGGCCTCGCGATCAGGACACCCGGGAGCGCCGCACCCGGCCCGAGGAGCGAGGTGAGCGCGGACGGACGGACGGGGCGGCAGAGCGTGGACGGCGGCTCCTCGCGGCGGACACGGCTACGCCACCAGCACAAGCCACCCGGTCGGACCCTGACGGAGAAAGACGCGGGGAACAGCCACAACCACACGGAGGGAGCGACGCGGCCGAGGGACGGCAGGTGCACGCGGGAGAGGTCGCGCCACGCCCTCCAGAGCGCTTCCAGGTGGAAAAGCATCTGACTTTTTTTTTTTTTTTAAGATTGTATTTATTTCTTTGACATGCAAAGATCACAAGGAGGCAGGGGGGGGGAGCAGACTCCCTGCTGAGCAGAGAGCCCGACACGGGGCTCGATCCCAGGACCCTGAGATCATGACCTGAACCGAAGACAGCGGCTTCATGGCTGAGTCCCCCAGGGCGTCCTGATACCTCCACTCTTTTGAAGTTGGAAAAAAGCAGTGGCATAAAAGTTTTCAAATGAACACTTTAAAATAAAACTACTCCTCTTAAAATCTCCATTTCAGGGGCGCCTGGGTGGCTCAGTGGGTTAAAGCCTCTGCCTTCGGCTCAGGTCATGATCCCAGGGTCCTGGGATCGAGCCCCGCATCGGGCTCTCTGCTCAGCGGGGAGCCTGCTTCCTCCTCTCTCCGCCTGCCTCTCTGCCTACTTGTGATCTCTCTCTGTCAAATAAATAAATAAACTTTTTTTTTTAAAGATTTTATTTATTTACTTGAGAGAGAGAGACAGTGAGCTCTCCCGAGCATGAGCGAGGAGAGGGTCAGAGGGAGAAGCAGACCCCCCATGGAGCAGGGAGTCCGATGCGGGACTCGATCCCGAGACTCCAGGATCATGACCTGAGCCGAAGGCAGTCGTCCAACCAACTGAGCCACCCAGGCGTCCCATAAATAGTCTTTTTTTTAAAACCTCCATTTCAGTGGAGGTTCACCAGCTGTGCTCTCACATATGCGTATCACTTATGTACGCACATGGTCTCACCCTGAAGACTCCAGCATAACCAAACCCCTTCTCACTGGGCGGGCACCAGGGACTCGGGCAGCCACTGGCTGATTCTTGCCCCAAGTCAGAAGACCCTCCAGGGCATCCCTGTCACGGTCTACAAACCCCAAAAGAAAATAAGCACCTGGTTAAAGAGACGAAAGCCCTCACGTTCAAATTGAAACACGATGCATCGAGACGGCTGCCCACCTGTGGACCGGCCACGAAGCCACGAAAGCCGGCTCCTGCACAGGCACGCTAGCTCAGTGAGGCTGCATGCTTCCCCGTGCTCGGGAGCCGCAGAGCGCTCCCTGCACAACCCTGGAGCACAGTGCGGCGGTCACACCCCCCGCAAGGACACGTCCCAGCGCTGCTCAGCAAAGCGGCTGCCACTGCGGCTCACACACACTCCACTGAGCTCTTCCCTGCGCGCCGGCCTTTGGGGTCCTGAGCCCGAGCCCTCACTGAGCCGCCGTTGTCAGCACCCGGGGCTTCCAGAAGCGCTTCATCCTCCCGCTCCCGCGTGATGGGCTCTCCATGGGGCCTGCTCGTCCCGCACCAACCCCGAACACCCCAGCTCTTCTGCAGGGCTTGCTCCGGGTGCGGCGTCCTGCCGGCTCTGCGGGGCCCCCCAAGGACCAGCTGCCCCGCAGCCCCCAGCCTCCGTCTCTGCACCTGGAGGAACCAGGGGCGGCGCTGGATGTCCGAGAGAGACTTCATGACTTCATGACCTCGACGTTCTAGAAAATGCCGGCGCGAAGGAAGTGCTTTTCTTGGGGTGGGACGAGAAGCTGCCCCAGCTCTGCAAAGCCGAGGTCGAGGGACCCTCCGCCAGGACGACGATTCGAGCACAGATGAGCCGGGAGTCACGGACACGGCCCCCAGTGCCACTCTACCTGCGGGCCCTTCCCACCGGGGCCCACCTCTGGACACCCAGATTCGGCGGCCGTTCCCTGTCACCAGCGTGTCCCACCCTCCCGGCCCAGACAAAGGACACCGCACGACCTCTCCTCTCGGTGACAGGGGCTCCCACTAGGGCCCCTGTGTTCCTCGTTCAGCGGGTGCTCCATCAAAGAGGGCCGCTGTCTCTGTCGGGTCCCCAGCTGCCACCAACGGACAGCAACACGGTCAGCCAGAACGGATCCCGCAGACTCTGGTCGTACCTGAGGGAAAACATCTCCGGTCTGCGACTCCGCTCGAACTTCTGAGGAGACGATGGGGACAGAGGGGTGACAAGGGGGAAGCTCCGAGTGCAGGAACAGAGCCCAGTCCAGCCCCACAAAGCTGTGGTGTCACTTTTCATTCAGGCTCTTTTGCCCCCGAAACACAAACACCTAACAAGACGCCTTTCCTTAAGAGACAGGATCCCGTCGGCTGCGGCGTCGGCGGTGGCCAGGCGGCCGCCCGCAGAAGTGAACAGGGTTCCCAGGGCATCCCGTGCCAGGTGCCAGGCACCCTGTTCAGCCTGCACGTCGGCAGTCAGGTCACGGACCCGACCCACGGCTCAGCCCAAACCCACAGGCTTCCCTGCTCCTCACGGGAATCCGGCCGAGCCCTCCCGTGGTTCAGGATGGCGCCCGTGCGCAGACTGCAGACTCCCGCCGTCACACGGCCCACTTGGCAGCTCCTACCTCTGCACCCTCGTGGACTCCCTAAGCCTGAGAGAGCAGACCTGCCCCCTGCGCAGGGAGGAGGCCCCGAGGGCCTGTAGAGCCGGCTAGGAGCTTACAGAGACCACCTTCCCCGGAAGCTGTCCTGTGGGTCCAGCACGTTCTTTCAAAAGCACAGTAGGTCAAGATCCAACTTTACAATAATTTAGGCATAAACATTTTCTTTACAAAACCCACACATTTTATTCTAGCTACAGAACTCCTGTTCTCAAAACCTTTTAGGAACTTGGGACATTAGGACAAGCATCTGGGCTCCTCCCGTCGGCTGCTGAACCAGCAGCTACAGATCCGTCTCATCGGGGGCCCGGGGCCGTCTTGGGGTGGTGCACAAGGTGGGGCAGCCAGGGCCCAAGGAGGACACGCAGAGGAACACGGGTCTGGTCACGACTTTACGGAGCTCTCTCGTGGACAAACTGCCGGAACGGGCGCTTTCCTGGGTTAAAATGCTCCTGGCCTTTTGCTTGGAAAAGTCACTTTTTAAAAAAAGATTTTATTTATTTATGTGACAGAGATCACAGGTAGGCAGAGAGGCAGGCAGAGAGAGGAGGAAGCAGGCCCCCCGTGGAGCAGAGAGCCCGATGCGGGGCTCGATCCCAGGACCCTGAGATCATGACCTGAGCCGAAGGCAGAGGCTTCACCCACTGAGCCGCCCTGGCACCCCATGGAAAAGTCACTCTTAAATGCCAACAGGCTTGGAATCACAAGGTGCGGACACACAGAAGGGCAGGGCCGGCAGCCCTGGGCACAGAGCTGGCTCCCCGTGCGTCTGTACTGAGCCCCCAAACGATCTGCACTTACCACCTGACGCACTCCCCTGGAATGGGGGGCCCTTTCTCTTACAAATAGGATGAGAAGTTAAAACACTCTGCTAAGAGGTAATAGATACTTGGTGAAAACAAACTGACCTCCAAGGGGGTCACAATTCCCATTTCCACGCCAGCTCCAGGGCCAGGATGGAGGAGGGAGCGACGGCCACAGCAGGCAGAAGCCATCCTATGCGAGCTACAACCTCATGTCCTTGTCTTTGCAACTCAGAATAATCTAACAGAAGCGGTTTGCAGTTGCCTTGGTAACCCAAGAGATTTAAGACATTAACAAAAGTACGCAGCCGAGATCACTTGTTGGATTCTAAAAACACCTTCTGCTTGACAACTGCATTTAAACCCTCAAACCCACAGGCTGGAGGAGCGAGCATTCTTCACGGTGCTGATGGGCCCTCAAACTGCCCGGCCTCCAGCATCCTAGCCCACTGGGCGGCTGACGGCCACCAGGCAGGTGTCCCAGGACAGGACTGTGGCCCTGACCGCCCCAGAAGGTGCCACACAGAGCATCTGTCCTTCAGTCATCTGCCAGGGACTGCTGCCTCTCAGAGTTGAATCAGAGCTGGTGAGAGCGGAAACCGGGTTGGGGGCACACGGAGTGCACCCTCCTTGCCGGCGGCTGGCAGGAAGACAGGCGGCTTTGCGATCAGCTCCACCGTCTCAGCTGGGCTAAACCCCAGGAGCTGTAGGGTGCTGCCCGTCAGCAACATTTACAATGCCTGGACACACTTTTGGTTGTCACCAAACTCGGAGATGGGTTGTTGCCGGCATCCAGTGGATGGGGGTCGGGGATGCCGCCTCCGTCCTAGAGCACCCAGCACAGTCTGCGGTGGAAAACCTGAACAGACAGGGGTCTGGCCGTGTGCTCAGGGCCCGGAACACACAGGGACAGAGAGAATAACGCAGGCTACTCGTTATTGCATCTCGGGGAGGTACTGCTTGATGGGTATAGAGTCTCGGTTCGGGATGATGGAACCCTTTGGAAGACAAACAGTAACGATGGTTGCGTAACAATGCGCTTGTATTTAATGCCGATACATTACACACTTGGAAAGGGTTAAAAAAGCAACGGTTATGGCATAGGCATCTCGCCACGATAATGAAAGCTAGTGTATCGAGAGCAGGGAGCTGCAGCAAGGCTCGTCCAAGGCCCCCCCACCCGCCTGGCCATCCGAGGACAGGACGCTTAGTATCTGTGACCTTTGTCAGGACCATTACCCCAGTGTGCTGCCTTCAGCTCTGTCCACTCCCACCTTCCGGCCTTCCTGGAGGCCTTCCTGGAGGGCCCTCCCCAGGACAAGAACTCGCGGCGACGTCCCCACCCAACTCTGTTCTACCGGACGCCCCTCCTCACCCCTCCGCTCCTCCCTGCACCAGGGGCTGGAGGGAACCGGCGCCTCTTTCTCCCCGGGGGCTGGGGGAGGCAGCAGCCGTCCTCACGAGCTCAGCACCAGGGAAGGCACCTGCTGTTTCGGTAACTGTCTGGTTTGCTGCCCCCTCATCTGCGAGACAGACACAGAACTGTCGTCCAGATTGGGGTCCACCTCAGCAAGGCTAATCCTAGAGCCCACTGACCCTCACGCGGTGGGGGGGCGGCTGGACGCGGGGCCGCGGGGGGGCTCATTGTTCAGTAATGTCCCACAACAGCAAGACACGTCTGTTAGCCTGGACCACCACAGCTGCCCTAGTTGGAAACAGGAGACACCCTCACTGCGAGGAGTGCTTTACCGCCAGAGGTCTTTGGGTGCCCCCCGGGTCAAGCCAGGTCTTGGCAGGGGCAGAACACAGGCCTGTCACGGTTTGCTCAACGTCCCCAGCGACGACCAAGACCCACGGCTGCTGGACAGAAAACCAGACGGAGGCCGCGGATGGCGAGGGCCTGAGAGGTTCCACGTTCACATCTTATCCCAAGCACTCTCCCACCTTTTGACATTTTAACGTTTAAATCTTTTAAGATGAAGGTCCCCTCCCCGGTACTTACGAAAGGCTCTCCGCTAAGAAGGGAAGCGGACCTTTCAACCCGACCCCATGCCAGGCATCACCCCCCTTTTCCAGCCGCTGACCCCTCAGCTTTAGAGAAGCCCCACCTCAGGTGGGCCCCGTGGGCCTGGGACACGGGGCCTCGGACGGCTGGGGTCCCCAAAGTCCGAGTCCATGCACTTGGACCCATCTGCCGCCACTGGAGACGGCCCTGGGGGGAGGCACCGGGGGAGCCTGGAAGGTGTGGCTTCACCTGCAGAACGAACGGCCAAGGGCCACCGATGCACAGGGTGACGGGCTCTCGCCCCGGCCCAGAAGAAACAAAAGGCTTACTTGAGTCTCGGCTGCTGAACGGCCACCCGGACGTCGGAAGGAAAGAGGCCACGGGGGAGCTGGCCCGGCTCTCGTCCTCCACCTGCTGCGTGATGTGCCGGACCGTCTCCTTGTTTTTCCGATTCTTCCTCCGACCTGCGGGCTGCCAGCCGTCGCCTCCCACCTGCTCGGAGAAGGGGTTCTGCATCGCGCCGTCCCTGGCGGAGGGCAGCTCGCTCCCTCCGTAGTGAGACGGCGAAACCTGCTCTTCCTTGACCCGCAGAGACCCGTAGCCGACGTCGCCCGGCCACAGCGACTGCGAGGCGATGTCATCGGGCCCGTCGGCCTTGGGCTCCTGCTCCTCCTTCCCGTAGCTGCTGCTCCCCTCGTGGCAGCTGGCGATGGCCGAGTCTCCGGAGGAATTGGCGGGGCTCGTGCGCCGGGCCAGCCATGGCGAGATGCTCCTTCCGGCCATCACGGCCGAGATCAGCGCGTCAGTGCTGCTGCCGGGGGGGGCACTGATCTCGAACTCCGCAAGCTCGTCCGAGGCGTCTGGCTTGATGCTGATGTCCAGCGCGGCCTTGATGAAGTCGTGGCAGGCCTGCACGATGTCCGTCATCTGCAGGAAGCTGGCCGCGGACATCACCTCGATGACATTCCTGCTGGTGAGGGCCAGGTGGGCCGAGTACATGAAGTCGATGATGGCCTTGAAGCCCTGGGCCGTGACGATGTCCAAGTGTGTGACCGTAGCCTGGTCCGACGTCTTCTGCACCTGGCAGTAAAGCGTCTTGAAGTAGCGGCTACTGCCGAGCAGGACGTTCTTGTGGGCCTTGAAGACCTTGCCCTCCACCACGACACACACGTCACACAGGACGCCATGCTGCCTCTGCTCGTTGAGCTCACGGAGCAGGTGCCGGTAGTGGGACGCGATTTCCATGTCTTCCTTCCGGTTGTTCATCTGGAAGTCTTGGTGGTGCTGTTCCGCAGACTCTGTGGGGGCAAGAACACGCGAGTTAGCCACGCGCTCGACACCCACGCGCCTGTGGAGTTTCAGCACAGCACAGCGTCCCGGGGAGCCCGGCTGCAGCGTGGCCTCTGGGCAGGGGGAACCTCAGCAGCCGTCCGCAGGGAGTTTCCGGGCTCGAGGCTGACCACTGGCACAGCCCAAGAGCAGAACCCTACACACAGCTCCCAATGGCCAGCGCCAGTGAGCAGCTCAAGTGACTTCTTCCCAGATGTGACATCCCAAGGGCGCCTCATCCACACCCTTCAGGACACAACCTTAAAAATAAAACAGGGATGCCCAGGAGACTCAGGTGCCCTGCTGTGGCGCCCTCCTAAAACCAGCTCCTAGTCTGTCTGCTGTGTTCTCTCTGCGGCCTCCATTAGCTTCCGGGGGCTTCCAGAACTCAGGACCCAGACCGGGAGGCCCGGAGAACTGGATTCTCGCACAGCCCGGAGGCCAGAGGTGTGGGCCAGCTCCCACCAGGGCTCTGCGGGAGGGAGTGTCCAGACCTGTCCCCACTTCTGCTGGTGGCCGGCAGTCCTTGGCCATCCTTGGACGCATAAGCATCACCACCCAGTCTCTGCCTCCACATTCCCACCTTCTCCCCGTGAGCCCATGTCCCGTGTCCCTGTTTTCTAAGGACACGGGTCATATTGGACACCTTACTCCAGAACAACCTCATCGTAACCAATTACGTCCGAATTCGATCACAGCCCAAGGCCCTGGGGGCGGAGGACATACTCGCCCCGTCGCACTTCCGGTGCACTCCCGGAGAAAGACAAGGCTGTTTTTTCTTGAAAAAGCAAAGCAAAGCTGGAGGCTTCACAATTCCAGACCTCAAGTTCTACTACAGAGCCACAGTCACCAAAACAGTACGGGACTGCCACAAAACAGACACACAGCTCAGTGAAACAGGACAGAGAGCCCAGAAATGAACCCACAATTATATGGTCAATTAATCTTCAACAAAGGAACAAGAAAGGCCGTCTCTCCAACCAGCGGCGCTGGGAAAACTGGACGGCCACATGCAGAAGAATGAAACCGGACCACTCTCTTACACCAGACACATAAATAAACTCAAAACAGACTGGGGACCTGAATGTGACACCTAAATGCATAAAAATCCTAGAAGAGTGCATAGGCAGTAATGTCTCCGACATTGGTCGTAGTGACATTTTCTAGATAGGTCCCTTCAGGCAAGGGAGACAAAAGCAAAAATCAACTGCTGGGATTAGAACAGAAAGCTTCTGCACAGCCAAGGAAACAACCAGCAAACTAAGAGCCAACGTATGAATGGGAGAAGATATTTGCAGTGACTCATCCCACAGAAGGTTAGTATCTAAATTACATAAAGAACTTACACAACTCAACACCCAAAACCCAAATAATCCAATTTAAAAGTGGGCAGAAGACACGAACAGGTACTTCTCCAAAGAAGACATACGAATGGCCCACAGACACGAGAAGACGCTCCACGTCACTCCTCATCACGGAAAAGCAGCTCACAAGCAGGATGAGGTGTGGCCTCCCACAGTCAGCAACACAAGAACCAACAGGTGTTGTCAAGGGTGCAGAGAGAAAGGAGCCTCGTGCGCTGTCGGCAGGAATGCAAACAGGTTCAGCGGTTCTGGAAGACGGCATGGAGGCTCCTCAGAAGATAAAACACAGAGCGACTGGATGACCCAGCCAGTCCACTACTGGGTATCTACCCACAGGACACAAAAACACTAATTTGGAAGGATACACGCACCCCTATGTTTACGGCAGCAACGTCCACATAGCCAAGACTCGGAAGCCGCCCAAGTGTGCACAGACAGAGAACTGGTCAAGAAGGTGTGCCACACACACACACACACGGAGGAATGTTATTCAGCCAGAAAAAATAATGAAATCTTGCTGTTCGCAATGACGGGACAGAGCTAGAGGGTATAACGTAAGCCAAAGCAGCCAAAGAAAGACAAACACACGCGATTTCCCTGCTGTGGAATCGAAGAAACAAAACTGATGAACAAAGGGGAAAGGAGACACACCAAGAAACAAGATTGTTCTTCTCTAAGATTGTATTTATTTATTTGACCGAGGGACAGAGAGACCACAAGTAGGCAGAGAGGCAGGCGGGGCGGGGGGGGAGCAGGGAGCAGGCTCCCCGCTGAGGAGAGCCCGATGCGGGGCTCGATCCCAGGACCCTGAGATCACGACCTGAGCCAAAGGCAGAGGCTTCACCCACGGAGCCCCCCAGGCGCCCCAAGAAACAGGATTCTTAGCTCTAGAGGACACACTGATGGTCGGCAGCGCGGAGGGGTGGAGGGGCAGGCGGGCCAGGGTGGACAGCACTGGGTTAGGGACCGGCGGACCGCGCGCCTGACACCGGTACAGCACCGTAGGTCCGCTGCACGGGAATGCGACCTTTCAACGGTTAAAAGAAAAAGTCACTAAAATTCTCATCACAAAATACATTTTGTACCTGTGCACGGAGGGAGACGTGAACTAGAAGTAAAAGGAAACATAGCCAGCCGTGTCACACGCACACCTAACGGCACGGCGGGGACAAACAGAGCAGGCCTGCACCTGTCAAAGAGAAGAAACACCAAACGCGCTCCGTGAACACGTCATGTCGCAAAGGGCGACAAATGGGAGCATGGTTGAAATCACAAGAAGGACCGGCCCAGAACAACCCGACTTCATGTCCCGAGGCCCGGCGGCCGCTTCCTGGGAGTGAGTCCACGCACACGGCCCCCACCTGGAGTCAGCGCGCACCGGCTGGGGAAGCGGCTCCGCACCTCGCGCTGTGTGACCTCGGGGCAGCTGCTTAACCTCCCTGCACCTCAAATTCCTCATCGGCCAAGTGGAAGTAGTGATCACTCTTACCGCTGGCCATTACGAAGACGAAGCGAGTCGGCACTCGCAGGGCCCTCGCGAGAGCGTCTGCGCAGACTGAGCGAGCGCCCCGGCGTCCTCACTCCCATGAGCGGAGGAGCCTCACCGCGGAGCTCGCGACAGTCGGGAAGCAGGCGAGTCGGGAAGCGCGGGCCAGGGGTATAACGCAGGGGGTTTCGATTTTATCTGTAATACTTTCATCTCTAAAAAAGAACAGTAAAGGTCTGTAGCTTCTATTCCAACACGGTCTTTGCTACTTCGGGCTGTCGGGTTCGTGAACGGATGCTGTGAGCAGGTAACCTCCACGACTCACCTAAAAACCTTTTGTAGCTGCTGCTTTCACGGAAATGTTAACATTCATAGACCCTAATTTTTAGTTTCCTTTATATTCTAGTGGAAATGAGATTAAGATATATAAAAATTAGGGGCACTTGGGCGGTGCAGTCGGTGAAGCGTCTGCCTTCAGCTCAGGTCATGATCTCGGGGTCCTGGGATCGAGCCCCACGTCGGGCTCTCTGCTCAGCAGGGAGTCTGCTTCTCCCTCTACCCCTCCCCCTACTCGAGCCCTCTCTCTCTCTGTCAAATAAATAAAATCTTAAAAAATAAAAGGTCTCATTTCTTAAAAATAAATGAAATGAAATGAAGTGACATGAAATGCCCAGTGAGAAAAGTGGTCATTTGGTTTCCCACTCCCAGGCTAGGAAGACAGGCTAGAGAGCGAAAGGCTCTCATCTCCCTCAGCTGGCCGGGTCCGGGACGCCCTCCCCACAAGCCTCCTCACTCCTTCCTGCTGGAGGCACCTGCACTGGCAGAGCTGGTGCCCCAGGGACCCCAGCACCTGTTCCCTCGTCCCGGCCGGCCAAGCGCTGGGACGCAGCTCAGAGCCCAGGCCGCTGCCCCAGCATCAGAGGCCGGGAGTTAGCACGCTGCTTCTGCACGCTGCCTGCGGGCTCGGCAGCCACACCTGTCCCCGATGAGGCCTGGCCACCAAGAAGGAGAAACAGGAAGCAGGTCCGGAACGGGCTGTGGGGAAGGGTCACGTGCTCGGATGGCACCAGCGGCTCTTGACCTTGAGCCCCAGAGCCCCCGGAGGGGAGTCACAAACCAAGGGGTGGTCCCCACCCCACACTGTCTGAGTCGGGACAGAAGGGCGTGACAAGGACAGGGGTTCCACCCAGGAGTGACTTCATTCCTCCAGCCCAACCTTGCAGACACAGAGGAGCCACACGTCGAGGGAGGGTCCGAGAGGTGCTTCAAGTTGAGGAAAACCACCATGGAAACTACAGGCGCCAGTTTAATGCCTGGAGGCCTCGGGAAGTGGCACCTGGTTCCTGGCCATGTGATGGGAGCATCAACGGCCTCGGGATCCTGAGTTCCAATCAGCGAGCGGTACACACCATCTCCTGGTTTCCCGTACGAATACTAAGTCTCTACTCGCCACCAAAACAGACCCCGCAAGAATCAGGATGAACCACGGAAAGGAAATAAAACACCATTTTATACAAGGAACAACTACCTCATAGGATCTGCATTTCTTTTTTAAGAGTTTATTTATTTATTTATTTATTTGACAGAGAGAGACAGCGAGAGAGGGAACACAAGCAGGGGGAGTGGGGAGGGAGAAGCAGGCTCCCGCAGAGCAGGGAGCCCCATCCCAGGACCCTGGGACCATTACCTGAGCTGAAAGCAGATGCTTAAGCCACCCAGATGCCCCAGGATTTGCATTTCTAAAATAATTTCAACTTCTGTGGAAAGCTGTAAAATAAGTTATTATTCGATCTGGGCAGCTTAAGAACCAGCTATGCACTTTACACAGCGCTCATAGTAGAAAAACCGTACAATTTCCATTACGGAAAAAGTTACTTGTACATTAAAAAGAGGGAGTCTAAAACAGGAGTCTCCTATGAAAATAGTAAGGGTACACAGAGTTGGTCTGGGGCACCTGGGTGGCTCATTCAGTTAAGTGTCTGCCTTCGGCTCAGGTCATGATCCTGGGGTCCTGGGACGGAGCCCCCCATCGGGCTCCCTGCTCAGTGGGGAGCCTGCTTCTCACTCTGCCTCTGCTCATACTCTCTCTCAAATAAATGAAGAAAATATATATATTTTTTAAAAAGGGTACATTTTTTAAAAATGTAGCTTGAGGAGAACCACGGAATTCGCGTTACAAAGCTGATAACTCTCCCATCAGTAAGGGCTCCTGGGAGTCCCGCGCACCCGAGCTCAGGTGTCCTGCTGAGTAACGGCTGGCCGGCCAGGTAAGATGCAGCCTTGAGATGAAAGCCTGCTCACGGCGGTTCCTCTCTGAGGGCAAGAGAGCGCGCCTGCCCTTGGGACGTAGAGCAGGTCATGGAGACCAGCCTGGCCGCGGACACACACCTGTGGACAGGTGACCCGTCATCCCTGCGTTACCTGCGCTGCTCCGCGGAGCACTGGCCACGCTCACGAATTCCAGGGCCCGTGAGCAGTGCCCTCCTGAGTACGGGGTCCTTCAAAGAGGAGCTGTGGTCCAGATGCCAAGCATTGTGAGGTCAGGGTCTGAGGGCGGGTGAGGTGCTCTATCAGCAGCCCGGCAGCTGAGGACTCCACAAAGCTGCACCCTTCCCCTCCTGGTTTTCCAAACTCGCGTTATTTCTCCTCTAGGTTCCCCACTTAGAGCTTGCTGATCGAGAGATGCTGTTGAGAGATGCTGCTTCAGACGGAATCACTCATAAACAGAACCACTTTGCTACCAAACTAGCTTGGATCCACATTCCAGACCAGACTTCAGAGATCGTGTCACCTGAGCAGCGCTGGGGACTGATGCGGACTTGGGACCCCTTAGCATGGACAACTGGGGACACGGTGGACAGTGCTAGTCACCAAGACTCCCAACGAAGGAGGCAATATGTGTGTGACACTCAGGTGACATTTCCAACCCCGCAGCCTCCAGAGAAGATGGGCGGCGACCCCGACCTGCCAATACACCCAAAGCTCAAAGACACCGAGCTCCTGGCCACCAAGGAGCCAGCTTCAGAACCAAGCCCGTCCCACTGTCCCGTGCAGGCTCCAGAGACGACTCGGCGTGGCGACCCAAGGGAAAGGATACGGATGCCACGGTGCCAGCACAGAGAACGGCACGCTCCGTCCCAAGCGCCGGAACTGGCTTCTGCCAGCCTCCTCCCCGCTGGCTCTGACTCGGGCGTCCAGAATGCTGAGGGCCGGGCAGCTCCCTAAGGGACTGGTACAGGGCGCCCCGATCTCTGGCCGTCTGGGGAGTTACAGTTGTCAGCAGAGTCTGTCCTGTTGGAGACGTACGTTTCGTACCTGTTCCGCCTGTCACCCGACGGCTGGTGCTGCACGGGGAGAATCCAAAGGCCTCAGAAGGCACCAGAACCACGCAGTCTGCTGTGAATGCGTGTCGCTCAATGCATTGTGTGTCCTGAGCTCAGGGACCGGGCTGGGGTCCCCTGCTCCTCTCATCCGCAAGGAGCGTCACTGGGAAGACGACTGGTTCCCACAACAGCAGGCGTAACGTAGACCTGGGGTCCTTGTTACTAGCAAACAAGCATCAGGTCAGCCCCACCAGCCGGCAGGACCCTCCAGGGCTGGTCACTGAGTCCCACTCCAGAAAAGCCCATGTCTAATTTGGAATGACTTGTAAGGCATGCGTGTCCTTCTCAAACACACACACAAACCGAGATGTTCCCTCACCTTCTTACCTCTAACCTGGAACTTGCGCGAGTCCATGTGTCGGTTTAGCTCAATTTAAGCTTATTTAAGTTTCTCTGTTAAATGTCATCTAACAGACAAATACTGTTTAAAAGTGGAACCAAGACACCTCCAGTGCTAGAACCAAGCCACATGATCTTCCTGCCCCACAGAAACCCCACGGGGTACAGACGGTGGCCCCACAGACGTCTGGGCCAGCCTCACTACACCAAAACCGCCCTTGGAGTTATTTTGGTGGGATTTTTTAAATGCATCACATTTCGAACAGTCACATCACAGGAAAGATACCTGAGCCGGCAGACAGTGGAAAGGTGGTCAACGTCCTCAGGCCTCAGGGAGATGCAGGCGACAGTGGCCACACAGGCGCCAGGACGAGAAGCCCGGGAGCACAGCCCCCATGAGGGCTTGCGTGCAGACACGGCCCGGGTAACCCCCAAACCCAGCAATGGCACTCGTATGCGCCCGCAGGGACATGGGGAAGTGGGGCGCGTTCCGACCCACGGACACACTCAGCAGGAAGGCATCCACGTGTCCCCAGCCCCGTGCCTAGTGTCACTCTCAGACACGCGTGAATCTCCGGGGGCTTGTGGGGAGTGACAGACGCCACGCACGGCTAGCATGTGGAGCGCACCGCCTTCTATGGAGGCCTGGAGCGCACCAGCTAACCCGGGGCTGGGGCCGTGGCCGGCGTCCTCCGCGACTGTGTCCCCACTGTGTGCAGACCCCCTCAGAGGCACTTTAAATGCCGCAGTCGGTGTATGTAAACTGCGCTTCGGTAAAGGCGACTGGACCTCTGTCCTTGCTCAACTGCAAACCTGGGCCCGTTTGTTGCCATCTGTTGTACGGCGGCTTTTGTCCTCTAAAATTCATTTGTCGGGCTCCTAACCCCCTTCTCGGCACACGGCCTTCCTCGCGGCGGGGCGGTTGCAGGTACAGTTGGTTCAGCCGCGGTCTCTAGGAGGGCCCTGGTCTGACGGGACGGGTGGTGTCCGTACACAACGGAGACGCAGGGACAGGTGCCCCCAAGGAGGACGTGGGCCGCCAGGCCAGGGAGAGAAGAGCTCTCCGCGCGGAGACGTGGGTCCGCGGTCTGTGTTAGGCAGCTACGCGCACACACACACTGTGCACGTCTGCCAAGGATGGCCACCGAGGGCCACACGGCACTCGGACAAGAGGAGAAGCAATCTCATCCCAGGGGAAGGGGCTCTCTGTCCAGCCCTGCCCGTCCGCGGGCAGAGCTCAGCTGCCCTGAAATTCGGCTCCAAGCTCTGCACGTGGATGTTATTTCCACAGTCTGGGCTGTTCCGATGGTCCCTGTGCTCTGAAATGCCAAGGGTAGGGACCCACAAGGAGAAATGTCTTTACAGATCGGACTCCCCGCACGTCAGGTCGTGGCCGGTGACGGGGGACATGCTATCCCTTTACTTTCTCTGCTGAACACAAACCGGTGAGCGGGGCTGGAGGCCTCCACATCCTCCACACTGCCCCTGGCTTGAGCTAAAAATGCAAACCTGGCCGCTCTCCCGCCATGGGGCAGGCCCACCCCACTTCCGGCCCCTCCTCTGTGCCTCTTTCGGTTCCTCGTCCTCGGGGAGCCTGGAGTGCCCCCACCCACCACGGGCCGCCCTACCTGCCTCAAGTCACTTCCTCTCTCGGGGGCACCCCCCACCCTGGCCTGTGCCGAGGTGCCCCCCTGTCCAAACCCCCTGGCCTCCACTGCAGACCCTCCGAGTGCATGTCTAAGCAGGGCAGAGATTCCAGGCTGAAATCAACCCGTGCACCTGCCTGCCATGGCCCGGAACCCACCCAAGGCTGAGGATCCCACACAGGGTGCCCCCCCAGAAGCCCAAAGTCACCGCAGGGATGATTCTAGAACAGCATAAAGCTGCTGTGGAGGGGCTGGGCAGGGGCAGCTCCCCAGAGTGGGGTACAAACCACTCACAGGGGCGACTTAGGGAGAAGCATACATTTAGAGGGCAGCACGGGTCTCTGAAGAGGCCCCCCACAAGCCACCATCCCAGAGTTCAGGGCCTAGAGCAGCCCCTCCCTCACAGACCTTGGCCTGGGACTGAGCCTCAAGGAGCCGCCAATGTCCATCCCTGTAGGTGGACAAGTCTGTGCCCAGCTACTCAGTCGCAGGAGCTGACCTAAGACAAGTGTGGCACAAAGGGCCACCCGAGCATCCCCGACACACCCTGACCCCACCAGGTACAAGACCACTGAGCCACCGCCTGGCGGTTCCAGCCCGGCTCCTGGGGGACTCAGGCCTATCTGATGTCACATGGACAAGAAGAACCTAGTCGGCCACAGAACCGCTGAGAGACATCGAGCCTATGTTTCAGGACGGTTCCAAGTGCACGCGAGACCTCAAAACAGAGGCCTTAGGAAGTCCCCATGAGAGCGCTGGCCGGGCCAGCGAGAGGCCCAGAACAAGCCGAGAGCCAAGTGCCACAGTGGTCAGGGATTCTGCCAGGCCTCGAGGTGGTGGGGGCACCAGCCACCAAGAAGGGGACCCAGAGACCAGCACTTCAAGGGGAGAGGCCCTCATTCAAGTCCTGGCACACAGGACCGTGCTCCAGGGGTAGGGAAGGTCAGAAAAGGGCTGCACAGGGTCGCAGTTCTGGAGAGAGGCCCCAGATACAGGCCAGTCCCGTGTGCCCGCCTGAGGACGGCCGCTCTGACTTCCAGTTTCTCGGCTTCCGCTGCTGGGAAGCTGGTCTGGGGGATGTGTCTTGTGGGCTGGGAAAAGAAAGGGGAAGAGGTCAGGGCTTTGTGCTCATTCTCCCAGACACATCCCGCCAGACCTAGTCTCGTTCTGGATGCTTCTTCTTTAAACCATGCTTGGTCTTAACGGGCAGTTAGGCTCCTTTTAGCTCGTTCTGCTTAGGCGTGAGGCATCGGGCAGTACAAACGTGCTAATTTAACAGGTCTGACTGATAAAGGCCAATTCTGCACAGAACGGAAGAGGGATAGCAAGCCCTCCAACCGCCAGACACTGCCTCCTCCTCCCAGAAGCTTCCCGGAGCTCCCAGAACAGTCCCCGAGCCTCTGCTGCTGAGTCCAGGAGCTTCTGGGCACGGGACCCACACTTCACACGCCGCAGGCTCGCTCCAACACACATTTAGGCCAACACAACCATCCTTGTCACGTGAGACCTGCAGGACTGAGTTACCCGTTGAATTCAGGGAATTTTTTTTTAGGATTTATTTATTTATTTGAGAGACAGAGACAGAGAGAGAGAGAGAGCACAAGTCGGGGGAGTGGCAGAGGGAACGGGAAGAGCAGGTCTCCCGCTGGGCAGGGAGCCTGACGCTGGGACGCCAGGATCATGACCTGGGCCGAAGGCAGAACTTTCACCGACTGAGCCCCAGGCGCCCCCCCAGAAACGTCGTTTAAACATCCGACACTAAGTGCTGGGAGAAGAAGGAGCTCGTGGGCTGGTGGCCTTACAGGTGGACGGTCAGGCTGCTGCCAACCAGCCACACTCCCTGGGACATGCCAGCTCCGTGTCATCGGTGCCCGGGAGACACGGCTCCAGATGTGACAGCGCACACGCTCTGGGGTGGGCTCTGACGTTCCCACCAGCTGGCAGCAAAGCCAGGGACGATGCAGGCCCTCACTGTGGTGGGCCATGTTGAAGGCCCAACCCCCAACACCTATGAACGGGACCTTATTTGAGAAAATAGGGTCTTTGAAGACTTAACCAAGGTTTAAGATGAGGTCATGACCCAGTGGCACTGGTGTCCTTATAGAAAGGAGAAATCTGGACAGAAACACACAGAGAGACGCCCCTGTGAAGACAGAGGCAGAGACAGAGCCATGGTGCCACAGCGCCGGGCCTGGAGCCACGAGAGCCGGAGGGCAGGACGGACCCTCCCCGGGAACCCTGGGCCCTGACTTCAACTCCCAACCCAGAGTGGCCAGAGAACACTTCTCTGTTGTTTTAAGCCCCAGTTGGTGATACATTGTCACAAAAGCCCCAGGAAAAGCCACACTTAATTTTTTTCTTTTTCTTTTTTTTTTTTTTAGAAGATTTTATTTATTTATTTGACAGACAGAGATCCCAAGTAGGCAGAGAGGCAGGCAGAGAGAGAGTGGGGGAAGCAGGCTCCCCACTGAGCAGCGAGCCCGATGCGGGGCTCGATTCCAGGACCCTGAGATGACGACCCGAGCCAAAGGCAGAGGCCCAACCCCTGAGCCACCCAGGCGCCCCAATTTTTTTTTTTTTTTCTTAAAAAGAAGGCTGATCGGCTTCCCAAGCCAGGAAAACTATGTCTGTGAATTTTAAACCTGAGATGTGCTGTGACTTGAAATGTTAACTCTACACACTTGTGCTCCCTGCCACCAAGACAAAAATAGACCCCACACAGGGAAGGAGCTAGAAGCAATGCAGGCTCTCCAGCAGCAGGTGAAGCCCTTCCCCCGGCTCCGGCTGGGTCCACTTTTTGTTTTGAAACACTTTGCAACTATTGGAAAAGTTGTAGGAATAATTCAGGAACTCCCACCTACCCCTGAACCAGACTGACCAGTTTGAAACATTTTGCAACATCTGCTCCCATCTAGTAACACGCTAGACCTTTATTTAGATGCTCCTTCCTAGGAAGTTGTACACTTGACAAGGAGAGGAGCTGTGGGGGCACAGGGGTCCCACTCCTGAGCCCCTGGGCCTGGATCACCCCAAGCGCACGTCTGAGGCAGGCAGCAGGCAGCACAAGCCCCCTCGGCATCCGGGACGCCAGCGCAGGGCGGCGCCGGTACCCAGCAGAACCTCGGCGGGCCGATCGGACATTCCAAGCACGGCTCTCAGTGCTGCAGAGATGGCACAGGCCCTTCCCAGGCAAGCACTCCTCACACACCGAACGAGCGATGGACGGACAGACGGACAGCTGCCGAGTGAGCCAACGTTCCCAGCCGGAGCAGAGGCCAGCGGCAGGGAAGCCCAACCCCCACCGCATGGCCCCCAGTGATGGATCAGTCAGTTCCCCGAACTCACACAGACATCAACACGGTGGGTCCCAGAACTGGCCAGGTCCCAGCAGGGAACAGATGACTGGTTCCCGGCATCCCCGCAGCGGCCAGGGGAGCCCCCAACTGAGAGCAGCACCAGCTGGGGCACAGGCCAGGCCGCAGGGGGCCCAGGCAGGGGCGCATGATGAAGGCCAGAGGCCAGCTGGGGCCGACCTGGCCAGCGGGCCCCCGGGAGGGGGGGTGTCTTGCGGAAGGAGTCCTGGGGGAGGGGCTGGTTCTTGCCCCCAGGGAACCTGTGGGCTTGGAGTGGGGGTGGGGAAAGCTTAAGGCACCCTGGGACACGAGGGAGACAGGGCCTCTCCCAGGGAAGCCCCTCTTTCCCTGGGACCAGCCCCAAAGCCCTTGAAGTGAAATTCCCAATTCTCAAGGAAAGCCCTGGGTTTCGAGGGGGCTACTCAGTACTGTGGGGGGACAGGACGGGCACAAGAGGGGCTCTGCAGGTCTGTCCTGCGGGCAGTGTCCACAGCTGAAGAAGTGGGCACCGAGAGTGCTGGCCTCTGGGCAGCCTGCGGGAGGGGTCCTGCTCTGGGAACGGCACCGGCACAGCCGGGGGTCCAGGACACACTCGCTGGGGTGGTGGGCAGCCCTGTGTGGCAAAGCCCTCAGGAACAAGGGTCTGTACCACACAGCCCAGGCGTCATCTACCTTCATCACCAAATCCGCGCACGCTCCTGTTCCCAGTCCCCATGGGGAGGACACCAGAGGCTGGTCTGGGCAGGGCACTGGGTGAGCCCCCCAGCCCGTGTCAGTTAATCCTGGAACCTGACAGTAAACCTTCGAAGGTATCTAGGCAATACCTAGAGCAAGCTGAGGGAAACGTACCATTCTGAGAGACGATGTCCAAGGAAATGTCTGTGTGCACGAGGCTGAAAAATTAACACGAAGTCGTGCAACCCAGTGAAGGTGGTCACAGGCCACTACAGAGCTGGGAGCCACGGTCCTTCTGGAGCATGGCCCACAGAGCGTGGCACAACAAGACGTGGGTGTCGCTGACCAGTAATTCCACGTTTGGGAAACACTACCCCAAGGAAATGACCCCAAATGCTAATTTGCTCAAAGATGCTGCCAGCACTTCTATTTATAATGGCAAGAAGTAAGAAATCACCCAAAGGCCTGACAACCAGAAAACAGCCAAGCAGAATTCGACATATTAAAAGCGAACGAGACCCGATTTAGGTGAACAAGAAACGTTGTTTACGTTGAAACTCAGAGGTTAGTAACAAGTAAATGGAAGGGAATGACAGCTGAGAACATGGACCCTGAGATGCTTGGGCACAGCCCGTCTCCTCGCAGGGCCAGGTGCTCACTCATAACACTCAAACCCAACAGCCGAGCCCACCCGGCCCCTGCAGGGAGCAGGCTAGCGCGTGAAATTAGTCCAGGAGGAGGAGCGCAGCCTCCGTAGAGAGAAGTCGGCACGAAGCCCTGTTCACTCCTGTCTGTGGCTGGAAGCACCGCAGGGGAGCCTGTGCTGGACTCGTACAAATGTTCCGTTCGGGACCAAGGACAGTCTGCCTCCTTGCATCCCAAAACCCTGCAAAGCCTGTGGTTCATCTAGAACATTGGAACCGTGGGGCGCAGGGTCCCCCACAAGGACACAGACGGCTCCTGACCTGACCACGTGGCACAGAGGGCCTGGCAAAGCCCCGGGACCTCCGCTCTGACTTCCAAGGAGCAAAAGGAAATCCCTCAGCAGGGCCCTGGGCACAAGCAGTCTGACTGCCAGTTTCGCAACTGGTATTTCCCTCTGCGCTTGGACAAAGGGCTGGCACGTGGGACACCTCTCAGGTCCCCTTAAACCCATTGCCATCGTCCAACTGGCGATGCAGGAAAGAGGGTGGCGGGTAAGTGACCTTGAGCAGGATGACACGAGTGAGGTCCCACACACCGGCCTGTGAGCATGAGGGGCCCGGTCAGGCCTGCCGAGTGCTGAGCTTAGGCCAACCCGCCGGATCCGCACTTGCTGGGGTTGGAGGAGGGAGACCACAGGGGCGCGGCTGGTCCTTCTCATCTCTGAGGACCCAGCAAGCTGTGTGTGAACAGTGCTGGTGAACAAACCCACATTCCTCCCCAGCTCTGCCGAATGCCAGCGTTCCCTCCATGATACGGGACTTCTAGAAGCAAACCCGGGCCGTCCGGCCGTGCACCGACTCCATCCGCTGCCGAGGCTCCGGGGCGGTCCGCCCTCACACTCCTCAGTCCCGGTGCCGGCTGTGGGTAAACTGACCCATCTGGGAAGACAACTAAGTAAGAGTAGCTCACGACTCCGAAGAAAACGAGAAGCCTCCATCAAAATACTCAAAAGGAAAGACCTGCAGCCCTCCAAACGCAGACAGGCTCCAGCATTGGCCCCCCGCCGCAGGGACCACCCTGCGACAAACTCTCTCACTAACAGGAAAGTTCCGAACTCAAGCAAAACTACTCACCCACGTTTCCCACATACCAAAGGAGAGGCCGAGGGAAATTTAATTTGTGTCTCAGTGAAAACTGAAGGAAGACCAACACGAAGAGAAGTGGGGCCTCCAGGAGATGGAACGAATCTAGAGATGTTCTTGCAGGTTATTAACCGACGACAAATCTCAAATTTTTTTAAAGATTTTTATTTATTTGTTGGACAGAGATCCCAAGTAGGCAGGAGGGGGCAGACCCCCTGCTGAGCAGGGAGCCCCAAGCGCTCAGTCCCAGGACCCTGCATCACCACCTGAGCCGAAGGCAGAGGCTCAACCGACTGAACCACCCAGACACCCCCAAATCTCAAATTTTAAAAGAAAACTTATATAGGTGGTAATTATTTTGCAAACTCCATGTACATCTCTGAACCCAGAGCAGACCAGAGGCACCTGGAGGGCTCACATGATCTCAGTGCCGTGGGATCGAGCCCGCACACTCCTGCATTGTGAGGCCTAAGCCGAGATCAGGAGTCGGACACCCAGCCCACAGAGCCACTGGGGCACCCCACAAACTGAACATCCCGATGGCCACGGGCTGCACCACCCGTGCCCCCCGCACCCCTTCCCCCCACGCCTAGTCTCAGGGACCATCACAGGGGGACAGGAAGGGGCTCCTCCAGGTCGCAGGATCCCACCAGCAAGGCCAGCACACAAGGTCTCTCCGCAAACACATGGTATCAAACAGAATAAGTGACGTTTCTGGGGCGCCTGGGTGGCTCAGTGGGTTGAGCCTTCGGCTCAGGTCATGGTCTCAGGGTCCTAGGATCGAGTCCCGCATCGGGCTCTCTGCTCAGCAGGGAGCCTGCTTCCCTCTCTCTCTGCCTGCCTCTCTGCCTACTTGGGATCTCTGTCTGTCAAATAAATAAATAAAATCTTTAAAAAAAAAAAAAAAGTGCCGTTTCTGAGCTGCCACCTCCAGTGGAATGTGTCCAGACTCCAGTCCAGCGTGAAGACATGGGGCCCCACAGGAGCATGGAACCCAGGCCAGGTGTGGCAGCCGAGATGAGCTGTGGGTGCGTGAGTGCGAGTCTCAGCCACACTTGGCGGAGCCCTGCAGGGGACGCGGCCTGAGTGACACCCACCGGAGCAAGACTCAGAGGACAGCAAAGCCAGAGGAGCAGAGGGGAAGCACTGCAACTGGCGATGGGACCTTGTCTCCAATTCTGCCCACATCTAAAGACGTCGGAGGCACGTATATAACACTTTGGTTATGGAGGAACCGCACAGCTTCTCCAGTTCTGGGAGAATCTCTGATTTAGAGATGCAGACGCGCAAGAGACTGATCTGATGTCAGATCCCGCAGACCACGGCTCAGACACACGTGGAACACGGCTCACACACACACAGACCACGGCTCACACACACACAGACCACGGCTCACACACATGCGGACTACAGCTCACACACATGGACCATGGCTCAGACACACATGGACCACAGCTCACACACATATGCAGACCATAGCTGAGACAGACACACATAGACCAAGGCTCACACACAGGCAGGCCACAGCTCACACACACACACAGACCAGACGTGGACCACAGCTCAGACACACACGCAGACCACGGCTCACACACACGGACCACAGCTCAGACACACGCAGACCGTGACTCATATGCACGGACCACGGCTCACACACGCGGACCACGGCTCACACACACGGACCATGGCTCATGCGTGTGGACCACGGTTCACACAAGTCTGCAGGGGCCACTGCTCCACTCCCCGTCGGGTCTGCTCCTTGTGGGAGGGCCATAAGCATGAACGGAGATGACAGCAGTGACACCCCTCCCCCGCCTATCCAGGGAGCACAGAGCACCTGAGTTCCTTAAGTGACCTCCGACCCTCCTGGCTGGACCTAGGGGTCCACGGTAGAGGGACCACATCTTTCTGACCATGGACACTAAAGCACAACAGCCACACCCACGTGCCCCTGGTTTCGGCAGTGACCACAGAACAGGCCGGCTCTTGTAGCTACTTCACAATTCGGAGCTTCAGACCAGCCACTTAACAGTATTATTTGATGTGTTAAGTTCTACATGTTACTTCAACACAAGACATGGTTTTCTGAATTTAAAGACTGTGTCTCAACAGCTGCTATCCTGCATTTTCTGGTGTATCTCAGCAGAAGCATTAAGAACATTCTGGAAAGGTAGGTCCCGCGGGTTGCCTGGCTCTAGGGGGTGGGGAAGGCGGCCCACGTGCACTCAGCCGGCAGAGACAGGTGCCCAGAGGGGCCTCACCACCCGCTGCGGAGCGGCCACAACAGCTGGCTGCCCTCACTGCCCACGGGGTGCCCGTGGCTGCATCTCTAGTCACCCCCGCCCCAAAGCGCACGACCCCTGTCACCTGCCTCCTGGCACGGGCCCCGCAGCACCTGCCCACAGCAGGCATGGCCGTCCACGCCTCTGCAGCCCGTCTCTGTCACTTCCCCGGAAGCACACATCTGCTGGCAAGGGCCCCGCCGGTGACAGGCGGGGGCTGGGTGCAGACTTGCCGCACGCTCTCACCTGCCTCCTACACGGTCCCCAGAAGGGACAACGGCCGACTGAGAGGACTGCGTGACGCAGGACCGAGAAACACGGGCGCGGACGTGCCCGGGACAGACCACGGCCTGCAGGAAGCCGCGCTCCAGCCTGACCCCACACCTGTGAGTGTGACCGCGTCTGGAAGGCGCATCACCGCATTAGGTGGAAGTCGGGTCAGTGTGACTGATCTAGACACACAGGGGAGGCGGCCACGCGTGTACACGGCTGGACATGCTGGAGCAACCCATCCACAGGCCAGGAACAGCCAGGATCCCAGGCAGACACACAACCGGACGAGGCGGACGGAGCCTCACCCGGAGCCTCTGCTGAGGGCGTGGCCCTGCCGGCACTTGGACCTGGGCCTCTGGCCTCCAGGGCTAAGAGCGAACGAAGCTCTGTGTGTAGACCCCAGGCTCACGGGGCTTTCTTACGACAGTCCCAGGACGGTCTTCCCAGCAGCGACCTAACCTACATCCCTGTTCCCTGCGTGGCCGCCCGACATGCGGCAGGAAGGGCTCCTCCCCTCATGCCCTGTGCCGCCAGCTACCACCCCAAACAACTCAGCAGCGTGTGGGGAAGCTCCGGAGGGGCTCCACGGGGAGAACCGCTGACACACTCTGCCCCCGCACCCGGGAAAGCCACGTGGCCAAGAGGCTGCTGTTCAGAATCCACAGGCCAGGCAGGAATGGCGGTGCTGCCCCTCAGCCCTGCCCATGGTTCTGTGGCCGGGGCCGAAGCACAGGTCCTTCCCCAGCCGGCGTGAGCCTGAGAAGGGAAGTGTAGGGTGTGGGCCACCCCTGAGACACAGAGCAGAAGGGTGGACCCAGGGGTATCCCGAACCCCTAGGGGGCGGGCCGCACACCAGGGTGACACCAAGGCCAGCTTCCGGTCGGCTCGGACAAACCCGTCTCCAAACTGAGAGTTACATGTTCATTTCAGTGTGTACCCAAAAAAGCCACCAAGACATCAGACTCGTGATTTCATGACTATTCTCACTCAAGACAAGGCAGAGATCAGTTTAAGTTAAAAAGTAGGGTGACCACGAATGACCTCGAGCAAACCTGGTGTGCGGGTGCCTTCTCCAAGGCGTGGTTACCGGCCTCAAGGGAAAGAGCGAAGCGCGTCCGGAGTGGGGCAGAGCACGAGGGCTCTGTGCGGCAGCAGGCCCGCCCCACGCAGGCACGGCAGGCTTCCCAGTGCTGACCCTGCCTGACCTACTCCTCGGGGCCCTGGGCGCGCACGCACACCCGAGAACACTCAGGGCCCTCCCCATCGTGAGAGCATGTTAGGGCCACAGAGAACCTTCCCACCACCCGTCGCGCGAGCAGGGCTGCGGCCGGTGGGGTTTCCACCATGCTTGAAGAAAGCACAGTAGCCGCCGCGGCCCAAAACCCCGAGCAGGGGAGAGGCCAAGTTCAAGACTGCCCGTTGCATCTGGACTCCTCGCCACGTTTCCGATCCCATTCAGCGAGCAGGGCATTACGCCAACTTCTCTCTCTCTTTTTAATATTTTTAAGTTTATTTAGGTAGCTCTCTAGACCCAACATGCAGCTTGAACTCACAACCTCAAGATGAAGAGAAGAATGGTCTTCCTCTCTCTTTTTAAAGATTCTATTTATTTATTTATTTGTGGGGGGGGTACGCACACACAAGCAGGGGGTGGGCAGAGGCAGAGGGAGAAGCAGACGCCCCACTGAGCAGGGAGCCCAACGGGGGACTTGATCCCAGGACCCTGGGATCATGACCTGAGCCGGAGGCAGACCCTTCACCCACGGAGCCACCCAGGCGCCCCCTGTTCAACCAACAGTCGCTCAAAGGGACGTCCAAAGACAGTGTCACCTTCTCGCTCCTTGTTCTGGTCTCGTTCTGCCAACATAAGAAAGAAAACCCGAGGGACGCCTGGGTGGCTCAGTTGGTTAAGCAGCTGCCTTCGGCTCAGGTCATGATCCCAGCGTCCTGGGATCGAGTCCCACATCAGGCTCCTTGCTCCGCGGGGAGCCTGCTTCTCCCTCTGACTCTGCCTTCCACTGCTCTCTCTCTGACAAATAAATAAATAAAATCTTAAAAAAAAAAAAAAAAAAAAAAAAAAAGAAAGAAAACCCGAGAAAGTCAAGCTTACCCAGTATCAAAAACCACTTTGTTTAGCCTCCCTGGGCCAGTCGTGGACGCGCGTGTACTGCTCCTGGGGAGACTGTGTCTGCTAAGGAGCTCTGGAAAGCTCTTCAAAATACTTCGGGGTTGGGGCGCCTGCGTGGCTCAGTGCGTTAAGCCTCTGTCTTCGGCTCAGGTCACCATCTCAGAGTCCTGGGATCGAGCCCCACATCGGGCTCTCTGCTCAGCGGGGAGCCTGCTTCCTCCTCTCTCTGCCTGCCTCTCTGCCTACTCGTGATCTCTCTCTGTCAAATAAATAAATAAAATCTTTAAAAAATAAATTTCCTGTCTTCTTCAGTTTCTCTTCAGAAATAAAAAAATTACAGAAGTCACATGGCCAGTAATAGTCACCCCAAATCACAGGACAGGCTATGATGTTACTAAAAATGTTCAGAATTGAGAAGACCTGCGGCAGGCCCCAAGCCCTCACCAGCTGCCGGACCCAGTCCGCAGGACCTCACATCCTCGAAGCTTTGTGCCGGGAAACTCCCACCTGTGACGTTTCAGAAGCCGATGGAGGAAGTGCTGAGAGACACCCGAAACGAACCAGGAAAAACGCGGTGCTCCCACAACCAGCCGCAGGGCCGAGGGCAGGGGCGCCGCTGAGGGCGGGGCCGCCGGGCCAAGTCTTCTGAGTCTGGACACGAGCCATGAGCCCAGCCGGAGGGAGGGGGGCCTCGGCCTGTCCGCGGGGCATGCTGCCCCCGAGGGCTCGCGGAAGGCTGCGGGAGCCTCCCTGCGCCCATGCCTGCAGCTGGCCACGCACCGTGGGCCTCTCGGAACCCAAGAGAAGGAGGCAGAAGGTCTTCGCCCTGTAATCCCCGGGACCCCTTGGCCAGCTGCCAACAGGGATTCAGTCCCCAACAGACGGGGTGGCTTCCTGGGCCCCGGCAGCTGGACCCGGACACGAAGGGTGGTGTGACGCCGCCCGCGCCTGGAGAAGCACAGGGGAGGGGGCCGAGAGACGCTGCCCCCTCCCCAGTTGGCAGGGCCTGGTGCAGCAGGTCTGGGCAGGTTCCCTCCAGGGCACGGGACCGCTGTCAGGGCCGCGGCCGGTCCGCAGGACGAGGAAGAGCCGGTGAGCCCCGAAAAGCCCGGTAGACGGTGCCCTGCGCCGGGGGAGCCTTCTCCGCCTCGAAGCAAAGCCGAGACGTTGCTCTTGTCTCGGAGGCCCAGCAGCCCTCGAGCTTCCCGGACAAAAGGCTACTCTGCGTGCGCGGGGAGGAGGAGAGGAAATCCGCCGTTCTCGGAGTCACCCGGGCCACACCAAGACCAGGAGACCCAGACTATGCCTCAGAGGTCGCGGCACACCTGAAGCCTCTCACCCTCTTCCTCCGCGGCCTCCACGCTCGCCGTCCCCCCGGCCGGTCCCACCCTGGACAGACGGCTCTGGGCGCTGCGTGCACGCTGGCTGGCGGGCGGCGAGCGGGAGCATGTCTCTAGAACGCCTCTCCGAGTGCCTCAGTGCCCCAGAAACAAGGGCCAGCTCGGCACGCAGGTCAGCGCAGGATCTGCCCACCCAAGAGCCACCAGCCCTCTGCTCTCCGTACCTCGGGCGTGACAGCAGGACTGAACGTTCAGAGTGGGACGGACAGAAGACCCCAGGTCAGACCCCTCCCCCGCGCTCCCCAGGTTACCTGGCCAGACTAAGAAGGGGACTTGCCCAAAGCCCCAGCAGCCATGGTGGCCCCGTGGGACGTCCACCTTCCACGGAAGCGCTCCTGACTCAGGTTCTGAGACCCTCCACGTGCGGCCCGGGACACTGAGATGCCTCCTTTGCTTCTACAGAGAAGCAAGAGGACACGGGACCTCAGCTGTGCTTGGCCGGTGAAGGGGGACACTCCCTCTGCCAGGTGGGAGGCCTCCCTTCCTGCAGGGAAGCGGCAGGTTAGATGGGAGAGGAGGAAACAGAACAGAGCTCGCACCCGCGAGCACCAAGTCTGTCCGAACTCTTTAGAAATGAGGCCGTTTTAAAAATCGAGGATCCCCACACACGTGGGGCTCTTCTTAGTTTGCGGGCAAGTGGGAAGACCTCTGTGCTGCCGGGGCAGAGGCAGAGGCCCACACAGGGCCCCCCCGGAAGCAGCTACAGGTGACCAAGGACCACTTCCCCACGGCTCTTCCAAAGACCCGGAGTGGCCTATGGGCCCCCGCGGGAGGCGGGACCCAAAACCACCACGACTGCCCAGTGCCCCCGGAACCCGCCGGTCGTGCAGTCCTGCACTCTCACTGGCCATCGTCCTCGGCAAAGCAGAGGCCACAACAGAATTTGCTCCACAAGGTCTGGACCAGAGGGTCCGTGCCTGATGGGGTAGGAGTCTGCATGATGCCCCTTCCCTCCAGCAGCCTTTGGGGATTCAGATGCCCCCTTCCCCACTAGCTGGTCTGCACTCTGTTCCCCCTTCGAGCTCTGGGGCTGTTTCACCAGCATCTGTCACCTACATTGGGTCACATTAGTGGTTCTTGTGTCTGAGGAATGCTTACCTTGTCCCAACAGATCATCAAAATGGGCCTAAAAGCTGGCCCATTGCAGCCTTTAGGGGACTGACAATCCCCGGGAGTTGTCATGAGGGAGAGGCCCGGGAACAGCTATTTAATGTGACTCAAACACACGCTTGTCAAGACACAGAAACTCTGTGAACACTATTGAAAAATATGTAAACAGTATTTCTCGATTTCTACTCTAAAATATCTAGGTTAGCAATTTCTAAGTCCAAATGATGTTAAAAAAATATTTAGTAATTTTTTTTTAAAGATGTTATTTTGTTTATTTGACAGAGACCACAAGCAGGCAGAGAGACAGGCAGAGAGAAAGGGGGAAGCAGGCTTCCC
The DNA here is from genome assembly GCF_030435805.1 of Mustela lutreola. Lineage (NCBI taxonomy): Eukaryota > Metazoa > Chordata > Mammalia > Carnivora > Mustelidae > Mustela > Mustela lutreola. Next base: position 411,441 of record NC_081298.1, on the reverse strand, counting down.
CGCTGAGCAGAGAGCCTGATGCGGGGCTCAATCCCAGGACCCTGAGATCATGACCTGAGCTGAAGGCAGAGGCTTAACCCATTGAGCCACCCAGGCGCCCCAGTATTTAGTAATTTTTCAATCTGAAAATGACTTGATAGCATTGCTGATAAAAAACTGAACAGAAAACTTTGTGTAGATCATACTAAGGTCGAATCTGACCCCACCAGCTCCTTTTATCCTTCAATACACAAGTTTTTTAGTTTGTTAGGAAAGGGTATTTCTCTTTTCCACGACTTTTTCATCAGCAAATAATGTCACAAGCCATACTGTGCCATCACCGGCAGACCAGAACACAAAGTCTGAGTATGCATACAGAAGATACTCGAAGTTTTTAGGCTGAAACCTTCCCTGACCTCATGGTGTGGGACCCCAGCCACGCCACAGCCCGAGCTGGGGGCAGAGGACACACGAGAACCATGATCAGGATGAGACCGTGTTTCAAACATTTACATTGGTCCTGTGGCCTGGATAGAGGTTTGTCATCACCCACTTATCCCTAACAGCCAGGCCATTAAAGCAAACTTGTAGCAACAGGAAAGATCTCTTTTTTCAGGGGAGGGGGCAGACATACAGGGGAATTCTTGACAATCTGCCATCTCTGAACAGAGTTTAAGGTAAAATATATTAGATCAGAAGGAAGAAAAAGCCTGTATGGTTATGAGAGCGTGAGTCACGGAGGAGCGTGAAACCCCAGAAGAGGGAACTGTGGCGGCAGGTGCTGTGACACGGGTGTGAGCGATGACGAGGGGGAGCAGTGGCTTCTAGAACTTTGACACAGCAGCCAAGAAGGCACCTGGGCACAGTGAGGAATTAGCTCAGGTTCCCGGGCCGTGGCGCTTTCTAAACACCAAGCACTAAATGGGTCTCCTTGGCGCTTAGAGGCTGGTCTAAGACCTCTGGTAGAGAACAAAGCAGAAATGCTGTACAGCTGTCCCAGAAACACAGACCACAGGGACAGAGTGGCCCAATTTCTCTTAATTTGAAAAGCCCCACATAAGGACGAGGTTGGAAAGTTCACTCTGTCAAAACTTAATTTTGTATAACATGTTTGTAAATAACACCCCGTCTGGCAGTGAAGGGACCACAGGCTGAGGGATTTCCTCAAGTCCTGGAGTGGTCCTGCCCTTTCCAGGAGTTCACCCCCTCCTCTCTGTGCTACTGTGTGCCCGCAGAACACAGGGGTCATGAGGGTAACGGGCCACAGGTGTCACAGGGCAAGGGTCCAAGGGACTGCCCTGGATAACTGAGTGGGGACAGAGCATCGCAGAGGGAGGGCGCCCCTGCAGGCAATGGCCAGCCAGTCCCGAACACCGGACAGTGGGTGGACACAGCGCTGAGCACAGGAACAACGCCTTTTCAAACAGAAAACCGCTAACCCTGAGCAGAAACTATCGCATCAAAACAAAATTCTTACACCCATGATGATGTCAATGAGAGGCTTAATTAAATGTCCCAAGGCTGGCCTCCAAGAAAGGCTGAATTGGGGGCTTCTGAATAGCCCATGAGTGAGTACATTCCACTGTGTTCTAGAGAAAACTCAGCCACCACCCCTCTCTCCTTCAGTAAAGGGCGTGAAGACAATCACTGGCTTCGTAGGGGACCCAGGGCCGAAATCTCAGTACCTGCGGCCCAGGTGCCCCTAGCATTTCACTTAACCCTTTCTGGGGGAACAAGGCGTCCCAAAGTTTTCAGTTGGAATATCTAAAACTATCACAAAACAAACCAAGAGGACGGGAGCTGGTAAAATACTCCTGTTTACTTCATTATTCATGTGAAAAACCCTCCTCTAAGTTTCCTTTTGATGAACGCACCATTTTCCATTCTTGCGGAGTGGAAATACTGCCCGGTGCAGGCAACGAGCCGGCCGGCCACAGAGCGAATCCACAAGTCTGCCACCCAAACGGAAAGTTAGCTTTGATAATAAATCCGATAGGAAAGATGCTACAACTGACACATTAAAATGCGCGCGAGCACTCCGTGCACAGGTGTCCGCGCCCAGCAGTTTGCAAAACGCGTTGCCTAATTAGCATTTCTTTAAACAATGCTGATAACAATCTTGCCACCGTAATCCTCGACAAATGCGTCGCTGAGATTGTATCACGGAAAGCGTGGGGAAATGCGCTGAGCATCTCAGTCAAACTTTCTTTTGTTTGTATTTCCTCGGGGTCAGAAAATACCTGTTCTTCACCCCTTTTGGTGTGTACCCAGGCTCCTCCGTCCAGCCCTATTGTGCGTGGTCCGTTAAACCTACGAATAATAAATTTGTTAGCGGGGCCGGGGGAAGCCCAGCGAGCCACAGCCCTCCTCCGGGCGTAGAAAATTCCCCATTTGCCGTGGGATTGAGTTGTCAGACAGTGACTCGTGCCACCCTGGGAAACTGACATGTCTATTTACGGAGAAACAAAGACACGGCTCGCGGCGGACCCGGCTCCCTCCGCGCGCCCCGTCCGCTCGGCGCGCCCCTGGTCGCTCGGCGCGCCCCGTCTCCTCCGCGCTCCTCTGGCCGCCCGGCCCCGAGGCCCCTGCGCCCTGGCTCATCCAGCAATTAAAATGGAGACGAGGCCGGTGCCCGGCGTCAGGGGGAGACAATGACCCCCAAGGCCCGGTGGGGCGCGGGGACCCGCCCGCGCCCACCTCCCGCAGTTCCGACTCTTGGCAAACTCGGCGCGGGCGGGTCCGGGTGCGGCTCGGAGGCGCGGGCGGGGGGCGCGCGGGACGGCGCGGGCGGGGGGCGCCAGGACGCCCCTGGGCTGCCTCCTGGGGCCGGGCGTTGACGCAGCAGAAATTACCAGCTGGAAAATTCCCCTTTCGGAGGTGACGGGGGAGGGATCGCGGCGGCGGCGGCAGGAGGCGCGGAGGGCGAGGGGCGCCGGGCAGCCCCGCCGCCACCGCCTCCGCGCGCAGCCCCGCGGGGACCCCGCGCCGCCCCCGCCCGCCCCGCCCCGAGCCACCCGGGCTCGGGGATCGGCAGGAGCCGGGCCGGGTCGCCACCGCCGCCCCCGGAGCCGCAGCCGGGGCGCGCCGATCGGGGCCAGGAGGGCGCCCCCGCGGGGCGGGGCGCATGGGGCGCGAGGCGGCAGGCGGCGGGGGCGCGCCCCGGCTCGGAGCTGCCGGGGCTCAGAGCGGCCCCGGCCGGGCCCAGCCGCGATGCGCCTGCCCGGCCGCGCGGACAATGAGCCGGCGCCGCTTACCTGTGACCCCATGGGGCGCGGGCGAGGGCGGGCGCCGCGGCCGCCGGACCGGCGCCGGTGATCGCCGCCGCCGCCGGGCGAGCGCTGCGTCCGGGCGGGTCCGAGCTGCCCGCTCGCCTCGGCTGCTCCGTCCGTCTGTCCGTCCGTCCGTCCGTCAGGCCGGCGCGCGCCCCCGCGCCCGCTCCAACCCCGCGGCCCCCGCCGCCCGCGCGCGCGCCCCGCCTGCGGACCCTGACCCCGCCCCCCGGCGCGCGCCCGGCCGCTGCTGATTGGCCCGCGCTGCGCCCGGGCCGCGGCCACCGCCCCGGGCCCCGCCCCCGCCGGCCCGGCCGCCGGCCCCGCCCCTCGCTGGGCCCCGGGCTCGGCGCCGCGGGGCGGGAGGGGGCCGCGGCGGGGGTCGGTTCCTCCGCCCCCCCCCCCCGCCGTGGGCGGCCGGACAGCGGAAGTGCGGGCTGGAGCTCGCTGGGCATTGTGGGAAGCCCCCTCCCCTGGGCTGGCGGGGGGCGGGGGCGGCGCGGCGTGGGGGTCTCCGAGCACCGGCGCGGGTTCCCGCGGGGGCGCCGAGCGGCGGGCAGAGCACCCCTGCGCGAGATGAGGCTCGGGGCGAGGCCACCCCGACCCCTTTCTCGGCTGCGCACCCGGCCTGGCCCACGCGCCTGTTCCTCGGGGGCGCGCGGGGCCCCGGGCCACGAGCCGTCCCCACCGCCGGATGCGCAGCCCCGCCGCGCGCGTCTCGCAAACTTCGAGACTTCCCCACCTGCTCGGGCGGCCGTGCGGACCTCGCGCCGTGCGGCGGGAAAGCGCTGTCGCGGCTCTGCCGGGGCGCGGGGCCCAGGAGGGCCGGGCGCTGCGCGCTCGCGCCGTCGGGGGACCTTGGCGCGCCCCGGGAGGGGAGCACCTCGGGGCGCGGGCCGCGCCTAACAGTGCCTGTCCCTGGGACTTTGGTTTTGCCCAACTTAGGAGCGCAGGCGGCTGCGCGCGTGGGTTCTTCCCGCCGCGCCGTCTGTCCCGTGCGGGTGCGGCCCCAGCGAAGGGCCGGGAAACAAGCTGCCTGGGCCTTACCCCACACCCATTTAAACGGTCTGGAACCGCGCTGCCCAGGATGGCCCCTGCGCGTCCCCCCTCACCGCCCGCTGTCCTCGAGCCCTCGGGCTGGCTGAATGGGAAGCGTGGCCCCGCATTCCTGGCCAGCCTGTGCGGGGCAAAGGCCACCTCGCTTCCTCTCGCGGGCGCGGCGGTGGGAAGGGAGGTGAGCCTGTGGCTGGCCGGGCGCGCAGAGGAGTCGAGCACGAGCAGGCCATCCAATGGCGAGGCCCCGCGGGCCGTCTGCGCCCTGCCTCCCCGCGGGCCCAGCGCCGCGGAATTCCTCGGGAGGTGGGAGGCGGCGGACCATTATGGATAGGCTCTCTCGGGATGTGTAAGGAGGCATTCACTGGCTGCAGCGGGAGGGCAGGCCGCGGGGGAAATTCTCCTTGAGTGAACAAGGGCGAGAGCCGCGGTCTGGCAGCCAGCGATGAAAGGCTCGGACACTCCCTCACTTCTAGCGGCGCCTGGAAATGGCTGTGCAGACACCCTCAGCCCACTCCCTTCCCGCTGCCTGCTCTGACACCGCCGGCCCGGGAGCGCCCCCCCCCCCCCAAGCCTTTCTTTGGAGGACCCTCTCAGTCACACCCGCCGGTCTGGAACCAGAGGCCGCTGCTTCCTCAGCCAGGAAGTGAAGGCTGGACACAGCCGCCCTAAGAACTGGCTGTCTCTAGGCCTCCGGGAGGGTCTGGCAGGTCGCCTGCCTCCTCCCTCTGAGGGGACAGAGGGCACTCTCTGCAGGAATCCCCCCACCTGCCTTCCTAAAACACCTTTGTTGTGGCCCATGGTGGGAAAGAGGCCAGGGAGACTGGGGAGGGCCGCCAGACTCCTGATGCGTCCCTCCCGGAGAGAGCCCCAGTCTCTCCTGAGCCGTTGCGGTTCCCTCAGACACCCTCCAAAAACAGCCTTGTAAGACACCCCAACCGCTGTCCACGCAGGAGTGGAGTGCCGCAAAGCGCGTCTCAGTCAGCGCGCAGCGGCGCTCAGTCATTGCTGAGGAGGCCTTTGTCTTGCCGGGACCACAACCCATCTCACTCGGTCTTTTGACCTTGCTAAAAAGGCTTGTTGCGTTCTGGAGTAAGTCTCTAGAGCCCTGGGACTCTGCCCAGTTCCCCTACCCAGCATCAAGGTTACTTGACCCCTGCAATCTTGCCAGTGATTGAGGGCTGAGATTCCCATCTTTTCTGCTCCAAGAACGGGCAGGGAGCCCAGTGATGAATCTGCTAACACCAAAAAGGCGACCCAAGAACAGTCCTGAAGACCCCTGACCAAGCCATGCCTGAAGCCCACCCTACCTCCAGATGGCTATTGTTCTGTGAGCTAATAACCCTTCTTACTATTTAAAAAAAAAGAAACATGGGGAGCCTGGGTGGCTCAGTCAGTTAAGCGACTGCCTTCGGCTCAGGTCATGATTCTGGACTCCCAGGATGAAGTCCCGCATCAGGCTCCTTGCTCTGCAGAGTCTGCTTCTCCCTCTGACCCTCCCCCCATCTCGTGCTCTCTCTCTCTCTCTCTCAAATAAATAAATAAAATCATTTTAAAAAATAAAAGTAAAGAAAGAAAAGAACCAACAGCAGCAAGTGTTGGTTCTCCCCTCTCCACAAGCCGGGAGAAAAAGGGAGACGAGGGGGCGCCTGGGTGGCTCAGTCGTGGAGCGTCTGGGTGGCTCAGTTGTGGAGCGTCTGCCTTCCGCTCATCGGCAGGAGGCCTGCTTCTCCCTCTCCTGCTCCCTCTGCTGCGCTCCCTCCCTCCCTGGTGTCTCTCTCTGTCAAATAAATAAATAAAATCTTAAAAAGAAAAAAAAGAAAGAAAAAGGGAGATGAAGTAGTGGATTCCCAGGAGCCCCTTCAGTGCATCAGTTCCAGGGGGACAGCCTGGCAGTCTGACCCCACTGTCACCAGTGCCCGGCACTGGCTAAGGTGCTGCCAGGGTTGGACTCCGAGTGGGCAGATGCCAGGCTGGGTTGCTCAGACCCCACTCTTGCCTGGGTGCCCTGGACCATGCAGATGGCACCTGCTGCCCCTCACCCCTGAAGCTTGCCACAGACCCTGGGACGCATCTGCTACCTGACGATCAGCTGACCCTTCCCCATGTGTGAACAGGCGGCTTCTGTGAGGGCAGCTCCGGGCCCAGGTGAGGACGAAGGCTCTGGCCTCGTCAGCATTCTGTGACCAGGGCACCCAGTATCCAGGGTCAGTGTCTGACAGGGGGCAGGGGATAGGGAGCCTTGAGCGGAAGGCTGTCCCTGGAGAAGCTGGTGGGCAAGGGAGGTTAAGAAATGGGTGATCCAGACTCTGCACTGGCCAATGCATGGAAACTCACCCACAGCCACACGTGTGAGTCGTCTGCCAGAGAGAGGCGTCAGGTCTCGTGACAGAGGGGACCTGGGAAGAATGAGCACCAGTGGGCCAGGGCTGGGGGGCTTGGGGGCCAGAGGCTAGAAGTCGGTCAGCCCCACAATACATGCCGCCCCCACCCCCCAGACCTTTGAAGGACAGCCTCAATCTGGGAGCTGTGTGGCCAGCAGGGCCCCCGCAAGGTCCTGGCACTGCCCCCCCACCCCGTGGCAGGTGCTCAGCCGGCCCCCTGCCTGTCCTCCACCCCCACTGTGTGGCTCCGGAGGGCCGAGGAGCTGGAAGGGGTCCCAGCCCCATGCCAGGTGCTCTGATGCCACCAAGAAGCAGGGACCTGCCTCCTGCAGGTTTGTTCCTGTGAGGCGTAGCCTGGAAGGAGCTTTGGGAAAGACAGGAGGGACAGCAGTATCCTTTTGCATCTCCCTTCCCAGTATCCCCTGGGCGGCCCCCTTGGCAGCGCCTTCCACACCACACCACCTGCCCCTGCCACCGCCCCATCCTCCCCGAGCTGGGTTTTCTGAGCTGTCTTCACCGCAGTCGCTAGTCGGGAGACCTTGTCTGTTTATTCCCCAACCAGTGGTGTTGCTTCACCGTCCCCATGGCAACAGCCCTGGGAGTCCTGCCCCCTCCCCCGGAACCGTCCAGAACCTGCCCCTGCCCTCTCCAAGCCCCTGCTGGAAGCCAGACAGGGAGGGAGTGAAGCAGAGGGCCAGGGCCGAGGATGCTAGGGCAGGCCCCGCCCCCTGTACGTCACCCCTGGTCCTGCGGGGGGGGGGGGGGGGAGGGGCGGGGGGGGCATGGAGCAGGCTCCAGGCTGCCGCCAGCACCACCCAGGCCAGCTCCCAGGCCTGGCTCAGCCTGTGTCTGCGGCCAGCTGGCCCTGCTCTCCTGCTGGGCCTCCCCAAGACCACCCTCCAGAGTCACCCAGGGCCAGGGGCTACCTGCCAACCCCACGGCTGCCCCACCCCAACTGTCCTCCAGGCCTGCGGCCCTGCCAAGCCCCAACTGCCGCTCCAGCTGCCACGGCCAACTGCCGCCCCATCTCCATTCCAAGTGCTCACCCCCAACCGTCCTTCCAAAACGCCACTGCCAGCTGCCAGCACCCTTCCTTCCCAAGCCCCGGCTCCCACCGCCACCCTCTGGCCGAAGACCCAGGGCTGTGAATTCCAGACCTTCCCTCCAGGACCAAGGCTGGGCCACACCTGCTGTGTTCCCTGGGAGGGGCTGGTGCCCGACAGCGGAGGCAGAGAGCCAGAGGAGCATCTGGGGGCCAAGGGCCTGGCTTACGGAGGGAAAGGCAGGGGAGAGAACAGAACCGAAGTAGAGGGAAGACAGCAGAGCCCTTGGTGCTGAGTGCCAGCTATGGCCAGACCAGCCCAAGGGTGGGTCGTCAGCCAGGGCCCGGCTGGGACAGTCCCCGGGGGCTGTCCACTGAGGGTCTGGGGACAGCTCAGCCTGACCACTGACCTTGCCCTGACCTGGCAATGGTCAGGGGGCACTTTGCCTCCCTCCCTCACCAGGCGTCTCTCTGGGGGCCACCAGCCTTCCAGAGACCCAGGTGGGCCCAGTTTCCGGGTCTCAGCTGTCGAAAGTCAGCCTGAGCTCAGAGAGGTGGCACTGGGCTCCCTCCTGCGTTCCCACCTCGGCACCCTGCACCAGCCCAGGTCCCTTTACCATCTGATTTCTGGGGGCGCCTGGGTGGCTCAGTGGGTGAAGCCTCTGCCTCTGAGTCAGGTCATGGTCTCAGGGTCCTGGGATTGAGCCCCGCATTGGGCTCTCTGCTTAGCGGGGAGCCTGCTTCCCCCACTCTCTCTGCTCATGATCTCCGCCTGTCAAATTTAAAAAAAAAAAAAAAAATCTTAAAAAAAAAAAAAAGTGTATCATCTGACTCGCAGCCCCTCCGCCAGTCGAGTCCTCCATTTCCCTGTCCCCTCTCCTTCCTGTTCATCCTGTGGTCCCTGCACCGGCGTTCTGTCCTCAGGGATGCTGCCGGGAACCCCACCCCCACGTGGGGTCGCCACAGCCCCTGCCTCCCCCCGGGGACACACAGCTAGCACCTGAGCTGACTTGGTCCTCGCCTGGCCGAGCCAGGAGGCACTCCTACCTATTGCAGGTCCAGGCTTGGGGCTGTAATTCCATCTCAGGCAGACTCTGGAAACCCAGCCTCGGGGAAGCAGCCAGCCAGCCCCGGAGCAGGGAAGGGGGCCCAAGGCCTTGGTCCCCACTGGGGAAGCGCAGCTGCTCCCTAGGGCTGCAGCCCCTGGGGCTCACATTGCAGAGGCCGCTGGCGATGCTACAGATAGCCACCTCAGCGGAAGGGGACACCTGGCTCTCTCGAGTGTCCCATCCAGGAGCTGCCAGAACAGGACACAGCGGGGGAGGTCCTGGGGAGCCGTGTTGTCTGCAGCCTGCCCAAGTTCTGTCCTAGGAGGAGAGCTGGATACCGGGCACCTTTCCTGAGCCCTGGGCGGTTGGTGGGGGGGGATTCTGCCCGGGGCCACTTGGCCCAGCAGCTGGGAGGGAAACCGGTGGCTGTGGCCCACAGGGGCCTGCAGGATGAGGGCTCTGTCCTACCTGGACAAGGTACCGGCCCCTCTCCTCCACTAGAGGAGTGTCGTCCCCTTGATGGGCGTGGAGAGGCCCCAAGCCTGCCCGCTGGCCGCCTGCTGTCCTCACCTCCCTCCTCCTCCCGTTCACTGGTCGGGCAACACTCATGGAGTATATGGAGCCCGCCGTGTGCCCAGGAGTCGGACGTCTGGGGAGCAGGACAAAGCTCCTTGGGTTCTGGGAGGGGGCAGGGCAAGGGGCGCCCCAGGGGGCTCAGTCCGTTGGGCGTCGACTCTCAGTTTTGGCTCAGGGTGTGGTCTCAGGGCGGAGAGACTGAGCCCCGCGTCAGGCTCTGTGCTCGTGCGGGGTGTGCTTGAGGCTCTGTCCATCTGCCCCTCCCCGTGCTCCCGCGCTCTCTCACATGAATGGAATTAAGTAAGAGCCTGGGTCATCTGTGCCTCGTCGGGGCTGAACCGGCTTGTACCTGTGTCTGCCCGCTGCCGTAGTCGGAGCATCCCGTACTGTTCCCTGAGGACAGACGCGGTGAGGTCGGAGCGAGCCTCCTCGGTGTCCCGTGCTGTTCCCTGAGGACGGACGCCAGAGCCTTTGTCTCCCCTCGTGCGTCCCTGTTCCCGTTTGTGTGAGTGGGCGCCGGTGGGCGTGTGCTTGTTGGGAGTGGCCGTCCAGGTCGGCGAGTGTGCGAGAGTGCCTATGAGCGCGCGTGTCCGCGAGCGCGCGTGCTGTGTGGTCTCGTGCACGTGCCTCTGTCCCCGCTGAGCAAACCCACGCGTGTGAGCCAGCCCCGTGCTGGTCGCGCGGAGCGAGAGATGGTCCGGCCCCAGCCTCAGGAGGGAGGGCAAGACGCGCGTGGGATGGGCGGGCAGGCCTGGCTGTGGCGCAGAAGAGGACAGGCTGTGGGTGACCCTCCGCGAGCCCAGCCCAGAAGCGCTCCTGGGGGGACGAAGCCATCAAAGGTCTGCCTGGGGGGCGCCTCCAGGAACTCAGTCGGTGAAGTATCAGCCTTAGGCTCAGGTCGTGGTCCTGGGGTCTTGGGATGGAGCCCAGCTCCACAGCCGGCTCCCTGCTTGTCCCTCTCCCTCTCCCCCTGTCTGTGCACCCTCTCTCAAACGGGGAAATAAAATCTTTAAAAAACTATAAAGGCCTGCCTGGGGCTCATGTGGGATGAGCCGGGCTCCAACAACCCCAGGCTGGGGCTTCTAGGCTTTCCCACAAGCTACAGGGTACCGCTGGAGACTTTTGAACAGGACACACTCGATGTACTCATGATTTCAAGAGATTTCGGGGAGGCCGAGCTGGCGTATCCTGGAGCAGGAGAGGCGATGTCTCCCCACCTGGCAGCAGGGCAGCTGCCGGCTGATGGGACAGGAAGCCAGAGGGGGCACAGACGTGGGAGCCATCTGGGGGCTGCTGGCCCAGGGTTGGGGAGAGAGGCCAGGCTGCAGGTTCCAGGAGGGGGAGGGGAGCCGTGGAGGGGAGAGGAGCTTGGTCCTTGCCAGAGGGGAAATCCCTTCCTGGCGATGACTGGGGTCAGGACAAGTCATGGGGGGGGGCGGTGGTCACCTCAGGGCACTCCCCCATCCTGTTCACTGGGGCTTGCAGTTGTGACCTGGGCTGGGCCAGGGCAGAGCCCCTTCTTCAGGGTGCCTGGGCCTGGGGCAACTCCTACAGGCTTACTTGGAGGAAAGTGAGCCCAGGCCACCGTGGTCCAGGGACCCCGTCCACTTCAGACCATCAGAGCCCATCCAGGATTCTCTCTGCAGAGTCTGTTCTCTGGGGCTCAGGGTCCCTGGCAGGATGTAGCAGGGTGCCCTCCGGCTGTGCTCAGACGGGACCAGCCCCCACCCGGAGCTGGCAAGGCTCCCTGCTGCACCCCCCGCCCCACCCCGCAGAGGCCAGCCTCCCAGTGAGTGCTCCCTGAAAGGATGAGAGGACATTTGGACATAGGGCCCCTCTGTCCATCCTTGGCGGGTCAGGCATTCTGCACCCCTGCCTGCCAGGCTGCTCGCACAGCCTCAGCCCTCCTCCCTTGCCCTCGGCCTGCAGCGGCTCTCATGACACAGGAATCCCGTGTCCACACAGCCCTGGATGAGAGAGGGCGGAGTGAGCGGGCACCCATGTGTGCGCTCGCCTCTGCCCCCACCAGCCCCACCCGCCAATGGCCCAGCCTGCAAGGGCCCGGACCTCAGGGCTCACACCCACCCCACCCCTCCGCCCCGCGCCAGGGCTCCTGAACCTGCAGGTCCCTCCACCCGACAGGCTTTCCTGCTCCTCTGCACCGGCTGGTTCTCAGCCATCCCTGCGCACTCACTCCCGATCCCGGTGGGTCCAGACGCAGCCGGCCCCTCTCCCTGGGGCAGAGGACGCTGCCCAGACAGAGCCCTGCCTCTGGGCTAATGTCTGCACTCCTCTCGGTCCCTCGGTCCCTCACGCCCTCCCTAGGCTCCATGAGGGCAGGGCCATGTTGAGGTCCCCTTATGTCCTAGAGCCTGAGGGCTCTGGGATCAGCCCAGTCAGAATGGGGATCGGCACAAGGGTCTGGTTTGGGATAAGTGCTTACTTCTCTGGGCATCAGTCTGCACCTAGAAGAACTCCCGGACAGAGCGGAGCGGGCTGAGCAGGACAGCATGGGGCCCAGAAGCAGCCGCAGAAGATGCCGTCTTGTGGGCAGCATCACCGCACAGCAGTCTAACGGACACCAGGGCAACAAGGACACGGGGTAGGGGCAGGCCAGGCAGGGGGAGCGATTGTGGGCTCTGAGGCTCCCCACCAAGGTTCAGAGTCTGGGACATCCTGTGGGCACCTCTTTCCTGCTGGGATTTGGCCTGGGGTCATCCTGGGGTGGTGTGGGAAGCCCCAAGGCTGACAGACCGGGGCGGGGGGAGAAAAGGTCATAGTGGAAGAAAGGAGTTTGCCTGGGTTCTTGCTGGGCAGTGAGGGAGAACTGTGGGTCCATATGCCTCCTCTGGGCCCCTTGCCCTCCCCCGCCCCCCCAGGTAAGCTCAGGTAGGGTCAGAGGAAAAGCCCAGGCTGAGGGGCTGCAGAGGGCTTGAGGAAAGGACCACCCCGCCTGGGGCTGGGATCCCCCTCGCTGACCGCCTCTGCCTCTGGGCCCCCAGACCCGCAGCTGTGACCACGCAGGAGGTCCCCGCCCCAGCTGCGACAGCCAGCAAGGGGCTCTGCTCCCTCCTCCCCTGGGGGTCCTAGTGCCGGGGTGGTTTTGAGAACCAGAGGCGGGAGGCCGTATCAGACCACAGGTTTTCCTGAGGAAGGAAGGGCGGGCCTGCAGGATGGAGCGCCTCCTCTGGGTGTGCCTGGCTGCTGGAGGGCGCACAGCCGCTGCCGGCCCTCCTGGGGGGAGGACAGCTTCTCCCTTGGGGGACCCTAGTCCAAGACCTAGCCTGGCCAGGACAAACGGACCCCGAAGGCTGGAGATGCCAGGGTTGGAGTTTCCGGAACCCAGGGCCAGGGCATCCCTGAAACCCTGAGCAAATTCTAGCATTTCCAAGGGAGTGTCCAGAGCGCCCCCATTGGACCCTCAGAGGCATCTGTGGCCAGCTCAAACCATAGGTCCACTCCCACGGGCACTTCAGGTTCACCAAAACTTTGTACCACAATTTGCAAAGCCCCCGTTTGTAACACTGTGAACTGGGGCGACCCAGTGGCAGTGGAGCAGGGAGGTGAAATATGGCCAGTCTGCCTTGGAACGCTGGGCAGCCACAGAGCGGAGCCACCGCAGACTCCACATGAGCAGTGCTGAGGGGCTCCCACGACACAGGGGCAGCCGGCGGAGCCAATCAGACCACGGAGCGATGGCCTTTGGAGTGGGGCCTGGGGGCTTCCCTGGGGCGGGCAACGAACGTCCTGTTTTCTTGGTCTGGGGCTAGGGACAACACGCAGCTTGTGAACGTTGATTCAGCCATACACGTCGGGTACGGGCATTTCTCTGTTTGCACATGGTACTTCAATGAAAAGTTATTAAAAAAAAAAACCCAAACCCTCTGCTGACCGCTCCCTGAGGGTGGAGTGTTCCCTGGGGCCATCTGTCCTGTCCTGCATTCCGCCTGGACCTCCAGGGACCCTCCACAGAGGGAGCAGAGAAGACAGGAGAGGGCAGCCCCTGGGGGGACATCTCGGGGTGGGGGGCACTTCCTACCCCTGGGGTCTGAGGCTCCGAGCTGGCCAGGCTCTGCCTTTCTCTAGAAGAGGGCCCACCTGGAGTAACCACAAAGGGTGGGGCCAGGCAGATGTGGGGCCCACCCTGCTGGAGCTTGACCGGCTGGCCCTGGAATGCTGGTCCGACCTAGGGCCCGCCTGCTGGGCCAGGGGTGCCTCCAGCCCCCTCCCCCCCTGCTGTGGTGCCTCTACCCCTTCCGCTTCCAGAGGCCCTGGAGCTATTTTTAACTCAGCTGAGCTGCTTCTGCAGAAGGTGGACAGAACCCCTGGCAGGGGAGTGGAGGTGGAGGCAGGAGAGAGCCAAAAGGCTGCCTTCCTCCCCCAACCCCTCCCCAGGTCTAGGCTTTCTGCGGGGCCTGGTTGTTCCTGACCTTGGAGGGAAAGCAACATTCCATTACACAAACAAGATACCCCGGAGGCCACACAGATACACACGCAGTCAGACACAGGAGCACACATGAGGACCCACGTACGGTGCTCAGGAACCTGACAGAAACGCACACAGAGACTCAGGGCACAATCTGGGGACATACAGACGTGTATCCACTCAACTGTCCCTGGAAACCTAACCCACCTGGAGATAAGCACGCGCACACGCGCACACGGCAGGCATAAGCACGATGCCCAGAGACCACTGGCTCAGGGTGCAGGGAAGTCCCAGGGGTCACGCCCATAGATCCATAGCCGGAGGAGCCAGCAGATGGGCTACTTCCCAAGTGCCGTCCCCACCCGCCTGCAGCCCACTGGGGCTCAGCCCCAGGAACCTCTTGAACCCTCCCCCAGCCTCCAGCCTAGGCCTCATTTCCCTGTGATGAATGAAGGCAGGCTCGTGGCGGTAGCTGGAGCGGAGCTGGTTCACGCCCTTCTTCCCTCACATCCTCGGCAGGGCACACACACACGCACACAGGCACACACGCGCGCGCACACACACGCACACACATGCACGCGCGCACACGCACACGCACACGCACACACGCGAGCGCTCAGGGCAGGAAACCTGTGAGCGGTGGCCTCAGAGTGAGCTCAGCCCCTTCCCCTTCCTTTTCGCTGCTCCCTGCTTCCCCTGTCCTCTCCCAGGCTTTGTTCCCCAGAGCGGCTGTCCCCCCACCCCTGCCCCGCTGGGGGAACAGAAGTCTAGTCCTGGGAAAACCCCAGGTGCTGGACTGGGGGGTCTCTGTCCCTGTAACCGTGTCCCGGGGCAGGAGGAACTGGGAGAGAAGGGGCTCAGGACCCAGTAGTGGGGGACAGCCGGCTGACTTCCAACTCCCCTCCACCCCCACACCCCCACCTCTGCCCCTAGAGGCCCCAGAGGGATGGAAGAGGGCGGGGGAGTTGGCCTGAGGACAGGACATCCTCTTGGCAGGACACAGGACGCCAGGCCGGAGGTTCCCAGCCCCCGTCAAGGCCACAGGGGGAAAAGGTCACTGGGTCCTGGGGCTCACCAGTTCCAAGACTGGCCAATGTCCTGACAGCCAGTCCAAGTTACTTCAAGTGACTCCAAGGAGAACGGCAGAGCCTGCCCCAACTGAACACCGCTGGCCCTCTGTCCAGGCCCCCCCCATAGCCAGCCAGGATGTAGAAGAGCCTATCGGCCCACCCAGGGGAGCACCAGCCCCAGGACCCCTCCTGGGGAAACCCCACAGATCACGGGGGAGACCAGCAGGCTCAGGTCGTCATTGGCACTTTCCCTGCGGGGGCTGCTGCTTTTATAGGTATGCTGCACCTCTGACCCGGGGGCCACTTCTCCAGGTGAATCCTGGGGCCCACTGCCCCACTACAGCAGAGGACTCAGCCTGGCCCTGGTCCTCCCTTGCCAGGACAGGATCCCCAGGGACAGTCTAGCCAGGGTGAAGTCCGTGGGGACCCCTTTTTCCCACACACACCCTCCTCTGAGGGCAGAAGCAGAGCCTGGTCTTCTCTGAGCTCGCCTATTGGGCTGAGATTGGCTGACGCTGTGCTCACTGCCCTGGGAGGCGAGGGTCCCAGGAGGCACCTGAGGGCAGTAGATCAGAGCACTTCCTGCCATTGGCCCACCTCAGGCCACCGGGACAGTGAGGTGGGCTGTCGCCCCAGGAGGCACCCTGGGCTTTGGCTCTCCGCCGTGGTAAATCCAGACCAGGACTCCCACCCACTGGGGGAGTCTTGGGGGGTTCTCACCACCCCTTCCACACCAGTCTCCTGGCTTCAGTCTCGTGCCCCACACAAACGCCCCTGGCCATTGCAGAGTGCTCTAGGTACCTGGGCCAGAAATGATGTCTCACCTAAAAACAGCCTATGCTTGAGTCGGGATTTGCCTCTCTTACAGAAGAGATAAAATTACCGGGGGTGCCTGGGTGGTTCAGTGGGCGAAGCCTCTGTCTTCGGCTCAAGTCATGATCTCAGGGTCCTGGGATCGAGCCCCGCATCAGGCTCTCTGCTCAGCAGGGAGCCCGGTTCCCTCTCTGCCTGCCTCTCTGCCTGCTTGTGATCTCTCTCTCTCCTTGTGTCAAAGAAATTAAAAAAAAAAAAATTCTCTTTAAAAAAAAAGTTAAAATTACCAAATGGGATTTCTTTTTAGATCTCTATCGATCAGTCTATGTATTTAGAGCTCACACGGTGGGGAGGGGCAGAGGGAGAGAGAACCTCAAGCAGACTCAGCACTGAGGATGGAACCCGAGGCGGGGCTCAATCTCAAAGCCTTGAGACCACGACCTGAGCTGAAGCCAAGACTGGGACCCTTAACCGGCAGAGCCGGTGGGCTCCTGAGCGATGGGAGGTTAAGTCTGGAGTTACCGCACGAGTAACGAGAGTTACCTCTCCCACCGAGGAAGTGATGCCTCGACCAAGAAGCCAGCCTCCCAACGCCAGCCCCTCCCACGGACCCTGCCCCATCCCCTCTGTCTCCACCTTCCTGAGGTTTTCATGGCTACACTCGGTCTTTCCATCTTTCCAAAATTTAAGCTTTACTGAAGTGTAATTTACACACACTGATATTCACCAAGTTGAAGCGGATGACTTGACGAGCTTTCACAAATGTGTGGCCGCCACCCCCGGTGTCCTGATGACATTCCCGTCATCCCGTCATCCAAAAAAGTCCTCCCCATCTCTCAGCATCCGTGGTCAACCCTCCGGCCCCGCCAGCCATCCATCTGCTTCCAACCCTAGAGTTTCTTTTATTTATTTATTTGACAGAAAGAGAGAGGGGTAGAGGGAACACAAGCAGGGGGAGTGGGAGAGGGAGAAGCAGGCTCCCCCGCAGAGCAGGGAACGTGATGTGGGGCTTGGTCCCAGGACCGAGGATCTGAACTGAAGTCAGATGCTTAACGGCTGAGCCCCCCAGGCCCCCTGTGGTTTGTTGTTTGCTGGGGGTGTGCCCGAGCCGGTCATACTTGGGCTTCTGGGCACGGCTTCTTGCAGTCCGCACAGTGCTTTCGAGATCCACTCACTCCGTGCGCATCAGGAGTTCCCACCGGTTCCTTCCATCGAAGAGGTGGACCAGAGCTTGCGTGTCCCTTTACCAGCTGACAGACATTCGGGTTTTTCTAGTTTGGGGACATTCTGAATAATGCTGCTACCAACATTTAAGGACAACGCTTCGTGTGAGCCTGTTTCGCTTCTTGTGGGTCAACTCCTAAGAGTAGGATTGCTAGGCCATTCTATGGCTCGTTTTCTGTATCTTTGTGTTTGTTTTCAGTTTGCCGCACCCAGACCGTCCGTTCCCCAAGGGCAGACACCTCGTCCACGCTGGCCACAGACAGCCGCGGACGTGAGCGGCGCTGAGCACACCTCGTGGAGAGCCTGTTCCCCACAGATGCTTGTCACTGAGCGAGGGAGGGATCGCGGATTTTGGTGACGTGATCACGGTGTTGGGTGGCAGTGATGGGAGTGGCCCTCTGGACCAGTGACGACTAGAAATGCCTCCTTTGTCCCTCTTCAGAGATGTCAGGTACCAACTCCTAAACTCACCTGGCGAGGGGTCATGGGGGCCCTCTTCAAATGCTTCATGAGCCCCTCACCTCCAAAGGTCTCCGACAGGCCATTCCCAGAGTCACACCTTGGAGCCAGCTGTCACCAAAACCCAGACCCACACTCAAGGGACTGTTTCTACCCTTCTCTCTCGGTGGCCCCCTTTCCAGCTTGCCACACAGCAGTGACATCTCATTGAGCCCCTCATTATGAGAACAGCCTTCCCCTCTCCTCGGCTTCCTTCTTATCAGGTGTGGATTTTGTACTTTCTCTCAAAAATACCAAAAGTATGAGCATTTCTGTAATCTTCCGGCATCCCCCGGAAGAGCCCCAACCACTCACTTTCTCTTTGTCCGCATGGCAGGCGCTGCTCATTGCTGGGGGAGGCCACTTGGAAGACGGCTGACACCCCAAAGTCAGGCTTGGGTGGACCCTCAGGGCTGCTGGTCCCACCATGTCCCTCCAGGGACCACTATGTACTGCCTGGTCCCCCTTCTCGGAAACTGCAGATGCCTCCGCTGGCCCTCCACAGCTCCACTGCCTTCCCCCAACATCATCTACCCACCCCACAGCCAGCCCGGGTCCACCTTCCCCAGCCCTTCCGCTACAGAGCAGTGACCTCTCTGAAATGGTTTGAGGTCATTGCCGGGACTTTCTTGCTGAGAATCTTTCAGTGACTTCTGAGAAGTGGTTTCCTTTCAAATTCCTCGCCTTAGTCTATAAAACCAGCCCTGCTCTACCCTAACCCTAGCCTCACTCCTGTTCCAGCCCTACCGCCCCCGCCCCCGTCTAAGCCACAGTGGCCTTGTCTTGCTCCTGTGATGCCAAATCCTGTCCGCCCCCAGGACCTCTCCCCGAGTCGGGTCCCCACTGAACAATCTACTTCAGCAGCTCATTCCTACCCATCTTTCTGGTCTCTACTCCTGACCCTGCTTCTGCTCCCCCCCTCCAGGTTGACAGACTGGGTGTTTGCTCCTTGAAAGGCCCTCTTTGGGTTAACCCTTTCTTTGTGCCCAGGAAACGACCTGGGAGCAAGGACGCCACAAGGGCCATGCTCAGCCCTGTTCCCACCACCGGCAAGCGGAAGACCTGTGGAATGAGTGGTTCTTGCGGGGAGGGGTGACGCCGAGAACTGCAGGGGTGAGGGTGGGGGTACAGGTCATCACCAGGTGCACAGACAGACAGATGGGAAGAACTACCTTCATCGGGCCCTCTGGTGTCCACGGCAGGAGACCAGTTCAGGCCCTGTAGGACATCGTCAGCCGGGGGAAGACGAGCCCACTCTGGTACATGAGGCCTAACCTGAGGGACCCAGAAGATTCTACCCCATGTAGGTGTGAAGGGAGCACTTGGGGCTTTCCAGGGGTCTGTGTCTGCTGACAGGAGCCTTTGCATGGGGGGTGGGGGGGAGCCATGCACCAGGGCATTTCCTGCCTAGCCTGGCTCCCCAGGGCCCAGCCCTGCAGCCCTGCTCCTTCCTCCCCCGCCCCAGGGGCTTTCCACAAAGCCTGAAGCCTGCTATTTTTAGCTGAGGGAGAAGGACCAATTCCTGGCCTCACTGGCTCCCACCACCAGAGCCTGAGTGAAACTGGGGCTAGGGTGGGGACCCCTGAGGCCAGAGAGGCAGCTTCTCCCTCCCTTGCCCCCATCAAGTCTTTGAGCCTGACTTGCACCTGAGCAACCAAGGTGCCCAGCTCGGGGAGACAGCTGAGGCCCCGGGCTCCCAGGCTGGGCTCTCTGCCCAGTGGGCAGGGGCTTGAGCCCTTGGGCGGGGTTGGCCTAGGGCCTGGGTGGGCTACTGCCCACTTCCTGGGGCCGTGCCTCATCACTTCAAAGGCTGCTGGCGGCCCTGTGGTCACTCCCTGGCTCCCACGCAGCCAGAGGGGCGGGCAGCTCACGAACCCTGGCAGCTGGGTGTCCCCCCCCACCCCCGCAGCTTCAAAGAGCTGGGGTGGGCAGCCCTGCGGTTAGTGCTGATCCCCAGGGGAGGGTGGGGGACAGGAAAGGGGGACAGCGGGGCTCTCTCTTCATCCTCCAACCCCACTGCCTTCCTGGGTGGGCTCTGTCCTGGAGCAAGGGCCGCCTGGGGGTGTGGGGTTCAGGTGGGGTCGCTCTGGAGTGCAGCCCCCATTAGAGAAACCGCAGGAACCGAGGTGGGGGGCACCTGGCTGGGTGAGGGGGGGTCACTGGGCCCTTCGTGCCCTCCCTTCTTTCCTCACTTTCTGCCTGAAGCCTGGGGGGACAGCCTGGGGGGAGGGGACAGAGGGAAACCAGGACGGCCTGTTGGGGCCAGCCCACCACAGAGGTGGGCTTGACTTCTGGCGGGCTCCCCCTGGGACAGTGGGGTAAGAGGGGTGGGCGCCTTCAGCAGACTCTGAGAACAGAGAGCGCCTTGAGCAAGGGGGGCGGGGAGGAGAGAGGAAACTTTCAGGGTCCCCTGGGGTCAGCTCCAGGACAGTTGCCGTTTTTAATCTGCGCAAGAGACTTAGAAGGAGCCCAGAGGGCTGTAACCTAGATCCGCTCACGCAGGCTCCGGAGGTGCTGACTGCGGGGGCCCAAGAACAGCCCCTCCCCCAGCTCAGAGCCACAAGGCAGAGGGCACTCTGGCCAGAGACCTGAGTTCCTGGTGGTCTTCCTTCTGCCTAGCGCACAGCGGCCTCTGACAGGGTTCTGCCCCCCCTCTGGGCTGGCCTCCCCTCACTCAACCTCCAGGCTTCCCTCCTCCTACACAGGGGTGCCAAGGTCTCCAGGGACCAGAGCTTGGCCGCAAGGGAGGGGACGGGGTTCTCCTCTCCTCTAGGGTCAGGAAAACGTCCGCTCCTGACCTGGGACCCAAGCAGAAGCCGGCTTTCAGTCCGTCCTCCTAGGCAAGTGGGAGACCCCACCACAGGAAGGCAGACCCAGGGGCCTCCCGGCAGCGCCCTCCGGCTCCCTCGGCTCCTCACCCTCGACCACCGTGACTCTTGGGGGCCAGCGACCTCCCCACCCTTTCTGTTCGCGCCCTCGGGGCGGGGGGGGGGGATAGCCCTGGCTGCCCAGGCCCCAGCCCGCACCCCACCGCGGGTCCTCCCGTCGGGGTGACTGTCGGCGACCCGGGGCGCAGGGGAGCGCTCTGCGGGGACGCCTGGACTCGCCGCAGCCCCGCTGGGAGCGGAGCCTCGCGCCCCGGGCGCGGCGGGGGGAGGGCGTCGAGCGCTCGGGCCGGGACTCGGGTCCCCCTCCGCTCTCCCGGGCCGCTGTGCGCGCGGCCGCTTCGGCTCACCGCCTCCTGGAAAACGTCCACGGGCCACGACCTGCAGGAGCCCGGAAAGGGGACCTCGGCCCCCCAGGGGAGTCCGCGAGTCGCCACAGAGGCTGGCCCCGGGAAACGCGGGCTCCGACCCCCGCGGCTTGGGGCGAGCCGGCCGGGGGGCCGTGTCCGAGCCCCCAGGCTAGGCGGTCCTTCCCCCGCCGCACTGCCGGTTTCCGGGGGCCCGCGCCGGCGAGGCAAGGTGCGGCGGACGCCGACAGCCCGAGACCCGCCTCTCAGGCGGAGGATCCCGGGGCTCTTCCGTCCATCCCACCAAGCTCGGCCCGCTTCATCGGCCCTCCCCCAGAGCCAGGGCCGGCTGGAGGAGATCCAGGCCGGAGTTTCTATCCGGCCACTACCGAGGCGGCGGGCGCCGGGGTCCCACAGGTGACGGGTCTCCAACGGGCAGCGAAAAGCAAAATGCGGGACTGGATCGCTCGACTACGGAATGGCTTCCGGCGCCGGCCTGGTCCGCGGGTCGAGATCAACCAACATTCACGAAGCTCATCTGCACGTGCGGATAAACGCTAGCAGCACAGAGCTGACCCGCGTTGCTGCAGAGACAAACTCCCTCAGCGGGCGCACAGGCCAGCACAAGCACAGAAACTCAATCTGCCCCGAGAACACACACTCCTGTCACCCAGGCAGGCAGGCTCCGGAATCACTGCGTAGGGGAAAGCACCTGGCGGCCAGGATCCCTGGACAAAGCTGCTTACAGCAGCCACCGCTGCAGAGGGGAAAGGTCTGGAAACCCACATATCCACCAACACAGGGGAGGGATACCGGGAGGAACGGGCCACCTACCAGCTAAGGGCCTATAGTGATACTCGGGAGAAAAGCAAGTTGCCTGGTAATGTATACACCATATCCACTTTTGCAAAAGCACGTGATAAAATAAGCATCCCAGTCGCGTCTGTAGGTTGTGCACATTGTAGGCAAATAGAGGAAGGTGTGCAAAGACACGTCCTGGTTAGTATCTCTGGATTCCAGGGAGGTGCCAAGGGAGGGCTAGTAACTGTCTCATATCCTGTCTCACCAGCTGCAGTGAGCCTCGTTTACATTTTGAATAACGTAACATTAACGAAATACTCACCTTACATCAACCCCGGTGCACAGGTTTGGTACAGTGGTAGAAAGCATACAGCCCTGCTCTGAGGGACTCTCCGGAGTGATACTGGGCCCATAGTGTACTATGACCCTTTCAAGTTCATGTATGCGGCCCTGGGAATCATCCCAGGCGCAGGGCCATGGCCTGCACCGTGCCAGGAGGCACTGTCCACACACTGGAGTCTGCAGAAACGGTACAGACTGGGCAGCCCCTGGAGAGCTGAGCTCCAGGGAACTCGGCCCCATCAGACCAGCCTGCTGGGCTCCTGACCCCAACCCAGACTTTACCCTGATGGTGGGGGTCCAGTGGGAGGAGAGCCCGAGAGACTGGCCCTGCTGGGAAGCAGGAAGGAGAGGGCGTGGGTGTGCACTGCTCCCCACCAACCCCACCACCCTGGAGGGCTCTGGGTAGTTCTCTGGGATTCCAGATGTTCAGCAGCTGTCTTGGCTATTTCCGCCCCTTCTCTGACCCTGTATCCGCCAGGAAGCGTCCCCTCCTGTCCTCAGGCTCTGAGCCACCCCCCACCTTCCCTGCACCCCATTTCCTGAGCAGAGGCGTTTGTGCAGACTCAGCTCCCTATCCCATCAGGGTGGCTTCGGTTTTCCCAAGGCTCAGCTCCCAGAGCCCCGGGGCTGCTGTGGTCAGCTCATGGCTGCCCCCTGGCTGGACACCCTCTGCTAGGGGCTCTGATCCCAGCCCCCACACCTCCAGCCTCTGGGACTGGTTTTTTCTCTTTCCCTCCATTCTTTCTCCAAGGTTGGCTCTGTCTGCTCCCGCAGCATAAATCAGGGCCTCCAGGGAGGCTGAGCAGAACTGGCCAGGAGGGAGCATTACCTCCGTGGGGGAGGGTGGAAGCCCTGTGGGGTGAAGGCCAGAGGTCACAGAGCCCAGCAGGCTCTGTGGGGGTGGGGGGTGTGCTCAGATGTCTGCCCGGCAGACACTGGAAGGCGAGGGGGGTTGCCTCCTCAAACTAAGACCTGATCGCTGGGATCACAGCCCCACCATCCGAGCAGATGGAGGCGGGGTAGGAGAGATCACTGCTGCTGCAGCTGGTCCAGTCTGAGGGGGCTCTTCTGGAGAGAGGAGAGCAGGAGGTCTCCCTTCCTGTCACATGCTTTCCTGGCTCAACAGGGCTGGTGGTTGGGGGCACCTGGGCTCCCATGGGCTGGAGGGCGGGGCTGGGGCAGTCAGGAGCCAGGCCAGACACAGGGCAGGGGCCCCCAGGGGCCAGCAGCTCCAGCCTGCGGATCTTTGTTCCTCAGAAGCTGGCCTCTGCTCCCCTCCAGCACAGCCACCTCCTCCAAGCTTCCCGTTCTCCTAGAGGGAGCCAAGGTCAGGTAGGCCTGACAGAAGGAAAGTCTATTTCCAAACACAAGTCTCAGAGCTCACCACACGGAGAGCCTGTCCCAGGAGGATGGGCTCCTCCAAGCCTCATTTCCCCCCGGGGTATCAAATCAAAACAAAACGGGGTGTGTCTAACGTACTTGGAGGACAATTTTCCAGGAGACCCTCGTGTTTGCCTGGATTCAGGCTGAGGACACAAGGAAGCCCTCTACTGTTGGGAGTCACTCCTATGGTCTCATGAAATGAGTCTGGAGCCTCTGGGTCTGCGCAGCCCACTCCAAGCTAGGGTAAACAGCTTTATGAAAGCTGTTCATGAGTTTATGAACGCGGTTCCTGGGAGAGTCAAGGCCCCCACCCCACTCTCTCCCAAGTTCTCCACTGCCACTCCTAACCACAGGGCCAGCGGGCACATTTCCGGACCACGACCACTAATCCCCATGGGCAACAGTTATGCCCATCCCTTGACCTAGGTGCGGTACCTTGTGGACTCCCTCCTAGGGCAGTCTCCCCACCGACCCTTCAGAGCCAAGGAAGAGGTGAGGGGGTGCAGGGCAGAGGGAACTAGAGGGGACCCTTGTCCAGGTACACCAGTGGACCCTGAGACACCCTCTTGGTCCTCAGGACCTGCTCATTGAGAAGGGCAGCCCAGCCTGGGGTAGGAGCTGGATAATCAGGAAAGTCTGGATCTCGCGGACTGGGGGGAGGGGGGCGCAGAGGGGTGACAAGGGTAGAGTCGCCAGGTTTCGCAAAAAATAACAAACCTAAAAACAGGATATCCAGTTATAGTCGAATTTCAGATAAAGATTTTTTTTTTAATATAAGTATGACCCATGCAATATCTAGGACACACTTATCCTCAAAAAGTATTTGTTTATCTGAAATTCACATATAAGTGGGCATTCTGCATTTTATCTGGAGACCCTGGTGGGAGGGACATTCAGCTCCCAATTCACTCACTCACTCAACTGACTGCTCTTGCTTCCTAACCCCCAAGGACCCTAACAGTCTCCAGCTCTGCGTCCCAAACCTGGTGGGGGCTGAGTGGGCTGACAGTGGACTCAGATGCAGAGAGGGCTTGCAGGAGCCTGGAGCTCCCTTCCCAGACTTCCAAGAACGCTCTGGGTCTCTGAGGCAGGTCTGGGGATCCAAGGGTCTGGCTAGGTTTGCTAACTCCCTGTTTCAGTTCCAGGCAACTGTTGAATGAGCCCTCAGAGCCCAGCTCTTCCCTGGCTGTAACCCTGCCCCCTTTGCCCTCAGGTGGGCTGGCCCTCTCCAGGACCCAGGAAAAAGAGGAACCTACCAAAGCCCTCCAGAAAAGAGGAAGGTACAATTTGTGGTGTGGTTTGAGTGACGAGTGGGGAGGAGGGCTTGGCCAAGGGCCAAAAATGAGGAACACTGGCCAGGCAGGACCTACCTGCAGGTCACTGCTTCTGCTGGCACCAGTGGAAAGAGGATCTAGAACAGGTGGGGAGTTTCCAGCCCGAGCTCACCCCCTCTCCTGGGAAGGAAGGTGGTGGTGGCGGCGGGGCAAGGCCATGAGCACACAGTGCCTTCGCTGCTCCAACAGCAGCCCACGGGCCAGACTCAGTTTCTCCCCTAGGCTGATAAAGCATATTGGATTTTCTGGGCCACCCCACCTTGCACTGGGAGGTCTGGAGGCACCACCCCCCAGTGGGGCCCGGGACAGGGAACTGCCACTCCCAGCCTTCTTCAGGAGACTCCCATGTCGCTGCAGACTGTCCCACAGCCTGATCCAAACAGCTGCTTCTGCCTGCTCCTAGCTCCCTTTCCCACCCACGTGGATACCTCACCAAGCGGGAAAGAGATCCACAAGTCCACGGGAAGCCCTGCGTTTTTCCCAGTGAGACCCTGGCTTCTGACCAGGAAGAGGCGAAGGCAGTAGATGTTCCAGCCTGTCCGTCCACCTTCAGTTGAGGGGGGCGGGGAGCGGTGGTTGGTAGTCAAGGTGTGATGGGAGGCAGGTGGGGTAGGGCCTGGGGAGGGTGCAGGCAGAGAAGGGTCTGGGGAGGGTGTGGCTGGGGCGGAGTCCCCTGAGTCCTGGGGGCGGGGTAGAACTTGAGGTCCACGGCGCCTGGGAGCCCTTTGTGCGCCCATCACCGGGTGTTGCCTCTTTCCCCAGCAACAATGACTCACAAAGCCAGCCCCTGCCAGGCACAGGCCGCCTCCTCTGGACCCTGGAAGGCCCAGGTCACAAAGGCCATTAGGGCCAAGCCCTGAAGAGGCATGTCCCGAGACAGCTCTGCGCGGCTCTCACCCCTGCAGCCGCCCGCGGGGCCGGGCCTGGGCCTCGAGCCGCGACCCCGGCCTGGCGACTGGGCGTCACGGCTCGCGCGGGGCGCCCCGTAGCCTCGACGCCCATGTGTGTCGTCTGCTTCGTGAAGGCGCTGGTGCACGTGTTCAAGATCTACCTGACCGCCCACTACACCTACAACTTCCGCAGCTGGCCCGTGGACTTCCGCTGGGATGACGTGCGCGCCGCCGGCGGGGGAGGCAGCGGTCACCGCGCGCTGACGTGCGCCGCGGCCGCGGCGGGCGTGTGGCTGCTGCGGGGCGCGGCTCTGGGCGGGGACGCGCCAGGGCGACCGCTGCGCGGGGCGCGCAGTCAGACGCAGTGCCTCCTGCAGCAGATCCGCGAGCTGCCGGGCCAGCTCGCCAGCTACGCGCTGGCCCACTCGCTGGGCCGCTGGCTCGTGTACCCGGGCTCCATGTTCCTGATGACTCGCGCGCTGCTGCCGCTGCTGCAGCAGGGCCAAGAGCGCCTCGTGGAGCGCTACCGCGGCCGGCGCGCCAAGCTGGTGGCCTGTGATGGCAATGAGATCGACACCATGTTCATGGATCGCCGCCAGCACCCGGGCAGCCACGGCCGCGGCCTGCGCCTGGTCATCTGCTGCGAAGGCAACGCCGGCTTCTACGAGATGGGCTGCCTGTCGGCGCCCCTGGAGGCTGGCTACTCGGTGCTGGGCTGGAACCACCCGGGCTTCGGGGGCAGCACGGGCGCGCCGTTCCCGCAGCATGACGCCAACGCGGTGGACGTGGTGGTCAAGTACGCGCTGCACCGCCTTCACTTCCCGCCCGCGCACGTGGTGGTCTACGGCTGGTCCATCGGGGGCTTCACGGCCACCTGGGCCACCATGACATACCCGGAGCTCGGTGCGCTGGTGCTCGACGCCACCTTCGACGACCTCGTGCCGCTGGCCCTGAAGGTCATGCCCCACAGCTGGAAGGGCCTCGTGGTGCGCACCGTGCGCGAGCACTTCAACCTCAACGTGGCGGAGCAGCTGTGCCGCTACCCCGGGCCGGTGCTGCTGCTGCGGCGCACGCAGGACGACGTGGTCAGCACCTCGGGCCACCTGCGCCCCCTGCCGTCCGGCGACGTGGAGGGCAACCGCGGCAACGAGCTGCTCCTGCGTCTGCTGCAGCACCGCTACCCGGTGGTGATGGCGCGGGAGGGCGTCGCGGTGGTCACGCGCTGGCTCCGCGCCGGCAGCCGGGCGCAGGAGGCCGCCTTGTATGCGCGCTACCGCGTGGACGACGAGTGGTGCCTGGCCCTGCTGCGCTCCTACCACGCGCGCCGCGAGGACGAGCGGGAGGACGGGCAGGCCTGGGGCCCGCACGGGCCCTCCTTCCCCTGGCTGGTGGGCCAGGGCCTGAGCCCGCGGCGGCGCCGGCAGCTCGCGCTGTTCCTGGCTCGCAAACACCTCAGGAATGTGGAGGCCACTCACTGCAGTCCGCTGGAGCCCGAGGACTTCCAGCTGCCCTGGAGGTTGTAGCCCTCGCCCCTGCAGCTGCTGGCAAGCGCCTCGGGGCCTTTGCGCCCCTCCAGGGCCTCGGGGCCTTTCCCTCCCGCACCCGAAAGCGGTCTAGCTGGCCCTGCCGGGGGATCCCGACCTGGTGTCTGAGGGAGGGCGAGGCAGAGCCCGGGCACCGGTGCTCGCCCTCTCCGGGGCGCCTCCCCTCCCTCCCTCCAACACTTGTGGATTCCAGCTGCTCCCAAAGAGAATGTAGACCCAGTTTATGGTAACTCTGTGTGATGGGTGCTTTGATCACTCAAAAGGATGGCGGGAACGCGGGCAGTGGGACCCCAGGAGGTGGGAGGTGCTCTTAATCCGGCCTGGGCTACAGGATGGCTCTGGGTCTGGACAGGTCACCCCTACCTGTGAAGGAACACGAGCCCTGGAAGCTTATCAGGCAAGTCTTAGCAGCCAGACCCGACCAGGAGCGTGATGCGGGGCTCTTTGCAGGGTCCCCTCTGCACCTCCACCTGCCCGGCTTCTGCAGGCAAGGACCACACGGGGAGTGACAGGGACTCACAGGGGCGTGTCCGTGTGGGCAGCCGACCCGCCGGCACGGACCGACCCTCATTTGCTCGGGGACCCTTGAGCCAGACCCGCGCCGGGCATTGCTCCTGGCTCAAGGCTGGATCCCAGAATGAGGGACAGGCCCTCGGCCCCTCTACCACCTGCCGCGAGCTGCATGAAGCGGGGACTGGGGCTCGCCCGGGTGGGCCGAGGGGGGCAGACACGGAATCGGCAGCCCCGGAGCGCACCGAGCCCAGGGCCGGCCAGAGCCAGGCAGGTGCGCGCCCGGGGGACACCGGTGCGGAGCTGAGCTCTGGGCTGCCCCCGGGGCGGAGCTCTCCGGGTTCAGGGGCTTCCCTGCCGAGGGAGGCTTGGCTGGAGAGGGGACTGCGGTCCAGCAGGGTCGGATCCTGAGGGCCGGAGCGCCATCGGAGCAGCTGCTTGCGGTGGCCGCGAGGGCCGGGCGAGGGGGGCCCGGGGGCTTGTTCCAGCGAAGCCGGGTGGCCTGGCGCCCACACACCGGTGCGTGGAGAAGCCCGGCCGACTCTTGCTCCCGCGCTGGCTGGGCGCCCCTCACCGGCTGAGGGTCGCGGACACACGACCCCCACCTCGGGGTCCTCATGTGCCAAGTGGGGGCTCCGCCTGGCTCCGCGCGCCGCCTGAGCCGGGACGGAGGAGCCCCGCGGGGCGCGGCGCGCGGGCACCGGGCGGCCTCGGGCCGGGCCGGGGACGCGCCTTTCCCCGCGTCGGCCCCACACGACTGAACGAAGAGTCCCGTGAAGCGGGCGGTCTGGGCGGCGCGTCAGCCGGGGCCCCTCTCGGCCGCGGCCGACCCCCGGCATCTCCGCGAGCGCCAACCCCACGCCCCCGCAGCGCCACGCTGGACGGTCCTCCCACTTCCCACCTTCCCCGGGCTCCCCCGAACCTTTCTACCTGGGAGTCTCGCTGGCTGAGCCGACGTGGGAGGGATTCCCTGGGAACCCGGCCGCCCTTTCCGGCCCCTCCGTCCGCAGCCTCGGCCAATCAGACCGGAGCGGCTAAGAGGGGCGGGGCCGAACAGCGCCCTCATTGGACGCCGGTGTGGGGGGCGGGAGGAAGGCGGAGCGCACGCCGGAGCGGAAGTGGGACGTCGCGTCGCTGATTACGCCACGCCGCGGCGCTGAGGCGGTTCCGCTGACGGCCGTGTACGCGGCGAGCGAGTCCCGGCGCGCCCGCTCGGCTCCGCAGCGCCGCAGGCCCCGGCCCCGACCCCGCGCGGCCCGAGCATGGACTCCGCAGGCCAAGGTACCCGCGGGCTCGGCGCCGCCGCTCCTCCGCCTGGGCCCGCCGCGTGGCTCCTCCGGCCGCCGGGCCTCGCAGCGTCCGCGGGCCGTGGCGTGCGTCGTCCGCCCCCGGCTCGGCCGCTCGGAGGACCGGCGCCCGGAAGCGGCTCCTCGTCCCCGGCGTTGCGGGTTTCGTGTCCCCGCCCGGCGCCCGCCGAGTCGGCCGGCCTCGGTCCGCACGCGGGGCCCTCGGGCGGGCGCCTGCACGGGGACGCGCCGCGGCCTCTCCCGGGGCGGGCGGCGCGCGCTCCAGGCCCGTTTCCGGAGCGGCCGGCGGGGTGGCGCGGGCCGGGTCGCGCGGGCCGGGTCGCGGCCGGGAGGGGTCCCGTCCGCCTTCGTTGCGGGCTGTTGGGGAGGGAGCCGGGCTCCTGCGTCCCGAGGGCCGCGCGGGTGACGGCGGGCCCGGTTCGTGGGCCGCCCGGGTCGGAACGCGTGGGCGCCGGTGCGTGCCGGACGCCTTTCTGCTGGCGGAGCCCGGGCTCCGGGACGCTGGGGCCTTCCCGCGGCTCGTCTGCGCGTCCGCGTTCGGTGCTCGACGGGACACCGGTGGGAGCGCGGGCGGGGCGCGGGCGGGGCGCGGGCCTGCCGGGCCCTTCTCGCTCCGAGTCACCCCTGGAGAGGGTCCCTTGTGCGGTCCGCGCGCGGACGGTCGTGCCGTGCTGGGGAGCGGGACTCGCGGGGGCGTCTGCCGCCGGCCGCGCCTCCACCCCGCTCTGTAGGCCCCTGGTGTGCGGAGGCCCCGTCCCGCGAGTGACCGTGTCTGGCCAAGCGCCCGGTCTCTGTCGGGGTCGTTTCTGTGGGCTCCGTCCGGGAGCGGTCGCCGGTGCTGTGGGAGAGAAGACCAGGCTTACGGAGAAGACGCGGCCTTGAGCGAACTGAGGAGGTTCGGCGCGGCGGGTTCGCGGGTGAAGCCGACTCATGCAGGTTGAGCTCCGCTGCTTAAAACGCAGACGTGCTTCTGCCCGAACCGGACCCAGCGCCTGGACGCGCTGACCGCCCGCCGCCTGGGGCCTGGGAGGGCAATAAGCTAGAGGGGCTCTTAGCAGATTCCAGGACTCCCGCGGTGGAGAAACGTGCCCAGAAGACACTTGACCTTCTTGACACTTTTGTGACTTTGTTTATTTTACTTACTGATTACTGATGTTTCTCACTCATTTAAGTGACCGCTACATGCGGGGCTTGAACTCATGACCCCAAGATCAAAGGCCTCATGCTCCTCGGACTGAGCCCTGGAGCTGCCCAGGCCTTTACTTGTAAACGTGCTGGACACCGTGCAGGGCCTGCTCCCGCGGCTGTGCGGCCTGTGTGTGCTGCAGGGCAGCGGTGGGTTTGCAGCTGGGACGAACTAAAGCAGACCCCTGTTTCCTTGTGCGGGATCTTGTCAACGTTTAGTGCAGACGGGAAGATGCTTCTAATTCGGAAAGAAGACGGTCACTCTGGGAACTGGAGCCTGATCTGGGTGCCGAGAAGGGGCGGAAGCAGTGTTTTCTCGGCTCCTGGCTGCGTGTTGCTGTGGAAGGAGAGTCGAGCACAGACGGTGTTTTGTTTTGTTTTGCCGGGGCTGGAGGACCAGCATGTGCTCCTTGTGTGTAATTTTAGCGTGTGCTCTGCAGATCGGTTGGTTGGAGGTGGTGCCTGTTGTGTTTACAGCTGTATTAAGTTTCTCTGCTCTAAAAATTGGGAGATCCCTTAGGTCAGACTGCTTTGTTTATAGCAAAGGTTCCAGTCTCCGGAGCGTGCGCTGTCATAGGGGGAGGCAGAGTTAGGGTCCGGCTGCCTTGTGCCAGCCTTTCTCATGCCCTGCAGTAGCACCGTGGGTGGCCTGACATGCCCTCAGCCTGATGGCGAAACCATCCCTGCAGAACCTGTTAGAGAAGAAGTGTTGGTTCTCTCCGCAGCCCCTCCATTGCCTCGTGCCCCGTCCTCTCGTCCTTGCTTTCTTCCTTGGTGGAGATCTCTTCCCTGTCGACTTCTCTGTAACTTCTTCGTTTTCTTTTTAAGATTTATTTGACAGACGGCAAGAGAGGGAACCACCAGCAGGAGGAGTGGGAGAGGGAGAAGCAGGCTTACTGCTGAGCAAGGAGCCCAGTGCGGGACTCGATCCCAGAACCCTGGGATCATGGCCTGAGCCTAAGGGAGATGCTTAACGACCGAGCCACCCAGGCGCCCCTTTCCGTAACTTCTCATTGACAATTTCTGACCTTATTTGTCTCTGGCAGATATCAACTTGAATTCTCCTAACAAAGGTCTGCTGTCCGACTCCATGACAGATGTCCCTGTCGACACAGCGGTGGCTGCCCAGACTCTTGCTGTCGAGGGTCTGACTGAGGCTGAGGAGGAGGAGCTTAGGGCTGAGCTTGCAAAGGTGCTGTGTCTTGGCCGTCTGTCTTGGGGGGACCATGAGTTCAGGCCCCCTCATTAGCCTGAGGGGGCCATAGGGCTAGCTGTGCTTTGCGGAAATTGCCCTGGGAGGTCATTCCCAGAGTCCCACAGAAACCGCTCTCTGTGGTGGCTTTGTGTGTGCTTGGCATCCCGTAGGGAGTCTGTGAGGAGAGTGTCTACACTGGGCAGCTGCTCTGAGCCCCCCATCAAGGGGAGTTTCTTTGCTGGAATTAACACTTGTTCGTTCCCAGACTCCACAAATTTATCCGTCCCTAGATCTCCATTTTCCTTTTAAAAATACTACTTCTCTAAAAAAGTGCTGCATGTGATCTTTTTAAAGTGAATCTTTTAAGAGGAAATGGTAATTAAAAGCCCAAATCTCCAAGTATAAGTTTTACTCACAGCAGCGGCCAGGAACACTTCTTTTTACCGTGTGATGCAGACTCTAATGGTGACTTGCTTGGGGTTCCTGGTCTGGTGCCTTGAATTTGCTAACATCCGAGTGTAGCCTCGGATCCGGCAGACGCTGATGCGCTGCCTGTCACAGCCCTGCTCAGTCTCCAGAGATGAGCCTGTGTTGCTGCATCCTGAGTCTAAAAAGAGCTGGCTGTGCAGATAAGCCTCACCCCCCAACCAGGTCTCAGATCAGGGGAGAGAGACCTTGCAGCTGTTTCTGAGCCGAGGGAAGGTTAGGGATTTGCCGCAAGTGGCGCAGCCAGGCTTGTGTTTAGCAGTAGGTCACTTCAGAGCTGAGCTGCAGAGTGGAGAAGCTCAGTGTCACTTAAATTCTCAGTGTGCACCTTGCCCAAGACAGCTGGATTGCACACCGTTGAGCTCTGTCGGTGGCCACACTGTGTGTGGAATGTTCTAGTCGCTGGTCGTTACTGCTGGACTAACTGGTAGCAGTCTGGCCTTAGATGACCCTGTTTATAAGTTATTTCCTGTTTCAGCTGTCTTCTGATGGAAAACCTAGTGGTGTAAGGGCTCTGAGCTACTTTTTGTTATCTTACTCCAAACCATCACTTTTTTTAAGAGAAGGACTTTTTTTTTCTTACGGCAGCTATCACACAGCAGTTGGAAATAGACCTCTGGAGCCGTTACGCTCTAGAAGACGCTGCTTTTTCAGGTCACATTTTTTTTTTATTTGAGAACCCGAGAAGGTTCAGGTCTTTATCGTCAGGATTCTTTCTGTTTCCCAATTCACACTACCTTAAGCACAAAAGAGAATTTACTTTTGGCTTGGGTGACTGCCTTTCCCAAGGCCTCAAGCAAACCTCAGGAACATACATGTGGCCATAAGGCTGTTGCTGTGTCACCTGGGTCTCTGGCCATCCGTCTGTCTGTCAGCTCTACTTATTTCCCAGTGTAGATGGAGCCTGGCTGCCAGCAGTTCTCGCTTCTGGGCCCAGACGCGGAGCCTGGAGGTAGAGGGGCCTGTCTCTTCTGACAACTGTGCCCAGTCCCAGGGGAGAGCTCTGACAGGCCTTGCCTGGTGATTCATGGGTGGGCACAGTGCCTGATAGCCCCACCAGAACCACTTGATTTGGGGGGATGGGACAGTCTTCCTGAAGAAGCTGGGGTGCTAGTACCAGATAAAAACAGAACAGTTGCGTGACGTAGCCTCTGTTCCTAAGACATTTATGTTTCTGTAAGTGGAAAGTCTGTCCACAGTTCTGGGAACCCTCTCATTGCAGTGTGTGGGGGCTGGGGCGTTCCTCACTTCCTGCAGCAGCGGTAGCTAACCAACTGTGTGCTTTTGTAGGTGGAAGAGGAAATTGTCACTTTGCGCCAGGTCCTGGCGGCCAAGGAGAGGCACTGTGCAGAGCTGAAAAGGAAGCTGGGCCTCTCTGCCTTGGAGGGCCTGAAGCAGAACCTGTCCAGGAGCTGGCATGACGTGCAGGTCTCTAACGCGTAGGTACCGGCCTGCGGCAGAGGTGCCCCTGGTGATCAGAGGGCGTTCACCAGATCGGTGCCCTTGCCACGTCAATGGGAGGTTAAGTCCTAGGGGACTCACTATGCCTGTGTGCTGGCAGCCAGCAGAGGTTCTGAGTCCTTGGTCTCGCAGCGGGTATGCGTGGGAAGAGCTCAGAGTCCACATGTTTTTAGAAGGCGGCAGGTGGATACAGTAGCTAGTCGTCCAGGCGGAAATCGAGAAGAATGTATTTCAGGGTCCAAATGTGAGAGAAAGCTCATTAGGTCCTCAATGAGACTGATTTTCCTGTGATCCCCCACCTGCTGAAGCAAACGGGAGTCCTCACGAGCAGGACGTGGTCACAGCCCCAAGACCTCTGACCAGATGTGACTCAGCTCTCTGAACTTGGGAAGTGTAGCTCCCTGGCTCTTCTGAAGTGTATCATCCAGGGTCGGACCGGCACGGTAGGAATAGGACTGGTCGGTTCTGCCGTGGGCCTCCCCGGGCCTCAAGCCGGTGCTGAGAGGAGGGGCAGACCCCGTTCTCAGGCAGGCTGGAGACCCGGCCCTCTGCCGTGCTCCGTGGGATTTCACCTGGGTTCGAAACCTTAGTTGAAATAATTGTTCTAAATAATTTACCACAGACTTTCTGTTTTTAGCTATGTGAAAACTTCTGAGAAACTTGGAGAGTGGAATGAGAAAGTGACCCAGTCAGACCTGTGAGTGCCTCTGCCGCCAGCACTTCCTCCCCTTCTCTTCCTCTTGCCGCTCCTTTCAGGGACAGGGAGGCTGTGCGCACTTGGCACAAACCTGGTTTTAGTGTTTGGGGGTATTTTATTTTTAATATACTTTTTCTTAAACACAAATGAAAGTAAAACTCTCATGAAACGGGTGCAGTCGCTGAAGGAAATCCGCTCGGCCACAGACTGCACTGAAAACCTCCATCTGGCTGGCACGGGTGCGGCCCTTAGAGGAGAGGCCTGGCGGGACTTGCGCGGCACCTCCGGCTGGTAGGCGCCCCTCAGCCTTGCGAGCGGGCAGAGTGGCTACGCACCGTTTGGGCTGATGCCGGTAGTGATTCGGGGCTTGTTTTGGTCCTCTCTGCTCTGCAGACGGGGCTCCCGCTGAGGGGGTTCTTGAGTGAGGGCTGCCATACGGGCCGTGCTGGTGGGATCTTGGGGTCGCTTTGGTCTGAGGGGCACTGAGCTCTCAGGCACGCAGAATACGAGCAGAGCAGGAAACAACACAGATGGGTCTTCGTGTCTGCTAAAGCTGTGTTTTATCTGAGCTCTTTACACAAGGAAATAGCACTTCTCTCACCTGTGCTCCAGTCGGATTCTAGTTCCTTTGAACTGAGTGGGGTCACGTTATGAGATCACGGCTTTCTGGGATTCTTTTCCATCGCTTGTCGAGGAGGAAGTGCTATGGTGTCTCCCGGAGAGACTTGGCCGGCAGGCCTTCGATCTGCCTGGAAGGGAGCAGTTGTCACAGAGCTGGTCCTCACGGCGCTGGGCTCCCAGGTCAGCTGGCTCTGTGCTCGGGGTCTCGGCAGCTTGGTGTCCCGGGGGGGGGGGGGTTGGGCGCCAGGGCACTCTGGCGGGTCCCACCGTTTGTGCGGTTTGGGGTGAGAGCAGTCCTGGGCACACTCTGCGCGCGGCGTCTTTGGGGCTGTGTCGGACGATGCCTGCTCCACGCCGCCGGCGCTCTCCAGGCTGAGGCAGCAGCTGTCACCTGTGCACTTTGGGTGCCAGGCAGGCTCATGGTGCGGACTTAACCCAAAAAGAGCCTTAGGGGACTTTGGTGCCGGTTGTAACACCAGGTGGCGTGAGGTGGCTACAGTGCTGCTTCAGATAGTTAACACCGCTGACTCCTCTGAGGAGCCTGTGGCTCTGGCATGGAAGTGGCCGGTGGGATGACCCTTCCCCTGAGGCCTCACCCCCAGCTGCGCTGGTGGAAGAGTTGGCACAGTGAAGCTCCGGGGGCTGGAGCATTTCTGCAGGGACAGCCCAGGGGGACGGTGACCCAGCTCGGGGTGGGGTGACTAAAAATATTGGCTGCTCTGCGCTCTCTGGGGCGAAGGTGCCTGGCTGGTCATCGCTGTGGGAGGCCACTGGTGGGGTATGACTGCCCCTGAGGGATCCCTGGCGACCAGACACGTGTGTGCCTCCCAAGCCGGCTGTCGTGAGGCCGTGCTGGGCAGAGGCAGTGTTGGTGCTCTCGTCCTGTCTTCCCTCGGCTGCGACACGGGCACCTCCCCGGGCTCTGTCTGCTGGGAGACAGAGCTGCAGTCATGTGCGTGTGGCACCAGGCGAACTCCATGGCCACTCGTTGGCATGTTGAGTCCTTCGGTTGCGCGTGACGGAAAGCACAGACGTAGACAGTGGCAGCTTGTCCGGCTCCTCCTTCCCGGTGTGGGGGTGCCCAGCGGTGCAGGGCTGAGTCTTTGTAGCTCACAGCCCCCCAGCAGGAGGGCCCGGTGTGGAGGACCTGGTGTGCGTCTCGCTGGACTCTCACTGTGGTCGGGGCGCTGTAAGCTTCTCTGCGGTCGGGCTCCCCCCAGAGCTGGAAGTGGGAGCAGCCCCCAAGGGAGGATCCCGGAGCGAGCACCTCCAGCAGGTGCTCCACCTGACTGATGGCGGGGCCTGGTGTTTGTCGGGATCCTGCACCTCTGGTTTCTGAAAAGGTAGGAGTGACTCTCCAGGGGGTGCTGGCCAGGGTGGCTCAGTCTAGTACTGTTGAGCAAGTCTAGGCTCGAGTTAGCTGTGTCCAGACGCAGACTCGGCCCCCGGCCCTGTCTCCGCCTGAGCGTGGCTTCCACTTCTGCATCTGCCCCGGTTTGGGGGTTCCCGTCTCCGAAGGAGTCACTTGTGACCCCTCCTTCCACCCTGTTGAGTCTCCCGCAGGGGCGCTGCCCATCACAGTGGCCCATCGCGAGGGTCCCTGCTGTCTGTCGTCTGGTGGCTGGCCCCAACCTGAGTCCCCTCAGGACCTGCTGGTCCCTGACAGTCCGCAGCCCAGGCTTGTGGTCCCTCCAGCTGCCGCTTCCCCGTGGGCACAGACACCCTGTGCCGACTTTGCCTTCAAGCCTCTGCTTCAGACTCTTGCACTGCAACAGACAGGGCCACGGGGTCTTACGTAGTCGTTGGTTCACGAGAGGTGGCTGGAAGACGTTTTCTGAGTTTGTGTTTCTGAAACTAAATAGCGCCATTAGTTACCTCGTGCTTAGTGCTTTGCCGGTAACTGCCGTGCCTGCCAGCCTGTTTCTCGCAGCAACCTGTGCTAACTCATTTTGACGTGAAAGCAGTTCGCCAGCTGGGCGTGAGGGTGAGGGGGCCCAAAGGCTCACTGCAAGGTAGGGACCCCAGAGAAGGTTCCAGAGCCCTTTATTGCCGCAGTTCCGCCGGCCCTGAGACAAAGTGTGGTACGGGTGGTGGCTCCCGGCTTAGGCTGCGTCAGGTGGGAAGGCGCCTTGGAGGGTTACAGCGGAGTGTGTGGAAACTCTCCCGAAAGGAGCATGCACTTGGGTTTCTCGTAGCGGGAACCAGCTGGGGTCGGCCCCTCTGCTGGGTGGCCTGTCCGGATCCCAGCCTCGGAGCTGTATGGGCTCCTGCATTCCTACCTGGGGTTTGTTTCCGTTCGCGCTCAGTTCTGTGAACGTTTCTGTCGCGAGCAGGTTGGGGGGGCGGGGTTTCTGGTCGTCAGATTTTGCTGAAGGTCGGATTCAGAATTAGAAGCTTTTTTAGTGTATGCCTTCAGGAAATCCAGAGCAAATCTGAGAGTAAAGATTTTATTTTATTTTAAAAATTTTTAAAGGTTTTATTTATTTGGAAGAGAGTGAGCGAGCAATGGGGAGGGGCAGCGAGAGAGAGAGAGAAGCAGGCTCCCCGCCGAGCAGGACGCCTGACGCAGGGCTCAGTCCCAGGTCCTGGGGTTAGGACCTGAGCTGAAGGCAGATGCTTAACCACTGAGCCACCCAGGTGCCCTTACAGTAAAGATTTTAGATTATTTTTTCTCCATTATTAGTATGTTTTGGGATTCATGAACCTTCTGGGAAACTAAGATAAACTCACTGTTCTAGTGACTTCAACATGTTTTCAAACTCCCTGGCTAGAAAGCACATGTTCTGAGTCCTGAGCCCTGCTGGGCACCCGAGAAGCCTGAGGCCCCACGGTGCTGTGAAGAGTGCCTGCCCAGTTGAGGGAGGCCCTCCCAGGAGTGTGCAAGGCTGGACACTCCCACACACAAGATGGGGTGGCGTGGGGGGGTCATGGCAGAACCCCACCTCGTGTGGTCAGGAGGGAGGAGAGGGAGGGGGGCAGCAGGCACTCCCAGCGGGGCGTCCCGCAGATCGCACTGGGGAGCGAATGGGAGAGGACTGCCGAGGACCTGACGTGGCCGCTGTCTGACCTTCCCCCGTGACCCGGGGACACCAGCGAGCCCTCAGAAAGTGATTTCAGACAATAGGCCGGCGTCCTGAGAGCGTGGCCATCAAGAAGCCATTTCTTTAGGGCTGCTTGGTTGGCCAGAAATGAGCCTTCGGCTTCAGGCGGCTGTGTCTGTTGTTTATGGTGGCTGGACAAGGGCTGGCAGGACCACGTATTAGCTCTCCAGGTGGCCCAGCGGTGTCCCTGCCTTCACCGTGGCCATCGCACAGACATTGAGGTCATGGACCTGTGTGTCTTCTGGGACGAACCTGCGTGCCGGTGGATGGGGCAGGAGGGCACGGAGAGGGTGGTCTGTTCTGTGATCCAAGGCTCCCCTAGGCACTGAGAACCGTGGCCTGAGGTGAAGGTCCTGCGGCGCCGAAAGGGTGTTGTGAGACCGCACGGACGGGGGTGCTCCGTGTCCACACTGTCCAGTGCACCCAGCCCCCCAGGGGCGTGGTGGAGTTTTGACATAAGAAGCTTCCCAGATTAACAGAACAAGGGGTTTTCTGTCTTCTGTCCCAGACCCAGGGCCCCTGTAGGGCTGTCTTCAGGGCGGGAGGCAGACACTCAGCGCGGCGAGAGATCAAGGGAAGTGGGCGCCTGAGCTTTAGGCGAGGTGGGAGGAGACCAGGAAACAGCTGCTTCGGATCTGGCAGGTTGAGACCTGGCCGTGCCGCTTCTGTCCCTGTGGTCCGCCCCCTCCCTGCTGGGCCAGGCACACGCTCACGAACGGCTCCTGTCTCCTTCTCTTGGGTACACTCTGGGCGCTTGGTGTTCTTGGCTTACGGTCGATGACGGCTCCTTCTTCTGGGTTGGTTCAACTGGTGTTTCTTCTCAGCTACAAGAAGACTCAAGAAACTCTCTCCCAGGCGGGACAGAAGACGTCGGCTGCCCTGTCCACCGTGGGCTCCGCCATTAGCAGAAAGCTCGGGGACATGAGGTGAGACGCTCTAGTCGCATGGGCAAGTCAGGTGAGGGTTTTAGAGCTGCTGGGGGCTCTTCAGGGGCCTAGGGCTCAGATGCATACCCCTCGGGGCCCCTTGGCAGCCACAGAGGTGGGCCCACCAGCTTGGACCAGTCGGTGCGTGGTCCCTTTTCTGTGGGCTGCCTCTTTGCCATTTCTGTGTTTCTTGGGGGAAGAGGTTGTTGTTTCTTCGGGGCAACTTCTAACGCTTGGGATCCGTGGAGTTGGGTGCTTCCCACTGAAGTTCCTCAGAGGGACGGTGGCCCCCGTTTGGTGTTAGTGTCCGGGTCGGGGGGCGTCACTCTGGGCAGGCCGGCCGGTGGGGTGGGGGTGGGGGTGGGGGTGGGGGTGGGGAAGCGTGTTGTTGCCTTGGAACGTTTGCCTGGCCCAGATCCCAGAGCGTGTGCGGCCATGGGCCAGGGGCCCCGGCTGAGTGGTCTTCCCAGGGCTGAGGAGACCTGCACGGCCATCAGAGGGCCTCTGAGCACACGTGGCAGCACCCACGCGCAGCCTGGTGGCTGTGGCTCACCCAGCCTTCCCTGGTCTGGGCTCCGGGGCTGCACCCGCCATGTCTCTGGCTCCGCTGCATTGAGCCGAGGGATTGGACCCTGGGGCCCGAGGCCACGGTGTGAATCCTGGCTCGGCCACCGCCTCGTTTGCCCTTGGCAAGGCGTCCTTCTCACGATGGTTAGAGCGAAGCGCGCACTGGCCAGCAGCTGTGCAGAGGGCTTCGTTACCGCGGCAGGCACCTGGCCGCCGCCGCCCAGCCCTGCCCTGGCCCCTGACCCACACGCAGCCCCGGTCCCCTCACTTCGGGATTCTGGACCTCGGAACGCCTCCGGGCAGCCCCCGTGCTGACAGAGCCCATGCTGAGGCCTCTGTCTTCTCACAGCGGAGAAGCACAGTGTGGTGACGCCTGTGGGCTTGGCGGGCTGAGCGCGGCATCGGGGCCTGCCCGGCTCGGAAGCCGCGCCCCTCCTACCCTCGGGTGTGCTGCCTCCCTGCCTGCTTAGGTTCGGCATTTCCTCCCCTCACAGGCCCGCCAGTTGCCTGGTGGGGCCTTGAGGTGGGGGCTGCGCGCTGGCCGCACAGCCAGGGGTGAAGGTACAGACCCTCCCCCGTTGGCTTCTGCCCGGGGCCGTGCCCCCCTTCTGTTTGTTTGATGGAATTCGTCCCCCTCTGATTTTTATTTTGAAAAATTTCAAACATTCGGAGACTCTGAACAGTCAGTCCGCGGTCCGT
The DNA here is from genome assembly GCF_030435805.1 of Mustela lutreola. NCBI lineage: Eukaryota > Metazoa > Chordata > Mammalia > Carnivora > Mustelidae > Mustela > Mustela lutreola. Next base: position 371,777 of record NC_081298.1, on the reverse strand, counting down.
GTGTCTCCTCTGTGCTTGAGGAGTTCACGTGCCCACAGTGGGGGCTCTGGTCCGGCTCCTGAGTGGCTGTGGGATGGCCGGGGTTCCTCTTGGGTCAGCTTGTAGACGCAGGCCTGTCCACAGTGGCTGTGATGACTCAGGCCCCACCTGCCATGACTCCGAGCTGACGGCTGCCCGGTGGGCTTCACAGCAACCGGCCGAGACCGCGTGGGTGGGTGCCTCTAACGCACGTCGTGTGACGTTAGATGCGCCGTCACCGCTGCCCTCGGGGATGCCTGCTGTGGTTAGCCTGGGACAGACCCATCGCACGCCACTGGGGGCCAGGCCTTGCTCCCGGGGAGGGCTGCGGATTCACTGCAGGCCGTCCCCATGCCACGGGGCAAGCCATGTGCCAGGTGGTGCCTGTTCTTCGCTCAGAACGCCAGGCTGGTACCAGCACTTGAGGGAGGAGGCAGCGAGCGTCTTCGCGGCCTGCGTCAGTGCTCACTAAGCGTGTCCCCTGTCACTTCGGGCGTTGCCCTTGTTGCGTGTCCCCACTCACGGTCGAGTGCTTGCAGAGCGTTGGTGCTGCCGGGAGCCACTGTGGTGGGGCTGCCGCGGGCTCCGGCTCGGCTCGGCGTCTGTTCCTTCGTTCCCACTCTTCGTTCCCGGCATTCGCTGCTGACCCGTGGCGTGTGGCCCGTGGCCTCCCTGTTAGCACCGCGCTTCACATGCATAGGCCAGCTGGCGTGAGGGACCTGGTCCTATTCCACGTGCCCGGAGGGACTGTCCCGTTTGCTGCTGTGCCTCACCTTGGGGCTCTTTGGTTTTATTCTGCTGTGTTTTCGGGGATGCCGTGAAGTCTGGCACCTCGATGTGTCCGCTGCTTCCTTACTGTGCTGTCTCAGGTGCTGTCTGAGGCCACGGCCCGGTAGCCTCCCTGGTTTGGAGCCGAGGCTCAGAGTTTACCCCCTCCTGGAATGGAAATGAGGTGTAGGGAAGTGCCTGTGTGTTAGACGTTGGCCCCACATCGGTGTCCTCCACGGGCCTGTCTGGGAGCAGCCCTGGCCTGAGGCTTTTTGCATGCCCTGGGGCACGAGGTGGCCGGCTGGGAGAGGGCTGGACTTGGGTTCAGGCAGGGGTGGGTCTCTCTGTGGGTGACCTGTGAAGGCCCGTGCCTCCCCTAACCCTCAGACTCCCGCTCCTTCCATCTGGAGATGGCAGGCCTGCTGCCCACCCACGTGGCTGTGTTGCTTCGGAGATGATGTCCACGTTGGGGGTAAGAGGTGCTGGGCCCGGCTGCATGGAGGAGCATGTGGCCGTGTCGCCTTTGCCCATGTGTGTTTCTGGGTTGGAACCTGTCTGCGGTCCCGACGGAGCCAGAGTACAAGGTGCACGGCCCTGGGGGCGTCTCAAGTCCTGTCGCAGCACAGCGTGCAAGCCCTGGTCTGGCTGCGGCCCCAGGGAGAGCGCCGGCTGGTCTGTGGCCATGGAGGTTGTGGCGGAGCCTGGCTGACCTGAGTTCTGGGGAGTGGCACATGCAGACCCTGAGGGCGGTCCCTCAGCTCACCTCTGCCCTGCTCTGCTCTTTGTGGGTTTTCCCTCTAACTCCAGACAGAGTCACAGACACACAGTGCCTCGTCTGTGACCCAGGTGGGGTCGTGGAGGTGTGGTCATGTGCCTGTCGCGGACTTGGAGCTGGGGGAGAGGAGACAGCGTGCACGTTCTGCTCTTCCTGGTGGTGTGAGGACTGGGGGTGGTCATGGGGGTCCCTGCGTGGCCTCCCAGAACTTGATGGAGGGGCTGGGGTGGACCCTGGTCTCCCTTTCCTAACACTGCATTTCTTCTCCTCCTGCTGCTGCCTTTCAGGGTTCGTCCGTTCTCACACTCCTTTAGGTAAGACTGCTGCTGGACGTTACCTCTGGAAGGTTCTTCTCTTGATGCAGGGCAGGGTGGTGTCTGGCTGCCCGTGGGAGGCTGCGCTAGAAGGGGCAGCAGGGGGCCCGCCTGGCGTTCTGCCTGCCTGGCGCTCCTCGAGCTGTGACCGTGGGACTCCTCGCCAGCCCACAGGCCGGCCTCACTGAGCTTGTCCCGCAGCCCCCACCTCTGGGGACTCCCGAGGGGAGACCTACTCGTGCGGGAGGGTCCTGCTGACCCTCTCACTCTTGTGGTCAGTGCTGCTTTCTCCAAAATGCCGGCTCCTGGTTTCTCCTTCCCCTGAGAAGCAGTCTTGTCCCTGTGAGTTGAGACGGTCCTGTTTATCCTGGGAGAGCGGTGAGCTCACTGGGACCCCTCTGAGTGGCCCTCGCTCCGTGCCGATTCGGTCGTGCTTTTCTAGCCTGACGCCAGCGCTGCTGCCCCGTCACACCGTCATCCCGCTCGCAGGCCTGGAACCCAAATCCAGAACAACGTGTGATTGTAAATATTTTTACTTACTCGACCTGCTTGTTTCTCTTTTACCAAAAAGTCCCTTCACTTGCTGTGAGGTCAAGTAAGGACGTCTGACAGTTGTTTGTGCCGAAAGGGTTTTAAAGGCCCAGGCCTAGGTCTTCTTAGTTTCCTATTTTAAAGTTCTCCCTTAGCATTGTGTGTTTCTGGGGCAGCTTTGGAGGCCAGGGAGAGGAGCCTGGGGTTGTGTTTTCCTCCTGGTGTGGGGAGCCCTTCTGTGTGCTGTGGCCGGAGCTCACCGACCCTACAAAGGCGGGTGTCTGTGTGCACAAGCTGATGGCCGTGGTGATGGCCAGCCTGGTTCCTGTGTTAACTCCTGCTTCCTTCTCTGCTTCTCCCATGCTTCCGAGTAGCAGCTCTTCAATCCGCCACTCGATAAGTATGCCGGCCATGAGGTAACGTGCGCTCGTGCCCCGGAGCTCTCAGAGCCCGAGGGGGGCTGGGTGGGAGTGGGTGAGGCCTGCGGTTAGCCTCACACTTCCCAGATGCCTGAGCCAAGGACTGTCTTCCCCTGGCGGCCTCCTGTGGGTCAGGGGTTGCAAAGATCCCTTCTAGGCTAAAGAGCTAGTGGGGGTGAGGCCCAGAGGAGAGCATTGTACCATACGGGCTCCATCGGAAAGCTTCCAGGGCTTCCCATGGGGCTGGGCCGCGGGGGTGGGGGGCAGAGAGAATCCTGCACATATGTGGCAGCCAGGAGGCCTGAGGTCCCTCTGGGCCTATTACGGAAACTTTTATCTGCTTCTGGAGGGGAGTCCTGGTCTCCTCAGAACACCCAGAGCCGTGGCCTGTTCCTAAAACCTCCCACGGGTATGTTCTCCATGGGGAGGCAGCCGCAGAGCCCCCATCCCTGTTACGGGACACTCTGCTGTGGCTGGGGGTCCTTGCCAGGCTGCCCCTAGGGGCGCGAGATACCAGGAGGAGCTGAGCCAGAGAGGCTGGAGCTGGTTGTGGAAAGGGTGCCGGCTGGGGCTGGGGCTGGGGCTGGCCTGTTTTCTCTTCCTCTGCCGCTTCCTCGCTCCCCTGTTCCAGAATTGTCCTCGGTTTTCCTTTGCTGGACTTGTGTGGGAGGTTTGTGTCAGGAACACCTGGGACTTTTTGTGACATCTGTGTGGTACATCAGTGTGTATTTAGGGTACAGCAGAAACGCATCCCACATCCCACTTATTGCCCAGGCGAGGGGTCTGCGGTTTGCCCGTGTGAAGTCGGGGTCTCACCCGCTGGTGGCGTGCCGGTCTTCCCTTCTTGCGGTGGGCGGCTGTGGCTGGCCTTCTCTGACCTGGAGGCCTCCAGAATGACATTGTCGGGGCACATGCCCCCCTCCCTTTTGGTGTGTCCCATTGTTAATGTCTCGGGATGCAGTTGGGGGTCTTTCTGGAGGCTGGCCCTGACCCTGAGCCCTGTAGATTGAGGCACGGCCGCTTGCTCCCTACACTGACCTCTTCTCTCTCTCTTTAAAGGAACTCTGCCACCTTCAAGTCGTTTGAAGACCGAGTTGGGAACATAAAGGTAACTCTCCGGACCGTTCACTTGGCTCGTTGGGGTGGGGTGTGACGCGTCCTTTACGTAAATGAACTTGGGCACCGTAGATTCATGTGCGGTGCCAGGAACTAACGCAGGGGGTCTTGTACCTTTTCCACAGTTTCCCCAGTGATCACGTTGCGCAGTAGCACCACCGGGATAGGACAGTGACACAGTCGTGGTGCAGAGCGGTCTCATCCCCACTGCGGTCCTTCCCGGGGCTCACCTTCTGCTAGCCCTGCCCCCACCACCGCTCATCTGTCCTCCGTTGTGATGACTTGTCATTGCCAGAGTGTCCTAGGATCGGAACCATGTAGCGTGGAGCCTTGGAAGATTTGCTCTTTCTACACAGCCTAAACCCCTAGAGATACTGCCAGCCTGTTGCCCGTGTCGGGGATTTGTTCCTCTTTATTGCCCGTTGGTGTTGATGTGGTGTAGACGTCGTAGAGAGCTGAACAGCTGGGGTTCCCAGCAAGGCCTAGGGTGTGCCAGCATTGTGTGCTCTGTCTCAGGTTTTATTATTTTTTGTCTCGATTTTTTTTTCCCCACATGTAGTCTAAGGTGGTCGGTGGCAGAGCGAATGGCACTGAGAACCGGCCCTCCCCGACCGGGAGTGGCTCCAAGCCCCTGCCCGATCCCACGCCTTTCTAAGCCCATCCCAGCTTTGCCCCGCCATGGAGAAGTGCAAGCCCGCCCTCATCGCCACAGCCGAGACGCCGCAGCGGAGCCGCCCGTCAGACCCCGGGTGGATGCACCGAGCTGGCTTTGAGGAGGGTCCTGCCGTCCCATGTAGACGTGGCTGCTGTGTTCGCATGAGTTCTGCAGAACGCGGTCTTGTACGCAGATGCTTTCCACTGACGTTGGTAGATGCAGACCCCTGTGCCGCCCTTCCTGGGGTGCAGGGAGTAGACAGCGGGCCCTTTGGCGGTCTTGTTAGTTCGCGAGAGCGTGGAAGGAACGGGAGTGTGATAAGCATAAAATAAATGGTATCTCCTCAGCCTCCCCTTTCGTGACTTATAGAAGGAGTCTGCGGAAGAAAGATTCATCCAGAAAGTCATCTGATCTTCAGTTTTTATTTCAAATGCTAAATGAGAAAACTCCATTTTTTGAAACCCTCCAGCAAGAAACTGGTTATCAACAGCCGCCTAATTCTTACACTAATGATCTAGCTTTAACAAGAGCAAATTCTTTATTTTTTAAATGCAGTGAATTTTTCGACAATTTAAGCCAAGCGAAGCAGCTTTAGTCTCCGTTAGAAAACACTATTTCTTTGGACTCAAGCTGACATACAAGCCTTACATCGCAATATGCTTTATTTGTTTATAATGTTTTTTATATGAAAATAAGGGTTCTTCAGTGGGTTTTGAGCGTTATGTAGACTTCTGCGTCTAGCCCGAAGGGCAGCATGTTTGGACTGTTGGTGTGTTTTGTTCAGCTGATACACTGCATTCCAGTGTGTGAAGCTTGCTTCTCTCTCCTCAAGGACTGGGGTAGCTCCTGCCAGTCAGAGGGCTCTGGGCCTCGGGGGGTGGAGGTGGGGGTGGGCAGGAGAGGCAGAAGCCAGCACCCTCCACAGACGGCTTGGCTCCAACATGCCCGTTTGCTGCACCCTGGGGACAAGTGAGAAGCAGATGGGCCCTGCCTGCATCGGGTCGGTTGGGACTCTGCTTTCGCCTTTTCTCAGGAGCTACAAAGATCTCATTCCCATTCTGAAGCTGCCACACCCCAGCAGCCTTGTGGTCAGGGCCCCACGCATGGCGTGTGTCTGGAGGGGCAGCTCCGTGCCTTATTGGCTCCCAGCAGGCCGAGAGCGCACCGAGAGCAGAGTCCACTCCGGGAGACCGTGGTGTCCTCTGGCAAGCCGAGTGTCCGCTGGTCACTTCAGACACCCTGGGTGGACTGCGGTCTGTGCTGGCGCCATGGGAGGAACAGCATTTGGTGTTTTTTCTTCAGGGTTAGAATCACGGATGGGGTGTGGTGAGAAAGCAGGACACAACCGTAGTAACGGATTCATCTTTTCCTTCAAGTGGATAATGGGGAAATTGTCAATAAAGCATTCCTTTGGGGAAGAACCCATGTGAGCTTGTGTGGTGCGTCTCTCTCCAGTCGTGAAGGTCAGAGGAGCAGCCGATCTGCCCGCTGCGATCCTGTTGCCTTGGGCCTACGCTCTCGGGAGAGGGAGAGGCAGCCCGGAAGCAGGCGAAGCTCTTCAGTCCTGAGTGAAGACAGAGTGCGCTGAGAGAGCTGTGGTGACGGGTCTGTGGGGTGTCTGAGGAAGGGGCATAGGGAGGGTGAGAAGGAGCCGGCCAGCTTACAAGCGGGCTCAGAGCTAGGCAGCTAGAGGCCGGCAAGCCAGGCACCAGAGAGGCTGGTTGGCCGACCACATTAGCCCCGTTGAAGGGTTGGGCCTGTTCGGGAGCCACTCGGAAGTGCTGTGAGCATCGAATTTCGTTGCCTCCCACCCGAGCGGTGAGGGACAGGAAAGCTGCATGTATCCCTCAGGTGCACAGTCTCATTCAGGCGGAGGAAGGCCCCTGAGTGGGCTGCAGGCATCGTGGGAGAGTCCCGCCCCGCCCCGAGGGGCAACCTTGAGCAAACGAACCAACTGTCGGGGCAGCGCTCCTGAGTTACAGCGGCGCAGGCGCAGTGGGGACAGCAGGCGCTGGTCAGCAGGGTCGGCAAGTGGGTCAGCTGCTACAGGAGGCCTCAGTGAGTGCAGGGCTGCCGGCTAAGCGGCCTGAGCGCAGTTTGATGACTCCTTTGTTAGCACGGGGTCTGTGAGATGAACAAGTGGGTCCAGCATGTGCTCAGAAACAGGCTTGGGTTCCCCACCCGTGGCCTGCTGCCCTCTATGATGACCCTTTCTCTTTTTAAGATTTTATTTATTTGAAAGCACGAGTCGGGGAAAGGGGCAGAGGCAGAGGGAGAAGCAGACTCCCCGATGAGCAGGGAGCCAGATGATGGGGCTGATCCCGGGACCTGAGATGGTGGGGACCTGAGCCACCCAGGCGCCCCTGTGATGACTCATTACGTGTTCGTCCTACATTTCTACATGAAAAGGTGAGCAAATAAGAATGTGTATTCTCCTTCCTTTCCCCTTACTCATAAGACACAGCGCTGTGTGCTCTGCTTTCCCTTAATGCTATGCCCTGCGGTGCTCCCCACACCCACCCCTAAGGCCCTCTGGGGGAGCCCCTTTCTGCTGGCCCAGGGCTCCACATGTGTCCATTCCTGCTGTTGGGGGTGTTCTGGTGGTCAGCACTCTCACTGGGACCATCAGACTTCCCTTTGGGGTCAGAGAGCAGGCTTGCCCAGAAAAAATAGCAGGGAAGCCTAGTTACTTCACGCGGATGAGCCGCGCACCTGCACAGAGGTCCAGTCAGCTAGTGCAAAGGGTGAAAAGCACATTGACCTTCATTTACTTTGGGAATGGGTTCCATGAGGTTTTCTTGGTTTTGGCGGGGGGGTTGTTTTTTGTTTTCACGGTGTTCTTTTCTTTTTCTTTCTCTCCCCACCTTTTCTTAAAAAGTAGGCTCCATACTGGGTGTCGCAATGTGGGATTTGAACTCAAGACCCTGAGATCAAACCTGAGTTGAGAACAAGACTCGGATGCTTAGGGGCGCTGGGTGGTTCAGTGGGCTTGGGTCATGGTCCTGGGATCCTGGGACCCGAGCCCTGCATCAGGCTCTGCTCGGCAGGGAGCCTGTTTCCCTTCCTCTCTGTCTCTGCCTCTCTGCCTACTTGGGATCTCTTGTCAGGTGGATAAATAAAATCTTAAAAAAAAAAAAAAAAGATGCTTAACCAACTGAGTCACCGAGGTGCCCCACATGGTCTTCATGTATTAATATTCAAATATTCTGTGGGTAAGAATCTGTGGGGCCTTGTGAGATCAGGAATCTGATGTGGACCCAGCCCTGAAGGGCTTTGCAATTCCATTTGTTGAGGAAGACAAGGTATTGCTCTACCCAAGGGACTTGTGTGAGGTGAGCTCTGAGAGCCTGGAGGGTGGCAGCAAGTGGTGGGGTGGGTCGGAGCAAGGGCACTGCTGGGAGGAGCTGCTGTTGGAGAGGAACAGCACCTCCTTCTCCCAAGCGCCGGTTCCCTTGTCTCCGGGTGAGGATAATGAGTCGGCCTCTCCCGATCAAGGAGCGTGGACAGCACAGGGGCTGACGACAGCCACGGCCGGCATTCACAGGTACCTTTTCTGTCTTCCTTTCTCGGAACAGGTTGGTTCGCTTATTCAAAAACACACCTGTGGGGCACCTAGGTGGCTCAGTGGGTTAAGCCTTTGCCTTCGGCTCAGGTCGTGATCTCAGGGTCCTGGGATCCAGCCCCACATCAGGCTCTCTGCTCAGCGGGGAGTCTGCTCCCCACCCCCCCCCACCCCCCGCCTGCCTCTCTGCCTGCTTGTGATCTCTGTCAAATAAATAAAATCTTTAAAAATAAATAAATATACATTTTTAAAAAGATTTTATTTCTTTATTTGACAGACAGAGATCACAAGTAGGCAGAGAGGCAGAGAGAGAGAAGGAGGCAGCAGGCTCCCCGCCGAGCAGAGAATCCAATGGGGACTCCATCCCAGGATCCTGAGATCATGACCTGAGCCGAAGGCAGAGACTTATCCCACTGAGCCACCCAGGTGCCCCATAAATAAACATTTTTTAAAAAAAACTTTATTTGACTTGAGCAAGAGAGAGCACAAGCGGGGGAGAGGCAGAGGGAGAGGAAGAAGCCAGCTTACCGCCGAGGAAGGAGCCAACTCAGGGCTCTATTCCAGGACCCCCAGATCATGATCTGAGCCGAAGGCAGACGCTTAACCAAGCCCCCCAAGCGCCCCCTTTGTATACATTTAAAAAAAAAAACATTTTATTTGTTTATTTGACAGAGAAGGAACACAAGCAAGGGGAGTGAGAGAGGGAGAAGCAGGCTTCCCACTGAGCAGAGAACCTGATGTGGGGCTCAATCTCAGGACTCTGGGATAATGACCTGAGCTGCAGGCAGATGTTTAACCCACTGAGACACACAGGCACCCCCTTTGTATACATTTTTAATAACTATAGCGTTCCAGGGACGCCTGCATGGCTCTGTCGGTTAAGCAGCTGACTCGATTTTGATTGGGTCATTATTCAGGGTCACGAGATCGAGCTCCAGGTCAGGCTCTGCACTGGGCATGGAACCTGCTTAGGATTATCCCCCTCTCTCTGACCCTCCCCGCCCTTCTCTCTCCCTCTACAAAATGATTTTTTTAAAAACCCACAAAACTATACTGTTGCATTTGAGTGTGCTTACTTGTATAGTTGGGCAGGTTTTTGTTTTCACTATTATAAGAAACACCATCAAGAGCATAAACCTTTTTCTGTATCTGGGAACATTTTCTTAGGGAGGATATCCCTAAAGTGGAACTACTAGGTCAAGGTGGGGTTGGGGGAGACTCATTAAGGCCTGGCTTGCAGGCTGAAGACTGCTTCAGTCTGGTCCTGGTACCAGGTCCGTCTTATTCTCTCCTTCCGCCTGTGACTCTGGCCTGGGATCCTTCATCCTCTTGAGTGTGCAGTATTAATCTGGCCTTTTCTTACCGCCTGCTTGGTGTCCTCACCGCCGGGACACCTCCTGAGCTCTGCCACCGGCAGCCAGCCTGACGGCAGGGAGGGGTAGGAAGAGGGCCGAGGTAGCGAGGGGTCAGGCTTGTTGGCAGAGAGCCTGGGTTTTCCTCCGGTGTCTTGGGAAGCCCTGGACGTCACCAGTTTCTCGAAGAGCACGGCCAGGGGCAGGAGTGGAAGCGAGGAGGCAGAGGCGCCGACGAAAGACGTGTTCGGGTGCGTTCTGGACGGAAACTGGACACGCCCGCGGGGCCGACTCCGGGCCGGCCCCGGGTCAGCGGCAGCCCCGCTTCCGGTTACAGGGAGTGACCGCGAAAGGGGCGGGCAGGCAGCCCTCCCAGGTGGCCGACGGGGTGGCCGACGGGGTGCGCCGCGCCCCGTCCCGCCCGGGTAGGGCGCGAGGCTTGTCCACGCCGCTGTGGGGAGGCGGTTCGGGACGGCGGTCGGATGGCGGGGCGGGGAGGGGAGTCCTGTCCCGGAGCTCCCGGGACGCGCAGACGCCGGTCCCTCACGGTGGTCCGAGGAAGGGGGGCGTCGGCCTCGGGTCCCTTCCCGCCTGGCCAGGGCAGCTCCCTGTGATCAGCCTTACTACGGCGCTGAGCAAGCCCGGCGGCAGCGCGAGGCCCCGCACGCCTGCCCTCCAGGGGATCCCAGCCGCACCCGGCCGCCCCGGCGGGAGGCTCCGCCCCGCCCCTCGGCCCCGCCCCTGCCGGGCGGGAGGCTCTTCCGGCTCCGCGGAGCGAGCTCCGCCCACTGCTCCCGGGACTTCCGTTCCCGGGCTGTCACTTGGGGCTCCGCCCGCGGGCTGTCGTTCGAGGCTCCTCCCACGGAAGGCGTTGCGGGGCCTCCGCGGCTGTCAGTTTCAGCCCCGCCCCCATGTGGGCGGGGCCTCCTTCACCCCCGCCCCCGAGCCCAGCGCTCCGGGAGCGTGCGCGGCCTGCCGCGTCCGCGGCTCCGACCGCGGAGCCCACGTTCTTCCGGGGGCGCGCGCGGCCGTGCGGGTGCGTGCGTGAGCGTGCGTGAGCGTGCGCGCCCCCGCCGCCTGTGCCGGTGCTGCTCCCGCGCCCTCTGCCGCCGCAGCCGCCGCCGCTCGGGGTCCCCGAGACGCAGCCCCGGCTGAGGAGCGCGTCGGCCGGCTGCCCAGCAGCGCCGCGGAGCTGAGGAGCGGAGCCGCGGGACCGGCGGGCGGGCGGGCGGGCGGACAGGTGAGCTCGCGGCGGGCCCCGCGGGCCTCCGGTCGGGCCGGGGCGGGCCGCGCGGGCCGCCGGGTCTGCGGGGGACGCGGGGTGAGGGCCGGGGGCGCCGCGCCGGCGGCCGGAAATGGCGGCGACCCTCCCTCCGGGCCGCGGGGTGGGGGTGGGGGGCGGCCCGCAGGGCGGGGGCCGGCGAGGGCGGGGGCTTCGCGGAGCGCGGACGGTGGCGGCGGGGCCGGGTGGACGCTGCGACCCGGAGGGGGGTCGGGCGGGAAGGCGCGCCCCCCCCCCCCCCCGCCGCCGCGGTCCCGGGCCCGCGCGAGCCTCGGTCAGGGGCGACCCGAGGGGTCTGTGCGGGCCGAGCGGCCTGGAGCGGGTCGGGGCACGGCCTCCCGCAGCGGCGTGCGTTCCCCTGTGGGTGGGCAGGTGGGGCCGCATCCCGGGGGCGGGGGGGTCTCACGGGGGGCGCCGAGCTCCCTCGGTCCCTCCCCCATTCTGCCGGATCGCGGCCCGGGGGCAGGCCCGGGACGGGTGTCGCGCTTGGTTCCGCGGCGTCCTCCAGGCCCAGGAAGCCGAGTTCCCGCTTGGCTCGGACGGGGGTGTTCAACCCGCCGGTCGCGGCCCGGCGCTCCTGCGTTGCGCTAGCGCTGGACACCTTTGTCCTCAACTAGCTGCCCGTCGAGACGGACGTCCCAGCGCCAGAGATGCCGGCGCCGCGCCCTTCCCGCCGCTGCCCACCCGCGAACCCCTAGCCCGGCCTCCGGCCACTTTCCGTGGCTTTCGTGCTTCTTCCCCGTGAAGTGTCCTGCCGAGTTCAGGACGGAGCAGTGTCCGGGGCTGAAATCGGAAGCCGGACTTAAGGGCGTTGGGGACTTCATCATTTGGGGTGCGCCGTGCTCCTTCCACCTGTGTCAGGGTCCTGGGGCTCAGGGCAGCTCCTGATGGCGTGTGGCCAAAGCAACAGCTCCGGGAGCTGGTTCTGGCTGGCTGACTGTGGGGCTGATCCGTGTGATCCAGATGGCCTTGTCCCCCCAGCGGTCACTGTGGATGGTCGTTGTGGACCAGCACAGCACTGCCGGGGACATGCGTGTGGCAGGACCCTCAGAGGCCAGCCGCCTTGGCCCTGGAGTAAGCAGAGCACCGGCGCTTGTGTGGGGAGCAGACGCTCCGGCAGGCGTGTGGTGGATGCTCTGATCCTTGCCGAGGATCCCGTGTGGCCTCTGGGATGTCTGTCAGGCCTCTCCCACCCCTGCCACCAGCCTCCTACCTTTGGCCCTCTGACTCACCCTCCCCTGCCTCCGCAGCCTTCTTGCTGGTCTCTTGGCGAACTCTCCGCCCTCCCGTTGGCCGGAACACTCACTTCCTCATCCTCACACTCCGTGAAGCCAGGCCCTCCGTGACTCCGTGACTTCCCTGCATCCTCCCGTTTCCCGTCTCCCTTTCCTCCCCGATTTTCCTGCCGCGCTTGGTTATTCTGACCTTGTTTACTCTTACTGTGAGATGGGTCCGTGGGGAGGCTGCTCTGTGTAAAGAGCTGGTGCTGGCACATACCCAGGAAACACTTGTTGAAGCAATGCTGGGATGAGCCCGGTGACCACGGGGCGCTCAGTGGCTGGTCACCGGGAAGTCGTTGTGAGTGCGCACGGAGGCCCTGGGTTCTGAGGGAAGTGTGGCAAGCACCTGCCCTTTGGGAAAGGATAGCCAGGTAAACCGTCAGAGAGCTGCTCGAGACGACCCCCGAAATCTTTTTTGCAACTTCTAATTTGAATTATTTCAAAATAATTTAAATTACTTCAAATTAGATTCTTTCAAAATATTTTTAAATTTTTTAAAAAGATTTTATTTATTTGACAGAGAGCACGAGCACAAGCGGGGGAGCAGCAGGCAGAGAGAGAGGGAGAAGCAAGCTTCCGCTGAGCGGAGAGCCTGATGCGGGGCTCGATCCCAGAGACCATGACCTGAGCTGAAGGCAGAGGCTTTAACCCACGGAGCCACCCAGGCGCCCCTCAAAATAAGTTTTTAAAGTCAGATCTGGTAATAATGCTTCTAGAAATTTAGTCTTTGGTTCCTCTCTTCCCTCTTCTCCCGTACTCACCGCCCTCCACACCCCCCACCGGCAGAAGAACCCCACATGCTAGTCTTAATACTTGGTGACATTTGTTGATTAAGTGGATTGAGATGGAGTAATCTGTAAGAAGAACTCTGCGGGGTGAGCCTCAGCCCGAGACTCCTTGCTGTGAGGCTCTGCAGCAGCAGCTGAGTCCTGCCTTGTGAACTGAGGGGCTCTGCAACCCTTCTTATGCCCCTGTTAACGCAGAATGAAGGGGTTCTCTTCTTTCTAAGAGGGTGTTCCTTTTTTTTACATTCATTTATTTATTTATTTGACAGACAGAGATCACAAGCAGGCAGAGAGGCAGGCAGAGAGAGAGGAGGAAGCAGGCTCCCCACTGAGCAGAGAGCCCAACTCGGGGCTCCATGGGACCCTGAGACCATGACCTGAGCCCAAGGCAGAGGCTTAACCTGAGCCACCCAGGCGCCCCTAAGGGGGGTTGTATGAATTAAGGTGCTGTAGAGATTGAAAGGGTGCTATGTGTGTCTGAACCATTCTTGTTCTGGAGTCTTTCTGGCACGTGGGGGCACCGTGCTCAGCAGGGACCTACCCTGGAGACCAGCGCCTTGCTCAGGAACGGGAAAATTGAGGCCTTCTGTGCCAGTTACTGACAGACCGCCTACCTGCCACCACCACGGGGCACCCTAACATGCACCCCTGCTGGACGGTGCCTCTTTAGAGCCTAAACGTGAGCGGCTCACAGTGGCCCCCGGGTGCAGTGGAGGGTCAGTAGGTGTTTGTTGGGTAACAGCTAAATTGCAGTCGACTTGGGGGGTCGTGATAAGACAATTTTGTTGGGGCCCTTCAGTCGGTGAAGCGTCTGCCTTTAGCTCGGGTCATGATTCTGGGGTCCCGGGATTGAGTCCCGAATTTGGCTCACAGTCCACGGGGAGCCTGCTGCTTCCTCCCTCTGCCGCCTCTCTCCCTGCTCATGCGCACGCAAGCGTTCTCTCTGTTTCTGTCAAGTAAATAAGTAAAATCCTAGAAAAAAGAATTTTGTCTAAGGTGGGAGTTGCTCCTAAAGTCGGAGTACGGTGAGCGTGGTGCACACAGATGGGAGCACCCCTGAAAAATCCCTTAACTTCCCTGCAGCTCTGGGCTTCGCAGTGCCGCAGGCAAACAGTGGCGCACCCAGCTAGGCAGCCAGTTTTCCAGTAAAGAGACAGACCCCCGTGTCTTCTGGGGGCTGGTGTCCAGCTCCGTGACCAGTCTTTGCACAAGTGGCAAGGAGGCTCTTAGCGCTCAGTGGTGCGCTCGTGAGTCCCTGGGCACTTTGTGAGCAGCGGTTCGAGCTACAGCATTCCTCAGATGACGCCTTCGGTGCTCTGACTGGGTCGTTAGATCGGAGCCTCCTGTGCTCTAGATGTCCCCCCGTGGGTGGGCAGAGTCTGTGCTGGACTTTCCTCCTGAAGATGTAAGACTAGGGCTCACATGACAGGGGCCTCACTAAAGTGGGGGGTCACGGTACCTGCCCTGCCTGCCTTCTGGGGGAGTAGGCGGTGATAAGTGGAAAGGTGTCTCCTCAGCTCCTCCCTAATTATACGCGACAGCGGTGCTGGAAAATGGTAGCAGTTCTCTTTTATGAAAATGCTGCTCCTCGTTTACGAGCGAGAATGACTGCGCCTCTCCTGTCCCGACACCAGGGCTGCCTCTCAAATAGTGACCTCTTAGTCTGAAGAGGATTAGCCGCTGGTCGGTTACCGGTAGCTGGGAAGATTTGAGGATTAGATTGCCAGACAGCCTTCAGTTTAGATTTTGTCTCTCATCGTGCTCTGCATTGATTTTGTTTGAGAACACGGGACGTTTGCAGGCATATTGGTTAACACTGAAGCTGCAGAAATGTGTATAGCTTCTCTCTCTCTGAAGAGAGGAGGACGGAGTGAGGCCAGGTGTGGGAGGTCATCCAGTATGCCGTCTCCATCTGTTGCCTCTCTCTCTCTCGAAAGGTCTGTGTGTGCGGCACTGGGTGACTCGTTCAGTTGAGCATTGGACTCTTGATTTCGGCTTAGGTCAGGTCATGATCTCAGGGTCCTGGCATAGAGCCCCACGTCAGACTCCTCTCTCTCATCCATGAGTCTGCTGGGGATTCTCTGAGAGAGAATCAGTCTTTAAAAAAACAAAACGGGGGCGCCTGGGTGGCTCAGTGGTTAAGCCTCTGCCTTCAGCTCAGGTCATGATCTCAGGGTCCTGGGATCGAGCCCCGCATCGGGCTCTCTGCTCAGCGGGGAGCCTGTTTCCTCCTCTCTCTGCCTGCCTCTCTGCCTACTTGGGATCTCTGTCTGTCAGATAAATAAATAAAATCTTAAAAAAACAAAACAAAACACACTTATTCATTTGTTTTTTAGGGAGAGACAGAGTGTGCAGAGGGGAGGGGCAGAGAGAGAGAGAGAGAATCCTTTTTTTTTTTTTTTTTTTTTTAAAGATTTTATTTATTTGTTTGACAGAGAGAGACAGCAAGAGAGGGAACACAAGCAAGCAGGGGGAGCAGGAGAGGGGGAAGCAGGCTCCCTGCCGAGCAGGGAGCTCAATGCGGGACTCCATCCCAGAACCCTGGGACCATAACCTGAGCCGAAGGCAGAGGCTTAAGGACTGAGCCACCCAGGCGCCCCAAGAGAGAGAGAATTGTTGAACAGACTTTCCACCGAGCACAGAGCCCAGTGTGGGGCTCCATCCCAGGACCTCAGGATCATTACCTGAGCTGAAACTAAGACTCAGATGCTTAACCAGCTGAACCTCCCGGGCACCCCTTCCTTTTTAAGGACTAAACCATATACGTTAAAATTCATTTCATTCCAAAATCAGTCTGTATTGTTCATGTATCCGTAGAAATTTTTTTTAAAACTTAGTTCTGGGGGTTCTTGGCTGGCTCGGTTGGTTGCGTGTCTGCCTTTGTCTCAGGTCATGATCCTGGGGTCCTGGGATCGACACCTGTATTAGGGCTCCCTGTTCAGCAGGGGATCTGCTTCTTCCTCTCACTCTCACTCTGTGTGCTCTCTCTCTCTCTCTCTCTCAAATGAATAAATAAAATCTTTAAAAAATGAAAATAAAAAAAAACAACTTAGTCTTTGGCAGAAACCCAACTAATATTTTTAAATTATATGGTACGTTATGAGTGACTGGTGAATATTCCTTGAATCTGGATGAGTGTGATTGAACCTTACTTGTCATCATGGGCTATTTGTAATTTTATTATCTTTTTAACTTTTCTACATTGAATGTGTATCACCAGCAAATATGGTGGTTGGATGAAATGTTCAGTCAGTGTCTCCGTTGCTATGTTCTGGGAAGTTCTATGCCAAATGGCTATAAAGTTGCAGTCCTGGGAGTCAGAGGATTGGAACCTGACTTGCACCCCCATCAGCTGTGCCCGATGCTGGCTGTCTCTGGGACAGTGTCTCTGCTGCTGCCTCTTCGTGTCCCAGGGTGGTGTGGTGTAGTGAAACCTCCAGAACCCAAATCTCCTGTCCGTCTTGTAACTTTGCATTGGTTCAGGGGCTGGGGGCTGGGTTCAGTCGGTCCTGGTAGAATGGCGAGGAGGGGGCTGGAAGCGCGGAGCCCCAGCTTGCAGGCCCTGGGCGGAGAGGCTGGGCTTGGCAGAGCAGGCCTGTGCTGTCCCCTGCCTACTATGGGAGGGGATTAGCCCAGAGCAAATGTTTGGTTTTTGGCTAGGCAGTCCCACTGAATCTTTCTTATTAAATAGAGGTGTCTTGGGGCACCTGGGTGGCTCAGTTGCTGGCCCCTGTGCCTTGGGCTCAGGTCATGATATCAGGGTTCTGGGATCGAACCCTACATTGGGCTCCCTCCCTGGTGGGAAGCCTGCTGCTCCCTCTCCCACTGCTTGTTCCCTCAGTCTCTCTCTGTCAAATAAATCAGTAAAATCTTAATAAATAGTGTCTTTGGTGAGAAGGTATTTCTCTAAGATAAATAATGAAAAGTTTCTAGGTCAAAGAGTACAGACTTTGTAACTTTTGACATATGTTACAGAGTTTATATTCTCTGGGACAGTGTGTGTCTTCCTCTTCACTCACATGAGATCTTAAGGTTTTATGTTTTGGTGCTCAGTAAGCTATTGCTATAGGGTTCGATAACAGTATCTCAGTTTTTGTTTTTGTTTTTCTTTTTTTTTTTGGCCAGTTGCAATAAATTGTGCTGTGTTAAGAACTTAGTTTTAAATAAAATGAGTTTAGTTATAAAAGACCTTTTAAAAATTATGTAATTTTTTGATTTTCAAATTTAATTTTTTAATTTTAAAAAATTATGTAATTTAAAAATTATGTAAAAGCAATCAATATCTGTTTTTTAACTTAAAAAGCAGTTGTGTTCTGGCTAAAGATTTTTGCTGGGTGTATTTATCTTGTACTTTGAATCTTGAGGCTCTTCACATCTAAATCTAAAGTTCAGAATTTTCAAAAAATATATTTATTTGTTTGACAGACAGAGATCACAGGTAGGCAGAGAGGCAGGCAGAGGGAGAGGAAGAAGCAGGCTCCCCGCTGAGCAGAGAGCCTGATGCGGGGCTCGATCCCAGAACTCTGGGATCATGACCTGAGCCGAAGGCAGAGGCTTTAACCCACGGAGCCACCCAGGCGCCCCTAAAGTTCAGAATTTTTAAATGGAATCCAGTGGTCCAGTTTTATTTTGAGATGAAAATAGAAAGTCTACAACTTAAGTGTGACTGTTATCTATAAAGTTTTTCTTAACCTGTCTGAGCAAAGTTGGTACTGAAACAGTACGTTTTCTTGTGGGATTCACTTAGCGGCTCCCTTGTTCCCAAACGGCCAGTCACAAACCCTCTGTGAACAGGCCAGTTCACTGAAGGCACAGCAGCCGCAGTTCCCAGGACAGCCTTGCAAGGCAGCTGTTGCCAAATTTTATAGATAAGGAAACCGGCAGTTACGCGTGTTCTCTAGTGTAAGGTGTGCTATTGAAGACGGAGCACAAAAGATACCGTCACAAGCTAAAATAACATACACAGTTTACACCTCTTGTTTTTTTATTTTTTGAAAGATTTTATTTATTTATTTGACCGAGAGACAGCAAGAGCAGGAACACAAGCAGGGGGAGTGGGAGAGGAAAAGCAGGCCTCCCCCCGATGGAGCTCGATCCCAGGACCATGGGTTCATGACCTGAGCCGAAGGCAGATGCTCAGCGACTGAGCCCCCAAGGTGTCCCGTGGTTTACACCTTTTAAACTGCTGTTTCTGATGTGTGTTCTGTTGCACCCCTGCCTGGTTGGTAAGGCTGGTGTGTGTCTTCCCACACTTGTCTCACCTGCCTCTGCTTTTTCTTTCAGAAAAATGTACCCATGGAGGGACATCTGGGTGGCTCAGTGGGTTACACGTCTGCCTTCAGGTGGGGTCAGGTCCTGCATTGGGCTCCCCGCCTGGAGGGGAGCTTGATTCTACCTGCTGCTCCCTACTCTTCCTCCCTCTCTTGCTCTCTTGCTCTCAAATAAATAAAATCTTAATTTTTTTTTTTTTTAAAGATTTTATTTATTTGTCAGAGAGAGAGAGGGAGAGAGAGCGAGCGCAGGCAGGCAGAGTGGCAGACAGAGGCAGAGGGAGAAGCAGGCTCCCTGCCGAGCAAGGAGCCCGATGCGGGACTCGATCCCAGGACGCTGGGATCATGACCTGAGCCGAAGGCAGCCGCTTAACCAACTGAGCCACCCAGGCGTCCCTAATTTTTTGTTTTTAACCCATGGAACGCGTAACTGTAACATCCAAGGGGACCCTTGACAGCCGGTAGGTCAGTCTGTCCAGCCAGCTGTTCACGTCATCCTGTCCTCACGCAGGCCAGTGGATTGCAATGCAAAAAGGTATTAATGGCAGGGGCGTACTCTTGAACCTGTGGCAGTTTAGGAGGAATAAGCAAACCTTTATAAGTGTCTATAACTTAAACCTTTTACTTGTGACGTATTTTAAGCTCCTCACAGAGTCGTGGAGGGGAGGTATAGTTTGCTCCCCTCCTGGTCTGCATTCAGCACACGCAGCAGTGCAGTGTCGCATTGCATCTGCCCCTTCCTTGGAGAAAAACTTAGTGGTCTTCTACCTTCCGAGTGGAATGTCACAGAAGATAGTAAGGAATCTTGAAATAGACCTATGATTTTATTAATGATGTTTTTAGAATATAATATTCCTCAAGATTAAAAAAATGATGTAATAAACTGGTCGCAGTCACAGCGCTTTGCAGGGCAGTTAGGGGTAAGCCTGTCAATAAGCCAGACCCACGTGCTCCGCCCAGTAGCGGGTAGTGGCCTGTGGACTTGGTCCTGACTTCTCCCTAGGATAACGGTCCCTCTGAGGGACATCTCACCTTGGTGGCGGTTACAGGTGCAGCACAGCAACAGTTCAGTACAGCCTCGCCTAATTCAATGGCCCCCTCCCCCTGCCAAAGCCTTGAAGACAGGTCTTCCATGTATGTTTTAAATGTTTATTAGTTTATTTGTCAGAGAGACAGAGCACAAGCAGGGGGAGCGGTAGGCAGAGGGAGAAGCAGACGCCCCACTGAGCAGAGAGCCTGTTGCCGGGCTCAACCCGGGGCCCCAGGATCATGCATGACCTGAGCCGAAGGCAGGCGCTTAACCCACTGAGCCCCCCAGGTGTCCCCGGTTTTCTGTATATGTATATATTTTTTAATTTATTTATCTGAGAAAGAGAGGATAAGAGAGCAGCAGGGAGCCTGATGCAGGGCTTGATTCCAGGACCTGGGATCGTGACCTGAGCCCAAGGCAGATGCTTCATGGAAGGAGCCACCCAAGTGCGCCGCCCATAATCCGCCTGGCCCCACCCCGCCAGGGTTTCTCTAATTTTAAAAGGCAGATTAATAACATGGATTTTTTTTTTTTTTTAAGTTTAAGACGTAAAAAGAAAACACCTTTTACATCCAGTGTGCTCCATGGTGAGGAGCCTCGACGTGAGGCTCGATCTCACAACCCTGAGATCACAGGCTGAGCCGAGATCAGGACCTGGGCGCTCAGCGACTCAGCCACTTAGGCGCCCCAACAGCATCGTAAACTTTGTCTGTATATGTGTTTGTTTTTGTTAAAAGTATAGTAAAGACTTTTAATGTGGTACGCTATCCAGGTGAGGCTTAATGCCCAAGGAGGTAAGTTCTTTGTGCTTTGGGTAGGGACAGAGTGCTCCCATTTGTGAAGCAGGTAACTGAGAATCAAGTTTTACAGTGCTTGGGGGTCAGACTTGAATTTGAATGGCAACCCCACCAGTCCCCGGCAATGACCTCGAGCAGATTCCTCGGTGTTTCTGAGCCTCCGTCTTCTCTTCTGCAGATCAGAGGACTGTTACTGGGCACCGGCACCATTGCAAGCACCTCACACGGGCTCGGTCGCAGACATACCAACTAGACTGTTTCCATTTCCGTTGGACAGAGGGGAGGTGGAGATACTGAGTAGCTCGTCCCGGTTACTGAGCCCGTGAGCGGCTCAGCTGAGTTCCAGCCCAGTCAGGTGACCTCAGAGCTGCCCCCCCACCACCTGGTGGACCACATGCCGGTCCGGCAGACTTCTTAGGAACATCTGGTGATGTCTAGGACATGTGTGCCTCTAGCTGCACATGGGAGGCACCCGAAGTGGTGGCCGCCGGGTTGGTATTAGAGCCGTGACCACAGGTTCTGCCAGTTGTACCGGCCCTCTGTTTCAACGTATGCGCGTGTATTTTGGCCTCTGACATCAGGCCATCTCTCTGGGGCCACCAGCACCGTGTACCTGGTTTCAGGCTAGCTTTGTCAGGGTAGCTTGATTCTGGTCACGGCTGCAGGAAGGGGCCATTCTGAAGCCATGTCCGTCTTACGTCATCCAAGGCTGGCCATCTTGCCAGGGGACATTCACACTGAGCAGTAGGGATCACAGTGCAGGGAAGTCCTGCTGTTTCCGGCAGGTGTGTCGGGGGTGGTTCTCTTGGAGACACAGAAGGCATTGGGTCTCCTCTGTGTTTTATGAACTCTCACCCCCCGGCTTTAGGAAGCTCTTCTAGCAGGCGTTCGCTTGGTTGCCCGTCGCTCTCGGCCCTTTCTGCCGTGATACAAAGGACGTCTGCTCCTCCAGCTCTGCATGCTGATTCCGACACCCAGTTTGCAGGGAGCCTGGTGCTTCCCCGTGTGGACGAGTACCTGTGGCTTTTCTGTCCCGAGATTTTAGGTGTTGTGAGCTTAAAACATCAACAACCAACATCCTAATGCTTTTATGAGAAATATTTTATGAGAAATATTTTATGAGAAATATTTTGTCTCCCACTGTCTAGTTTCGTGTTTAGATTTGGGAATATGTTAAGGTTTTCTGGAAACTTTTGGTCTTAAGTATTGGTTCTGTCCTAGAGTCATTTTTCCCCACCGTGTGCGTGGAGGGGGACGTGCTGTCTGCAAGGCCGCAGGGTGGGAATCTCGTGCTCTGGGTGCAGGACTTGAGCTTGGTTCAGGCTGTCCTTGCCCAGCGGGATTAGAGACTCTTAGTGCCGCGCAGCTGTCCTATTGCACAGCCTCACTTTGTGTCGCCCAGATTCATTTCCCTGTCGTCCACATGTCCGAGGACGAGTGGGCAGGACCGGAGGGCAGGGTCTGAAGCGGCGTGCATTTGTTAGAGGACAGGTGCTCTCCCAGTCAGTCCACGGGTAACCTGCTTTCTGAGGAATACTTTTTTAGAGGATGTCCAGTTTTTACTCATTTAGTTGTTCATTCATTTTTTAATCTCCTCTTTTATTTATTTAATCCACATGTTTATTGTGATTTTGCTGAACTTCTGACCTCCTTTTTTTTTTTTTTTTTAGTTTTTTTTTTTCTTCCACAGGCGCCCAGGGGGTTCCCACCGCCCCCACCACACACACACCGAGGGACGCAGGGCACATGCACACGCACGGCCCGACGGGGCTGCCGGGTAGCCCCCTCCCGACGGCCGCGCAAAGACCATGGCGTGGCGCAGCGACCCCGGCCCGGGGTGCGGTGGGCGGCGGATTGACGACCTTTTCCTTTTAACTTACTGTTAAGCATTAGTTAACTAAAGAAAATCCTTACTTGGTTTCTGGACACAGTTATTTCCGGTAAAAGTAATCTAACACCCATTTACTGAATGCCCGCCTGGACTTGGGACAGTCGCTCCGTCTGTAAGTTCGAAGGTCTTTGGGGGGAGCTAGGCGTGTTCTTGCGTTTTGGCAGCTGTCAGTTTGGGAAACCCAGGTTCTGTGCAGGCGTGTGGCCCTGAGCTGAGTCTTTTCTGTTCTTCCTGAGACACCTGTCTGCCGCGGCGCGTGGCCGTCCGTGTTGTTGCTCCCTCTCCCGTCGTTCGTGAGGGTGGGGTGCTCCCTTCAGTGTAGGAGCGCACGGACAAGCTAAGTGTGGGGCTTGTTGTGGGTGCGCACTGGTCTTCCTTCTTGCGTCTCCGGTTTCAACCCATTCCCTCTCTGTGCTTTGAGGGTTGTGGGAGGTGGCCTTGAAGAAGTGACCGGTTCACTCTTGTATTCGCTTTCTTTCAAGGCTCAGCTTTTGTTGCTTTTAATTCTTCTCAGAATTAAGGAGGAGAGGGGCACCTGGGTGGCTCAAGTCTCTGCCTTCAACTCAGGTCGTGATCCCAGGGTCCTGATCGAGCCCCGCATCGGTCTCTCTGCTCAGCGGGGAGCCTGCCCCCCCCCCCCGCCCTCCTCTCTGCCTGCTTGTGATCTCTGTCTGTCAAATAAATAAATAAAATCTTAAAAAAAGAATGAAGGAGGAGAGGTAAAATCTTCTGGGGTTCCTGTATTTCCAGTGACTTTAGGACTTCTTTACACTGGAGATTCATTTTTAGCCAGGAGTAAAGAGAGAAGACCCGTGACATTGGCATCATCTGTTGACTCTTGTTTAGAATTTGACTGTATTAGTGGGGTTGGTGCCAGTTCTGTTCTGCAGTATACTGATTTTTTTTCCTTTCAGAATAGATAACAAATTCAGAGTCAGACATGCAGACTCGTGGTTTTCTGAGCTGTTTTGGGTTTCTGAGTCTGTCCCGGCACTGGCTTTGCGGTCCCTTGCCTGAGGCAGGCGCCCCCGGACCCGCCCGCTTTTTCAGTGTTCTTTGGCAGGTACTGCTGGTTCATCACAGATCTGAGAGGGAAATCCCTGGTCTTTGGAACATCCATTCTATTTTTTTCTTTCTTTTAAGATGTTATTTATTTGAGAGAGGGAAAGTGTGAGCCTGCGCGTGTTTGGGGCGGGGAGTGGGGCAGAGGAAGAGGGATAGGCAGACCCCATGGGGCTGAATCACTCCCTGAGCTGAAGCCCAGAGTTGTACGCTCGACTGACTGAGCCACCCAGGCGCCCCTGTTGTATTTCATTGCTTAGGGTTTTTATTTTTAGCAGTTTTTCTTCTGCACAGTTACCTCAAGAGCGCTTGAGGCAAGGCAGCAGTACCTTCCCAGACTTCACCCTTCCTTCCCAGAGAGGTTTGCGGGTGGTCGCCCACTACTCCTGGACTGTGTTCTGCCCCGTTGCCCGATGCGTCCCCTCACGAATCGCCTGCACCTTCCATCCCGACCAAGGCCGCAGCACCTTTGCCTCCTGTCCCCACTCTTGGCAGTCCCTGCGCGCTCCCGTCCCCGTGCGCTCCCGTCCCCGTGCGCTCCCGTCCCCGCGCGCTCCCGTCCCCGCGCGCTCCCCGTTCCTGTGCTCCCGGTTGGCTTTTTTTTTTTTTTTTAACAGTATTAACCTTTTTCTTGGCTTCTGTATTTTGAGATGCCCGTTGTGTTGTGCATTATCTTTGTGGCCTGGCATTTCCATTTGGGCACTCTGTCTTCCTGCCTCTGGCCAGACAGTGGCTCCGGAGGTTGCCTGTCCAGCCACGATCCTGGTTTGACCCACAGTAGACAGGCCGGAGGGTGCTCCTGGCACCATAGAGGCCTCTGCATCTGGGAGGAAAACCCCAGAGACTGAGAAAGGAGCTTGTGGCGCGGCTTCATACTTCTTCATGCCTTCATTGCTGAACCACAGCACCTGGCTTGCAGGCCACGAAGCCTGGGTCTGGGGACACGCGGGACAGACCGTCGACATGCGGAGGAGGTGTGGCTCACAGTACCTGCGGTGGCTTTTCCAGTCCTCCTTGCTCTCATACCAGATGCTGGTATTAAGACACACTTGTTTTCAATGCCATTATCTAATGACGTGTGTGGAAATACCAAAGAATTTGTAGCGTTCGTGAAGTGAGGCTGCCTCAGATCATCGTGGAGGTCTTCGATGCAGGATGCTGAGAATGGCAGAAAGCAGAGAGCTCCCTAGGTGGACCTCCCACGCGGGATGCGCGATTTTACATGCCAGGAGGCACCCTGCAGGGGAAAGACAGGCCGTTTGTGGGGGAGGGGGAGGGCTTTCTGGGACTTGGGGCTCTGGGTGAAGCGGTCTTTGTCTCCTGCCATGCCGTGGTAACCCCAGGTGAAGCAGACTCCTTGTGGGTGAAGGCCTTTAGAAGAAAGTGCGGGAGAATTTACTTTTGGCTTTGGGATAGAGAAGTACCTTTGAACAAAAGCAAAAAAAGGGGAACATCAGTGGCACCTGGGTGGCTCAGTGGGTTAAACCTCTGCGTTTGGCTCAGGTCATGGTCCCAGCGTCCTGGGATCGAGCTGCGTAGGGCTCTCTGCTCCGCGGGGAGCCTGCTTCCCTGCCTCTCTGCCTGCCTCTCTGCCTGCTTGTGGTCTCTGTCTGTCAAATAAATGAATAAATAAAATCTTTTAAAAAAGGGGGGGGGGACATCATGAGTTTGCAAAGATTTGTTATATTCGGTTATGTAAAATTGGGAATTTGTGAGCTCTGTTGCACAAGAGTGTGCATAGGTTAACACTGAGTGTGCACTGAAAAACGGTTTTAAGGTGGTAGGTTTTGGTTTTTACTGCACTGGGAAAAATTAAGAACTCGTGTTCATCAAAAGACACCATAATAAATGAAAAGATCTGTGAACTAGGAGAAGATTTTTGTTGGTGTTTGTAGCCAGTAAAGGACTGGTGTCCGGGAGAGAAGTCCTGTAGCCCCTTGGGCACCGACCACAGTCGCAGTGCCTGCGGGCAGACAGAAAGCAATGCTCACCGCTCCCCACACCGGGTTGAGGACTCGGCCGAGCAGGGCACCGTTCTGCCTGGCGCCTGCTGCTGCGCGTCCCTCAGGGGCGGGGTGCAGTGGCTGGTAGGGTGCTGAGTGGTGCGTCCTCTGGGGGCAGGTGGCGCGCCTCTCCCAGTAGAGACTGCCGGTTCCCTGGGAGCCCAAGTTCCACTTTTAGGTTTACTCCCGGTAGCAGTTCTTCCTAAATGGTTGTGGTGAAGGACCAGTTTCTTTAATTTCCAGTCTGTCAAAGACTGATAATACTTTGGTAAACTACAATGAAAATGACTAACTAGAAAAATAAGTGACAAACAAAACATAAAATACAAGCCCAGATTTTTTTCTTCTCTTTTATTTTTTAAAATGAACATAAAATAAACATGACTCCCCCTTTTCAGGTGTACAGTTCTCTGAGTTTAATACGTAGAGATTTGTGGAGCCCTTACCCTGCTCTGGACGTCGAGCAGGAGTCAGCAGGAGTCAGCCTCCTGCACTCAGCAGACTGGCCGTTGGCGTCACCTGAGTTGCGTACAGACCGCTTTGGTCCTTTTCATTAGAAACTTCCCGGCTCTTTTCCTGGGGCGGCCGCCCCATTTCACATCCCAGCCGCGTGACCGTTCTGGTCCCCGCTGACCCTCATCCGCCCTCGGTGTGGTCCGGTCAGTTTTTTAGCCATTCTCATAGGTGTGTAGCGATACTGTAGTTGGTTGTTTTTTTTAAAGATTTTATTTATTTGACAGGCAGAGAGAGAGGAGGAAGCAGGCTCCCCGCCGAGCAGAGAGCCGGACGCAGGACTCGATCCCAGGACCCCGAGATCATGACCTCAGCCAAAGGCAGCGGCTTAACCCACTGAGCCACCCAGGGGCCCGTGATACTGTTATTCTAATTTGCTTTTCCCAAATGAACAAAGATGTGGAGTTTTGTTTCCTGTGCTTTAGTTGGTGTTACCGTAACGGTGTGCGAACGCTTGCTGTGAAGCTCTGCTAGTCTAACTACACCCGAGCCGGCCGGCGTTAGCCTAAAATATCTTGCACAGCGGGAATTGCTCAGGGGTGTTCAGAGCAGCATTGCGATAGCAAACCCTGGGAGTGTCCCCAGCATCCTTCAGTGGAAGAAGGCATTGATAAGTTGTGGTCTGTTTACAAACTGGAGTCTCTCCAGACCGGAAACGGCGTTCGGCTACATCCAGCAGCCTGGGTGTGACCTAGAGACATGCTGAGTTTCAGAAGCAAGTCCTATAAGGTTGTATTTAGGGTTAGGCCATTTTTATAAGTTCAAGAAGTTAAAACTAAATAATGTTTAGGGAGAAACATATGAGGTAATACTTCTAGAGCAAGAGAATCATAAACATTAAGTCAGGATAAGGTACACAGGAAGCTTCGAGATTGCTGGTAATTTTCAAGGCTTCAGTTTGAAGGATAGGGTTGTGGTGTTTATCACTCTGCATTGTAAGTTCTATATTCCCAGGTGCCTGGGGGGCTCAGTCGGCGAAGCAGCTCAGGCCTTGATCTCAGGGTCATGAGTTCAAGCCCCACATTGGGCTCCACACTGGGCGCGCAGCCAACGTCAAATACAATGTAGGTGTGTGTGTTCCATGTGTTCCATTCTGTGTGTCATGTACTCCATAAAAAATGCTTACCACAAAAATAGCTTCCCTCTTAAAATGTTTTCAGATATGTCCTTCCAACGTCTCCCCAAACGGTAGGTCGGCTCAGCAGCAGCTTCTGAACGTGTGCTGAGGCCACTTCTGGGAACGCAGGAGTCCGAGTACTTGGCTGTTTTCCCTGAAGGTCTCTAAGTCTTCTGAGGAGCACGGACAGCACCTGTGCGGATAGGGTTTTTGTCTCTTTGTGTATCTTGTTCACTGATGAATCTCCAGCTTGGAGAACGGAGCGTGGCGCGTGGCCGGGGCTCTGTCAACAGCAGTGGAACAAGCGAGCAACACAGACGCACGCTCCTGGCCCGGGATGGCTCCCCAGGATGCGACCGGGCTCTGCTGTTTGTGCCGGGGAGTGGCCAGGAAAGGGTCCCCGAGTCAGGGCGATCTCCCCAGGGCTCCGTGGTCCAGGTGGGAGTAATCCATGTGGCAGGAAGCGGGGCAGGGTGTTCCTTTGTCTGTTTGTTTTAGATTCTGATGTCTTTATCTTTAACTCAAGCACACAAGAGAATCTAATCTTTTCCTTTTATATTAATATATCGTGTATTATTTGTCACAGGCGTACTGGTCTGTGATCGTCAGGCTTACACACTTCGCAGCACTCACCCCAGCCCATGCCCTCCCCAGTGTCCGTCACCAGCCACCCTCTCCCTCCCCCACCTCCCTGCAGCCCTCAGTTTGTTTTGTGAGACTGAGAGTCTCTTACGGTTGGTCTCCCTCCCGATCCCATCTTGGTTCATTTTTTCCCTCCCTTCCCCCACGGCCCCCGCCCCGCCTCTCAGATTCCTCATATGATAATTGTCTTTCTCTGACTGACTGACTTCACTCAGCCTAATACCCTCTTGTTCCAGCCACATCGCAACGGCAAGGTTTGGGGTTTTGTTCTTTTTGATGGCTGCGTAGTATTCCATTGTGTGTGTCGCGCACATCATCTCTATCCACTCATCTGCTGATGGACGTCTAGGTTGTGTCTGTAGTTTGGCTGTTGTGGACGTTGTGAAGCAGGGCCTTGTTTTAGGAGAGCGCAGGTGTTCATGTGTGACCGTCCTATGTTGGCCTAGGACAGGTGGTCCTGCCAGTCACATCCCGAGGCCCAGTGGACATGGTGGTGGGAA
The DNA here is from genome assembly GCF_030435805.1 of Mustela lutreola. Lineage (NCBI taxonomy): Eukaryota > Metazoa > Chordata > Mammalia > Carnivora > Mustelidae > Mustela > Mustela lutreola. The sequence continues at coordinate 344,095 of NC_081298.1, read as the reverse complement.
GATGCTGGTGGCGGGCAAGGCCTGTGTCCTAAAGAGCCCTGAAGGGCAGGTCAGGGAGCTGGGTTTTGGTGCTGCAGCCTGTTGGGAGGGTCTGAGGAGGACCTGAGGGGTGTGGTGAGGGGGGCAGACTGCGCGGCAGTGCGGAAGGACAGACTGAGGAGGGGCAAACCCCGTGTCTCCCAGAAATCCCTTCCTCCTACTGGGTTTCTGCCTCTTGTCCCTGGCAGCCTCTCGCCATGTTAGAGCTCCCTGCTCGTGTGTGTATATGCCTTCTGGTCTGCCCAGCCCTGGCGCTCCCGCCAGCAGCACAAACCAGGATGCACTACAAGGAGGCAAAATGTGCCCCTCAGTTTGTTTTTAAAGATGGGACGTTACTAAAGAAGGCCCGGCCCGGAGCCTGTGGTTTGACCTTCCCGGGGTGGGAACTGGGGGCAGACCTCTGACAGCAGCTCCTGGATTACAGCAAGTGCAGTGCAGGGAGGCCTGGCTGCTCTCTGGACCTTGACTCTGGGTCTCAGGGATGCCTTGAAACAAGTACGAACAGGTTTAGGGAGAACGACATGATGCATGTTGCTTCAGAGAGCAGATGGTGAACTCCCACGTCATCACCCCAAGGAAATACAGAGACATCTGAAGGGACTGAGCCCAGGGAGCACTGCTCACCATGTCGGCAGAGCTGGGACGTTGCTGGCAATGCTTCGTGGCTTCTGGCATGGCTTCGGCTGTGGAGCTGCCTGCCTGTGGCACCAGGGGCCAGGGAGAGGGAAGCAGGGGATACGTGGCAAGAAACTGGCAACCCTTGCTGGGGGTGCAAGCGTCAGCAGATGCCGAACCAGTGTTCATTTTTCAGTTTGTAGGGCGCAGGGTCACGTGCTTCTGGTGGTCTGTGTTTCCTGCAGGGAGAAGTGTCTGTTCCTTCTCATCACTGACGCACCTCTGCTCTTTACAGAAAACATGGACAAGGAAGTATTAAGGCAGTAACTGTTTCCAGAAGTTGAATTTTGTGATTAAAAAACCCCACAAAACTTCATGGTTTCTTTCTCTAACAGTTTTCTGCCGTATGGCCTTCCACAGCCCTTCCTGATGGGTTTCCCGATGTCACGTACATAAGAACGCACTTACAGTTTCGTTTAGTTACAAGCCTGTTCCCCCGAACACGGAGCTTTCAAGAGTGCACGCTGCCTGGCAATGGTCAGGCATTAGAACACAAACTTCTGAAATGTATGTGAAGTAGTGTAGAAATTTTAATAGTTTCTGACTCAAAATATAAAATACCAATTTGAGTGGTAGTCACGGCAGCTACGTTATTCCTTAAAGGGCCAGATGGAGTATTTTTAGGCTTTGTGGTTTCACAGCCTCTGTTGCGAGCCGCAGACGTCGCAGAAGAGCGGGATGTGGCGCTGTCCAAACCAGTCTGTAAACCTAGGCAGCCGGTCCTGGTGACTGGGGAGTTTTATGTTCCATTTGGTTTTCTTATCGTATCTAACTTGCTTTGAGAACAAATAATCTTAATTATAGATTGCTTTTTTTTTTTTTTAAGATTTTTTTAAATTTATCTGACAGATATCACAAGTAGGCAGAGAGGCAGGCAGAGAGAGAGGAGGAAGCAGGCTCCCTGCAGAGCAGAGAGCCCGATGTGGGGCTCGATCCCAGGACCCTGGGATCATGACCTGAGCCGAAGGCAGAGGCTTAACACACTGAACCACCCAGGTGCCCCAATTATAGATTGCTTTTTAAATGCAGGTAAAATTGACCTACAGTTACATGCACAGCTCTTAGTAAATTTCAGTGAGTTTTGGAGTATGTACACACTTGTGAAATCACTCCCCCAGTTTAAGTCAGAACGTCTCTGTCTTCCTGGAAGGCTCCCTTCAGTGCCCTCGAACACCTTCCTGGTTTATGTCACAATAGGCTGTTTGTCCTGTTTTTACTCTTTTAATAAATAGAATCATTTTGGGTCCAGCTTGTTTGTCTTGCATAATGTGTTTGAGGATTTTATTGGTTGTGTCTGTATGTTACCCTGTTTTTATTGGCGAGTGGTGTCCCCTACAGCACTGACCAAGCCATGATCGGTCCTTTGTTTCTGGTCATTGGTGGCGTCCACTCTCAGAGCTCATGTTGTGTCACTTAATGCTTGGGGAGGAGCCCTCAAGGCCTCTGCTCTCACTGAACGGGTCCGTGTCCTTTGACCCCACAGGCCAATGTTGGTAACTTTTGCTTTCACCACTGCTATGTATTTTCTTAAAACATGAAGGAAGAAATCGCCCTTGACCGTCACTCCTTCCTGAAGACGCGGATTTCTGTCCTGTCCCTGCAGCCTCAGTAGCTCTGGGGTTTATTGTAATTCAGATCTTCGTGGGTTCTTTTTTTTTTTTTTTTTTTTTTTTAAGATTTTATTTATTTATCAGAGAGAGAGAGGGGGGAGAAAGCAGGCAGACAGAATGGCAGGCAGAGGCAGAGGGAGAAGCAGGCTCCCTGCCGAGCAAGGAGCCCGATGCGGGACTCGATCCCAGGACGCTGGGACCATGACCTGAGCCGAAGGCAGCTGCTTAACCAACTGAGCCACCCAGGCGTCCCCGTGGGTTCTTTTAGTCTCCGTTTTTCTTTTCTTTTCTTTTCTTTTTTTTTAATTTTATTTATTTATTTGACAGACAGAGATCACGAGTAGGCAGAGAGAGAGGGAAGCGGGCTCCCCGCCGAGCAGAGAGCCTGATGCGGGACTCGATCCCAGGACCCTGGGATCATGACCTGAGCCGAAGGCAGAAGCTTAACCCACTGAGCCACCCCAGCGTCCCCAGCCACGGTAATCTTAAAACCTAAACAGGCTGCTTCTGTTGCCTGTTCCCATCAGGCCGTGTTCTAGGGGATCGCTCGCTCTCACTTCAGGGTCCTCCTTCGCCGGCGCACGCTCTGCTCTCGAATTGTGCCTCCCGTTCGTCGTTCTGTGCCCAGTGCCTGGCACGTGGGAGGCCTCAGTAAATACTGTCAAATAGGTGATCGTGGAGGATAAAAAATGTTGCATGAACCAGACGTGTGTCTTGTGAATGAAGTAACAGTCACCGGTGCCCCAGCAGGGCACATGGAAGCAGTCTGTGTCCCTTAGGCAGGGTGATGCCTTGTGCTTGCGTCGCCGTACGTAACTCTTGGTCGCAGCGGGAGACAGGTCGGGCATTCCAGGGGCACGTAGGTGTTCGATGCCGCCAGTGGACCCTTCATCTTAGCACTTGAGAAGCATGCAAAATAGGGGGTCCTGTTTCTGCGTTCCTTGATGCGGGATAGTACAGGCTAGTTGTTCCATATTACATGATCGTTCACGTTTAATTAAACTTCCAGTTGGAACAAACCATAGAATATGTTGGTGGTGTGTGTTTGGAGGGTCATGCATGAGCTGTGATGGTCTCCGGTGGGATGCTGTTTGAAGTACCCATCCGCCGCCCGTCCAAGTGTCCAGTGCCTTGGACGTGCCTACGGTGTGTTAGGGAGCCTGAGCGACAGTCAGTGAAGCAGCAGGTCACCGGTCTCCCGGCTGAGGCGGCTGTGCCCTGGGGTCCTCAGGTGTAACAGCCACTGTATCCCTTTGCAGTGAGTAGCAATCTTTTATGACTTTGGGATTTGTCTTCTGGTTTAAATTTTCCCATTTGCTGCGGTACCTCTGCAGTTTCATTGCCAGAGAAGATAGCGAATGACTCATTAACTGAAGGAAGAAGAATCTGAGGGATGACACTGGCTTTCCTTGGATGCTCTCTGTTGAAAATGCGTTTGCTTTTCCCACAGCTTTTCCAGGCGCTGTTAGGTGAGCGAGAGGGCACTCCGCTGCTGTCTGCCTCCGGTCGCCCCGTGTCGCGGCGGGTCTCCACATTACCTCCCCTTCACCGGACATGTTTATTCAGAGCATTCCTTCTTTGTGTGCCTGTCCTTGTTTTGTATTTGTGCAGACTTAATTTCGAGGAATAAAAAAGTGTCATAGTAACTAAGCCTCCACGTGTGCACGGTATGTAAACACAAGGGACCCTCCCCAAGGACCTAACTTTTTGCCATTGCTTGAGCTCCGGGCAGGCGTGGCTCCTGCTCTGTGGTTGGGTCGGGCGACGGCGGAGCACAGCTGTCCCACTCTTACCCACGCTGCGCTCTGCTGCTTCAGAGGCAGAGCTAAAAACTGGGGACCCAGCCATGGAGAGACTGTCTGGCCCACAAGACCGAAATACTTACTATCTTGCACTTTAATGAAAGCTTGCCTACGTCTGTCTGGAGTAAACCGGCCCTCGAAGACTAGGGAAACCTAAGTGGTAAGGGTCGGCCTGACTTTCCTGTGCGCAGATGCCCCCGTTCTGGTGTGTCAGTGCTTGGCTTTGAGCCAGTTGAATTAGGCCTGAGCTGCCAGGCCGCCTGCTGTGCTGTCATGTCATCAAAACAGAAAGGAGGTTTTTCACTGTGAACTTTTCTCTGATGTCAGAAAACTACAAATGATTTGAAATTGGATTGGGAGGGAGTCCATTTGGGGTGTTTGCTGGCTCTTGAGAAAATCTGGGATCAACTAGACTCTGGTTGACCAAACCCTTTTCATCTTGGTCCCTTCGACTGGCTGTGGCCAAAACAGACGGACTCACCCGCACAAGAACAACTTTCTCTTGGGCTCTGATGAGAAGGGGCTCTGTGGTAATTTTGTTGGAGAGACCCTGGTTGCAAGAGGGAAGTTAGCCCAAAGGGATGAGCTCCAGACCCCTGGTTAAAGGGCGTTGTTGGCTAGGTAGGCTGGGGTTCTCAGTATTCCCGACAGGCTAGCGCACTGAGAGTGCTTCATAAACCTGTCCTGGAGTGACTCACGACAAGAACCTTCTAGGAAGGGCAGTTATGTGGCTGCTTGCTCGTGTTCTTTTTTTTAAAGATGTTTTAGTTATTTGTTTGACAGATACACAGAGAGAGCGCACAAGCAGGGGGAGCAGCAGGCGGGGGAAGAGACAGAAGCAGGCTCCGCGCTGAGCAGGGAGCCCGATGCGGGACTCGATCCCAGGACCCTGAGATCATGACCTGAGCCGAAGGCAGACACCCAACTGACTGAGCCATCCAGGCGCCCTGCTCATGTTCTTAGAATGATAACTTTGTAAATTTTATAAACAAGATACAGAATTTTGTAAAAAGTTCAAACAATACAGAAAAGAGAGAACATGATTTAAAAAAAAAAAATCAAGCCATGGTATAGAAGTGGATGAATGTTGTACAGACAAGAAAATGTGTTAACCTCTGGTCCCTAGTTTTTCCCAGAAACAGCCAGACATGCGGCTTCCAAAGACTTCCCTCGTAGTCGGAAATAGAAGCATTTTGTTTCATTTTTCTCTGAACTTGGCATACGGGAAAATCAAGGGGGACGCTAATGCAATTGCTGTCCGCTCAGCATCCGCAGACCTACCCACGCCCTTAAAAAGGGAGGCCATTGGCACTGTCGGGCTTTAGTGTAGACAGTGCTGGCGTCCCTGGTGGGCTGGAGGGGACTCTGCCCTCTCTCTCCACTGGTGTCCTGACCTCGTTGCTGCGGGTTTGCAGTGTTTCTGTTTGCCACACTTGGTGCCACAGCTCCCAGTGCTCTTAGGTCTTGTCCTTGGGTTTCTGTGGCTTCAGCCCGTGCCCACAGATCCGTTAACCCGTGGCTTTCATTCTCCATTGCTACTTTTCCGTTGATGTCTTCACTGGCTGGGTGTTTCAACAGATCGTTTTTTCTAGAAGCTCCTTGTTCCATAAGTTCTTGTATCTATGTGAACGTTCGTCTGTGCCTGCGTCTGTGGGGACCTTGCCTGAGCGTAACGTTCTTGGGTCGGAAGTGTTCAGATGCTGCCCCGCCACCAGTCCGTGCTGCTCAGGCAGCCAGGGAATCGGCCGCTGGGCACAAGCGATGCTGTCACTTCGTTTCTTAATCTCTGCGTTTAAGGAGAAATGATTTTTTAAAAAGATTTTATTTACTTTTTCATGAGAGACAGAGAGGCAGAGGGAGAAGCAGGCTCCCTGGAGCTAGAAGCCTGACACAGGACCCTGAGCCCGAAGGCAGACGTTTAACCCACTGAGCCACCCAGGCGCCTCAGATGTGATTTTTTTATTAAGCAAGTATTAGCCTTTAAACGATTTTGGATTGGGCTGCCTGGGTGGCTCAGTGGGTTAAGGCCCCTGTCTTTGGCTCAGGTCATGATCCCGCATCGGGCTCTCTGCTCCGCGGGGAGCCTGCTCCCCGCCCCCCCCCCCACTGCCTACTTGTGATCTCTGTCTCTCGAATAAATAAAATCTTTAAAAAAAAAAAAAAGACTTCAGATATAGTTACTGGCATTCCATTGAAACTAAGAAAATTGATTCTGAATTAATTCTGTGGGTTTTTCATAGGGCGGCTCTGTCTGAGGCTGGGACATATTTGACGTTCCGTGCAGTGACATCTGAAGTCCGGCGTGCGCACTGACTGTTAAGTCATCCTGGTGATTCATAATTTAAAATGTGGACCGTTTCACAGGGGGAAACTTTGTCTTCAGTCACATGAAGTAGCTGACCGCCTTAGCTGACTGCGTTAGCTGCGTGAGCATCTCAGCGGGGGCGCTGGGCTCCGGGAAGACGGCGGTAAAGCGGCAGTAAAGCGACTGTCCCGACTATCCCGACTATCCCGATAGAGTGAGTCACATCCGTGTTTGGTTTCCCAGCGCGCGTAAAGCTGATGCCCCGGCGACACTGTTGTCTGGTAAAGGCGCAGTAGCATTTCGTGTTTGTTTGTTTGTTTAAGTAAAACCAACCGTAAGAGACTCTCAATCTCACAAAACAGACTGAGGGTTGCCTGGGGGAGGGGCAGGGTGAGGGGCAGGGCGGCTGGGTCACGACTCTGGGGAGGGGCGGGCTGTGGTGAGTGCTGTGAAGTGTGTAAGCCTGACGAGTCACAGACCTGCACCCCTGCGGCAAATAATACATGATATGTTAATAAAATAATTTTTTAAGAAGTAAAATACCTCTAAAAAAATGCTAACCATCATCTGAGCTTTTTTTTTTTTAAAGAGTTTATTTATTTATTTGTCAGAGAGAGCGAGCGAGAGCGAGCACAGGCAGGCAGAGAGGCAGGCAGAGGCAGAGGGAGAAACAGGCTCCCGGCAGAGCAAGGAGCCCGATGTGGGACTGGATCCCAGGACGCCGGGATCATGACCTGAGCCGAAGGCAGCTGCTTAACCCACTGAGCCACCCAGGCGCCCCTCATCTGAGCTTTTGAGTCAGAATCACTGATCCCAGATCCGCATGACAAATATACGAACAAAGAAAACATTTGAAATACTGCAGGAATTACCAGAATGTGACACAAAGACATTGAGTGAGCAAATGCTGTTGGGAAAGAGACTAGCTTGATGCATAGTTGCCAGGAATCTTCAGTTTGTTGAGATTAAATAAAAGCATCATCTTGAAGATGCAGTACGGAGAGGTGTGGCTGTGGTTGATTGTTTTTACGGAGCACACATAGGAGTATTAGTTCTTGGTGTCCCTGTGGATGGGGCCTGGAAGCCAGCTATTCAGTAGGCTGAGTCGTTGGGTAACTGAGAATACAGACAAAGAAATTACTGAGTGTGGTAGTTTCACGGTGCTGCGGTCCTTCTGTCATGGACTCGCTGGAGGAGGTACTTAGTCCTGGACAGTCGGCCCCATCCGTAACAGTGCCTGCTTCTGACTGAGGCCGTCTTGGCTCTGCTGGCTTCGTGCTAGCCTGGTCCCGGAGGGCCACAGAAGAAGAGGGAGACTCAGCACTGTGGGGCCTTGCTCCAGGTCACATAGCTGGGCTTAGAGTCCTCGCTTCCTGATTGTAAAACCCACGACCTCGCTCTCTCTGGGGTGGCCCTGACACTCGTTTTATTATCTGCCGTCAGCAACACCGGCACCCACTGGACTTAGGGGCCGGGTGGTTCACCTGGTGTGTCTAGGGTTAGAGTGATTCCCCTGGGTTTGGGTCCAGATCCTTCCAGCACCTCTCTGGGCGTCCGTCTCTGCGTCTGGGACGGACTGCCATCGGCCCTGCCTGGGGAGGGGAGGGCAAGCCTGGGCCCCAGGGACTGACACACTCAAGGAACCCAGTTGGGTGGTCCAGGTGGGCCGTGGCATGGAGCGGCCTGGCCCGTGGGGGCTCCCTCCTCCTTTCCATGGCGCACACTGACCTTTGCGCTCTGTGCGGTCCCTGGGCACGGACAGAAGTGGGACCTGCGTCCCAGGGGCATGTGGAGGGGCTGCTCCCATGTCTCCTGCCTTTGTTTCTTTCTTTCTTTTTATTTATTTATTTAAAGCTTTTATTTCCTTTTTTAATTTTTTTTTTTAAGATTTTATTTATTTGACAGACAGGGATCACAGGTAGGCAGAGAGGCAGGCAGAGAGAGGAGGAAGCAGGCTCCCCGCGGAGCAGAGAGCCGACTCCCGGGCTCGATCCCAGGACCCTGAGACCATGACCGGAGCTGAAGGCAGAGGCTCACCCGTCTGAGCCCCCCAGGTGCCTCCCTTTCTTTCTTTTTTAAAGATTTTATTTGTCAGAGAGACAGCGCACAAGTTGGGGAGGAGCAGAGGGGGAAGCAGGCTTCCTGCGGAGCAAGGAGCCTGATGCAGAACTCGATCGCAGGACCCCGGGATCTGACCCAAGCTAAAGGCAGCCGCCTCACCGACTAAGCCACTCGGCCGCCCCTTCCTGCCGTGGTTTCTTCTGCCGCAGGCCCAGATGGCAGCAGGTTTGATCAGAGGCTCCCTCCTCACTCACTCCTTCCCTGTTCGGTTGACGTGTGTCCTCCGATGGCTGTTTTGTTCTAGAGAGGAGGAGCATGGCTTGTCCCAGACTCTAACATTTGTGTATTCTTCTGACCTTGCACTTGGTGGATAATAGAATCTTTTCATCTGAGAAGACGAAGCTTTCTGTGCTCTCAGGCTTGACCCGGACGCCGGACGCATCACTCAGCGCGCACACCTGTGTTTTCTTGCCGATGTAGTTTTGTTCTCTCTTGTTTTTAATGGACTTTCCCCCCGGGTTGATGGACCCCTGACCTTTCACATTCCTGCCAGACCAATTTTTCTCCCGTTCTCTGCTTTCTTTGTGCTGGTTCTCTCTCTTGAAGGTACTTCCCGGGTTGGACCCTCTCTGCGCTCCGTGTCTCCACCCCCTCGGGCTGCGTCCTCGTCACCTTCCTGCTCCTGCGGCGATCGCCGGCTCTGCTCCTTGCTCCCTCTCCTTCGCAGCTCCCTTTTGGCAACAGTTTCTTTTAACTTTATAAAAGCCTCCAACCTCAGAACTTAAAAGCTTGTCATCGGGGGCGCCTGGGTGGCTCCGTGGGTGAAGTGTCTGCCTTCGGCTCAGGTCATGATCTCAGGGTCCTGGGATCGAGTCTGACATCAGGCTCCCTGTTAAGTGGGGAGCCTGCTTCTCCCTCTGCCTCTGCTGCTCCCCCTGCTTGTGCTCTCTCTCTCTCTCTGACCAATAAAATCTTAAAAAACAAAAAAGCCTTGCTATTTTTCCTCTGGGGTCATCAACTCTTTGTACTTTTTTCCTACTTGATAGACATTTTTTTTTTTAACACCTTCAGGGTTACAGAAGAGTTGGACAGAACGTACAGAGAATTCTCGCAAATTTCTTTTCTCTTCCCCCGGCCCACAGTTTTCCGTTTGCCCCATCGTTTGTATCAGAGTGGTACATTGTTAAAACTGGTGATCCTGTATTGACACATTTTTTTTTTTTAATATTTTACTTATTTATTTGAGAGAGAGAGAAAGAGAGCATGAGCAGTGGAGGGGCAGAGGCAGAGGCAGAAGCAGACACCCGTCTGAGCAGGGAGTCCGATGGGGAACTTGGTCCCAGGACCCTGAGATCATGACCTGAGGCTGAGGTGAAGGCAGGCGCCCCACCGACTGCGCCCCCCAGGTGCCCCTGTGTTGATCCATTATTTTTTTTTAATATTTTATTTATTTATTTGACAGAGATCACAAGCAGGCAGAGAGGCAGGCAGAGAGAGAGGAGGAAGCAGGCTCCCTACTGAGCAGAGAGCCCGATGCAGGACTCGATCCCAGGACCCTGAGATCACGACCTGAGCCGAAGGCAGAGGCTTAACCCACTGAGCCACCCAGGCGCCTGTATTGATCCATTATTAACCAAAGTCCATGGTTGACCTCCGTGGTCACTCGTCGTGGTGCACATTCTGTGGGATTTGACAAACATAATCACGTTTTTCTGCCGCTGTAGCGCTACCCAGAGTGGTTTTATCCCCTGCAGGTCTCTGTGCTCCTCCGTGTAATCCTCCCTCCTCCAGCCCCCAGCAACCTCCACTCCCCTTCCTGTCCCTGGAGTTTGCCTTTTCCAGAATGTCGGAGAGGTGGAGTCACACAGGGTGCAGCCTTTTCCCGGCTCAGGAGCTCGTTTCTGTCCAGCACCGAGGACTGCCCGCTGTCCGCGCGAACGCGGCTTGTGCGGTCACTCACTGAAGGACGTCAGAGCTCCTTCTGAGTTCTGGTGATGAGTACGGTGACTTATTTTTAAGCAGTAGTGGCCTAGAGTCACGGAGTGGGTCACTCAGGCGGTGTTGAATTTGGGACGAAGCCCATCGCGACGTTTTTCACGTGGTTGACCTCGGGGCCGCGTCTGCAAGTGTGACGGAGCTGGGCGCTGCCTTAGCCGGTCGTGCTCCCTTCGCAGAGCGGACAGAATGCAGAGACTGGAAGCCCTTTTTTTAGGGGCACCACTGTATTTCCTGGAAAGGTAGTTTATTTATTATTTTTTGTTAACTCTAAGGAGCAGGAAAGAGACTTGAGCTAGTCACAGCTTGCGGCTGCATGTGTTTTGGAGAAGCAGACACACCTTTAGTGTGGTTGACCCCTGAACTTGAAATCAGCACTGGCTCTGGGCCTGCTTCTGTGACTAATTATTTGTGTATTTTGGTCAATGATTTTGCATGTTTGGGCTTCCCTCTGATCTACTGGGAGGTGAAGGAGCTGGGCTGAGACCCCATCTAAGGGCTCTTCCCCACTGCTTTCTTGCTTCTGGCTTTGCTAGATCTTGCCTTGGTTGCTGGTAACAGTATGCTCTGTTATCTCTAGTTAAAGCTTCCTTTAATGGTCTAAACCTACCAAGTAACTTGAATTAGTCTAGTAATGAGATTTTAATTGCAATTTTAATTAAGATGATTATAAAGTCGCCTATAGTTGTAAGAAATGATGACACTTTGCCTGGTTTTTCCCAACGGTGACATATTGCCAAACTATAGTTTACTATGGGTGGCTCAGTCGTTAAGCGTCTGCCTTCAGCTCAGGTATGATCCTCAGGGTCCTGGGATCCAGCCCTGCGTCGAGCCCCACATCAAGCCCCACATCGTGCTCAGCAGGAGCCTGCTTTCGCTCGCCATCGCCCCCCATGTGTTCCTGCTCTTGCTATCTGTCAAATAAATAAATAAATAAAATCTTTTAAAAAAAAAAAACCAGAACAAAACTATCCTAAACAGGATACTGATGTCTTTACGATTACCAGTCCTACCCGGATCTCCTCACCTTTACGGTACTGACTCCTGCGTGCGTGGGGACCTCCGCAGGGGTAGCATCTGTGCAGCTCTGCGTGTCTACCGCTGGACTCAAGATCCTGCAGTTCTCCGTGTGCAGGCCACCCCTGTCCGACTCCCCTCGCTTCCTTGGCCCCTTGCAACCAGCAATCTGTCTTGTGTTTCTAAAATCGTATCGTACCCCAAATCCGGTCATACAGTGTGTAACCTCGTGGGCTTGGCTTTTATCTGCTCGTGCAGTTCCGTGCAGGTCCGTCCGGGCTACACACGCAGCACGGCTCTGTTTGGGTTTGCTACGTAGTGTTGCACTGTGTGCATACGTGCTGCAGTTCCAGGGTGTCCGGACTGATCCGAGTTTGGGGCTGTTACAAATAAAGCTGCTCTGAATGTCCTGTGCAGGTTTATACGTGAACATGTGTTTCCTTTTCCTTTGGCTGAGTCAGCCAGGAGCCGACCTGCTGGGTCCTGCAGCAGGTGTGTGCCAGGTCCTTTCCAGAGTTGCCTGGGGCCCTTGAAAGCTGTATCTGCTCTGCCCTCCACTTCTGGGCAACCTGTGCGGACGGCTTTGCATTCACTGGAGTTTCACGTAAGGACCCTGCCTTGTCTTTGGATCTGGCTCCTTCCATTCAGCAGCACGCCGCGTCGGTGGCGTGTGCGTGTCGGTAGCTCATTGCCTCCCCGCTGAGCAGTCGTCCGCTCTGGGGTCGACCCTTTTCTGTTTATCCGCTCACCAGTTGGCGGACATCGGGGCTGTTTCCAGACTTTGGCTGTTGTGAGTGAAGCTGCTACGAACATCGGCGTGTAAGTCTCTGTGTGGACGTGTGTGTTCCTTTCCTGTAGGTGCGCACCGCGTCCAGCGGGCGAACTGCCGCGTCCCGCACGGGGCGTGCGGTGTGCCTTGGGGGGCTCGCCCGAGCTGTTTCGGAAGCTTGTGCCGGTCTCCATTTCCAGCACGAGCGAGAGCGCGCGGTGCCTCACCCCTGCCGAGACCCAGTAGGGCTCGTGTTCTCAGCGCCGCCGCTCTGCTGGACCCGGGTTCTGCGTCTCTGAGGTGACGGGCTCAGTGTCTTCCGACGCACTCCTGACCCTCTGTGTGCCCATGTCGTGTGGCTCGTATGTGCCCTTTGTTTTGCCGAACAAACTTTGAGATCATTTTCTCAATTTTTGCAAAAAAGCCTGCTGGGATTAGAGTTAAGATTGTATTGATTCTGTAGATCAGTTTGGAGAAAATTAGGTCTTTGCTTAATATCCATGAACATGATAAAGCTCAGGTTTTTTTTTTTTTTTTTTTTTTTAGATTTTTGTTTTTCTTGGCAATGTGTTGTTTTCAATGTAGGGGTTTTGTATGTCTTTTGTTAAATTTTATTCCTAAATAATTCTGTGATTTTGGATGCTGCTGTAAATGAAACCTGTAAGTAGTACTATTTTCCAATTGTTTACTACTCTCAAATAAAAATATAGTTGCCTTAGGGGCGCCTGGGTGGCTCAGTTGTTAATCGTCTGCCTTGGGCTCAGGTCGTGACTCCAGGGTCCTGGGATCGAGCCCTGCATCCGGCTCCCTGCTCAGCGGGAGGCCTGCTTCTCCCTCTGCCCCTCCCCATCCTTGGGTTCCCTCTCTCGCTGTGTCTATCAAATAAATAAATAAAATTTTAAAGTATATATATATAGAGAGAGGGAGAGAGATAGTTGTTTTAAATATTTATATCCTGTGACCTTGCTAAATTAACTTTTTAGTTGTAGTTGGTTTTTTGTTTCATTGTTTTTGTTTTTTGTTGATCCCTTAGGGTTTTCTGTGTAAACAACCCAGTCATATCAGCCATAGGGTTTTGGTTGGATGTCCTTTATCAGACCGAGAAAGTTCCCTTCTGTTCCCAATGAATTGAGAATTTTTTATTTTTTAATTTTTTTTAAAGATTTTATTTATTTATTTGAGAGCAAGTGAGCCAAGTCCAACAGGGGAGAGACAGAGGGGGAAGCAGGCTCCCTGCTGACCAGGAAGCCCGATGGCCAGCTCCATCCCAGGGCACTGAGACCCTGACCTAAGCTGAAGGCAGACGGTCAACTGACTGAGCCGCCCCAGCGCCCTACTGACAAGTGTTACAGTCATGAGTTAGTGTTGAACTTTGCCAATGCATCGGTGAATCTTTGAGATGATCATGTGGTTTATCTCAGTTCTATAATATGGTAGACATGTTGGTTTGTTTTGAAATGTTAAATCAGGCTTGCCTTCTTGGGATAATTTCTACTCATAGATTCAGTTTGCTAATATTTTGTTAAGGATTTTTATGTCTATGCTTGTAATGGATTTTTTGGTAATGTCTTTGTGAGGTTGTGCTGGCCTCCAAAAGCAAAAGTCGCCTTCTCCTCTGTTTTTGAAGAACTTTGTCCAAGATTGATGTCTTTCTTCCTTGGATATTGGGTAGAAAAGTCATCCGGGCCTGGAACTTTGTTTGTGGGAAGGTTTTCTTTCTTTCTTTTTTTTTAAAGATGTTATTTATTTATTTGACAGACAGAGATCCCAAGTAAGCAGAGAGACAGGCGGAGAGAGGGGAGGAAGCAGGCTCTCGGCAGAGCCTGAGAGCCTGAAGCAGGCTGGATCCCAGGACCCTGGGATCATGACCTGAGGCAAAGGCAGAGGCTTTAACCCACGGAGCCACCCAGGCTCCCCTGTGGGAAGGTTTTCTATTACAGATTCAATTCTGTTAATGCGCTTAGGACTCTTCAGATTTTCTGGTTGGGTAAATTGTATTTTTCAAGGCATTTAACTGTTCCGTCTAATTGCTTGGCATAAAGTTGTCCTTAATTTTTTCTATCATCTTTTTTGTGCCTGTAGGGTCTGTAGTGATAAACCCTCTTTTTTTCCTTCCTCGTCATTGATTTCTGTTCTTTTTTTTTTTTTTTTTTTTTTGGTCAGCTGTTGATCAATTTTGTTATTGTTTTCAAAGAGCCAACTTTTGGCTTTGTTAACTTTCTTTGTTGTTTTTCTGTTTTTCATTTTGTGGATTTCTGCTCTTTATTATTCCTTCCATTTCCTTTGGGTCCTGCTGCTCTGGTGCTGTGAACTTGAATCTTAGGTCTTGGCTATATGTTATATTTTATTATTAAGTTAAAAATAACTTTTCTTATGATTTCTTCTTTGAGTTACATGTTATTTTAGCAGTGTGTTGGATGTTAAATACTTCAGGTTTTGGGGGCACCTGGGTGGCTCAGTGGGTTAAGCGTCTGACTTTAGCTCAGGTCATGATCAGGGTCCTAAGATCAAGTCCCACGTCAGGTTCTGTGCTCAGCGGGAAGCCTGCTTCTCCCTCTCCTGCTGCTGCTCCCCCTGGTTATGCTTGCTCTCTCTCTCAAATAAAAAAAAAATCTATTAATTCTATTATCTATTATCTATTATCTAAAATTCTATTAAAAAATTCTCAAGGTTTTCTTAGGTATCTTAATGTTGGGTTTCTAACTTAATTCTGCTAAGGTCAGAGAGCACACTGTGCAATGATTTCAGCCCATTAAGTTTATTGAAATTTGTTTTAAAGTCTAACATGTGGCATATCTTTGTGATTTTTTTTTAAAAAACTGTTTATGAGTGTTGGTGTCCTGTAATGTTTTTAGGGTCATCCATTTTTCTTGTTTGTTGTTGTTTGTTCATTCTGTTTTTCTCCCAGAGGGGTGCTAAGATTTTTATAGCTGCGGGTTGTCTGTTTCTCCTTTAATTCTGTCAGGACTTGGATTCAAGCATTCTGAGGCTCTGTCTTTAAAGTGTGTAGTTGGGTCTTGAGTTTTTCTCCATTCTGGTAACCTCTTTTTTTTATTGGACTTTTTAGTCTAAAGAGATCATTTTTTTCTTCTAAAAGGCTTTTTAACTGTACTTCTTGGGATTTGTTGTTGTTAAAGATTTTATTTATTTATATGACAGAGACAGCGAGAGAGGGAACATAAGCAGGGGGAGTGAGAGAGGGAGAAGCAGGCTGCCCGCGGAGCAGGGAGCCCGACGCACGGTGATCCAGTCTGGGACCATGACGTGGGCAGGCACCTAACAGCTGAGCCACCCGGGTGCCCCACTTCTTTGGATTTTTTAATTTCGAGGTTGCTCTGGAGATGGCAGTAAACCTAGTTTTTTACAGTCGGCTCAGTGTGGAAGGCCTCCAGCCCTCCACAGGAGCACTTGCAAACGTAGCCTCTGGTCTCCACGTGGGACCACTGCCCACAGCCCTTCACGTCGTAGTCGAATGTGTTGTGTCTGTGACCCGCATGGCCCCAGCCGGCGGTGTTGGGGTTGCTTGCTTCAAACAGTGTCTGCAGCAGAGGCCTTCGGCTCTGCGGTTGGACGCTTTGTCGATCCTTTTTGATGTTTTCTTTGCGGTTTTCTTACAGATCAGCCTGCCATGGCTGACCAGAGACAGCGCTCACTCTCTACCTCCGGCGAGTCCCTGTACCGTGTTCTGGGGCTGGACAAGAATGCGACCTCAGACGACATTAAAAAGTCCTATCGGTAAGAGGGTCTTGTGCCTTGTGTGGTTTGAGCTGCATTTTCCAGGAACCACTGCGTGTGTCTCCCCGACCCGGCCCGTAGGTGACTGGGACCCGTAGCTCCATCTTTGTGTGCGTCATGTGCCCCTTGTAGCTTAAAATTCTCTTATTGGTGTTTTCGTGGCAACAGAAAAGTAGCACTTTGTAGATGACACACACTATGTGCCCTGGAGCGCCCGGTCGCCCTGGGAAGCGGGTCTGAGCCTGCTCCTTCCGGCAGCCCCTCCCGTAGCCTTGGGAGACAGCTGGCCTGTGGCTTCGTGGAGTGCGCTGCAGAGAGAGACACACATCCTCGGTGATCCCTACCCTTCTAGCCACCTTCCTGTGTGTCCTTCTCACACACAGGAGACAATGGGCCTTTGGTGCACCCCTTGCCCGGCACTGCATTGGGCCAAATGCGCAGTTAGCCTGCAAGGACACTAGAGGTCAGCAGTGGGGTCTGTCCCCGAGCTGTGCGAGAGGGGGGCGCTGCGGCCCCTGGGGACTCCCTGCTCTGTGGCAGAGCCAGCAGGTTTGCCCCGAGGCAGCTGCAAAGCTTTCTTCGAACTGTGGACTGTGAACTGCTCGAAGTCTGTGGAGAGCTGGGAGGTGACCCGTATGGAGACATGTCTCCTGCACTGGGCCCTCCCTCTCATGGACGAGTGTGAAATGGTTTTGTTTGCAGGAAACTTGCCTTGAAGTATCACCCTGACAAGAACCCCGATAACCCGGAGGCTGCAGACAAGTTTAAGGAGATCAACAGTGCCCACGCCATCCTGACGGACGCCACCAAAAGGAACATCTACGACAAGTACGGCTCGCTGGGGCTCTACGTGGCTGAGCAGTTCGGGGAGGAGAACGTGAACACCTACTTCGTGCTCTCCAGTTGGTGGGCCAAGGTGAGGGGAGCAGGCGGCCCCGTGCCGCGCTCCGGGTGCTCCGGGAGAGTCTCCTGCCCGGTAGGGGTCGGGGCCTTGCAGAACCAGGACGTTTGGTCCAAGTGCTCCGTGCTCCTGAGCCTTGGTTTCCCGGCATCGGGCGCCCTGTTCCGTCACCACGTGTCAGTGCGGGGCCTGGTCTCAGCCGCAGGCGGCGCATAGCCAGCTCAGGAGCCCATGAGTGGCGACCAGAAGGCTCCGAGCAGACCCCACGGCGAGCCGGCCGTGTCGCTCGGCTCTCACGAGTCACCGTCCGTTCTTACACAGAGATTGGAAGGGACCTTTTCCGTCCCGTCGTGGGCAGATGCTCTTGTCAGTGCAGGGGAAGACTTGTCGGAAATCTCTGTGACTTGAGACACTTCGGACGTACCGTTTCTCTGTTCTTTTTTGGACACTTACCCGTGTCCTCCTCCTGCCGCAAGCACGTGTGGCCTGCGGCCGCCCTCCTGCCCGTCTTCGTAGATCCCTCTCCTCGGGGCCGGCGCGCTCTGTCACTGTCTTCCCGCCCCGGCTCCGGCAGGACAGAGGCCTCCGCGGCGGCCCCCCCACCCCTCCCCACCCCTGGGAGCCGCGCGGGGCTGGGGGGAGGCGCTCCCGGAGGCGCCCCCGCCGCAGCCAGAGCCCCTGTGCCCGCAGCTGCTCTTCGTGGTGTGCGGGGCCCTCACGTGCTGCTACTGCTGCTGCTGCCTGTGCTGCTGCTTCAACTGCTGCTGCGGGCGCTGCAAGCCCCGGGCGCCCGCGGGCGAGGACGCCGACTTCTACGTGTCCCCGGAGGACCTGGAGGCGCAGCTGCAGTCGGACGAGCGGGGTGAGTGCCGGCCGCGGGCCACCGAGTGGGCGCGGGCGGGGCGGGGCGGGCCCTGAACCCTGCCGCCCTGTCTTGTCGAACAGGAGGGCTCTGACTGTGCGGGAGTGTTTGTGGTGGCGGCAGGGACGGTTGAGGTGTGAACGTGGACACTTGAGGTAACGGTGGACGCAGGCGGCCGTCCCCACCGCGGCCGGAGGCGCCGCAGCTCCGCGGGCACCGAGTAGCGGGGGAGGGACCGAGGCGACGGAGGCAGGCCGAGCCGGGGGTGGGGAGGCCCGCAGACAGCCTCTCCCCTCCGCACCCCCCCGCCCCTGCCCCCCAGCCCCCGCCGGAGCGGCCAGGCCGCGGAGCACGGACGGTGTTGGGGCCCTGCGTGCCGTCACGGCCGCCCGCGCCGATGAGCATGCGTGTGCTTGCTTTGCAGAGGCCACAGACACGCCCGTCGTCGCACAGCCCGCGTCGGCCACGGAGACCACCCAGCTCACGGCCGACTCCCACCCCAGCTACCACACCGACGGCTTCAACTAGGCCCGGGAGTGGCCGCAGTAGAGGCTAGCCCGGCACTCGGCCACTTCACCCCTAGAGTCACGGACCGTCGTCACAGAGATGGGGAGCGCGCAGCTGCCGGCCCGCCGGGGCCCTGCCCACCTCTGTGCCCGCCTGCCTGTCGCCCCCAGCGCGTGAAGTGCGTCGCATGCGGTATTCAAAGCGGTTTAGCTCCTCCTCCTTCCATCCCTCCTTTTCTAATAGCATGTGCGGCTCTGTTCCCTGTCTGCGCTGTGGGTGCGCCGCGGCGCGGCTCTGTTACCGGACCGTGGATCTCCCTCGGGGCTTACGATTCGCTGCACCGACCAGGGCTGCACCAGGGCTGCGTGTGGGGTCCCCGCCAAGCAGCCTGGGGCAGGAAGGGTGGCTCCTTTCCCTGGTGTCGGTGGGGGCCGGAGGCAGGTGCTGCCTGGCGGGAGCTGGGAGGTCCGATCCACACCCTGTGCTTGGCAGCGGTCTGGACGCAGGCAGCGCCTCTGGACGCCGCGCCGGGAAGGAGCTGGCGTGTCCTCCCGCTTTGCCCGGTCCCGTCAGCATTTCCGTGGTGTTGGTTTGTGCGGGTCTGTTTGCCTCGGTTGCTTGGCCTTGCGGCAGAGTCTTGCCCATGGGGAGGCTCGTTGTGGAAGGTGTGGGAGGCTCTGGTGACCGCAGGGACCATATTTTCTACCTGGGCACGGCCTCGGTTTCCACGTCCCGTGGTCCTCGGGGCGCGCTCCCTCCCCCGGCGAGGCGCCGCTTCTCCCACACTCCCACCCCGTCCCCAGGCCACGAGCTGGACTGATGGGGCCACACTCCTCCGTCTCCCCACCCCTCCGGCCACCTCCACATTCCTTCAGGCCCGCCTGGCCTCCTGGTGGTCCTTCTGGGACCTCTAGGAACCCCAGATGGTAGCAGTGACCAGTGTGCTGCTGTCAGAGGGGCTGACCGTGCAGGTCGCTGGTGGAGTGCGGCTCGATCACCCCGGGAAGCCCACGTGCAGAGCCCAGCCCCCTCCGCTGAGCTTCCCAGAGCTCCTGCCCGTCCCCACCGTCCTTCGCCTGTTCCCTTCGGTCACCGTCGATGGTTCGGGCCGAGCGAGAGACGCCGGGTTCCTGGAGGAAGGACCAGCTGGACCAAAGGCATAGCCCGGTGTCCCTGGCTTGTGAGCCAGCAGCCTGACCGCAGAGCCTCCGCTCGCCGTCTCGAGCAGCGCCTTCCGTGACCCGTGGGAAGTCCGTCCTTCTTGTCTTTGACCCAGAACTTGTGGGTGGCGCCTCTGCAGGGGACGAGAAACGGGTTACGATGGGCCCGTGCTGGCCCAGAGGTCACACTGGTCCCCGCACTCCCAGCAGCCCTGGATGTGGCGTGGCTCCCTGCTGAGCCTGCACTGGTCGCCGGAGACCCAAGCGGTTTCCACAGAAGGAACCAGTGGCTGCTGGTGCGTGTCTCCTGCGTGTGTAGTAGGTGACGGACGAGGGGGACCGTGTCGGCTCAGGCGCACCAGAGCGTGTTCCCACGGCCCCCCGTTTCCACCACCACCAGCCTGCACCCTGCTCACCTGCTGGGCCCTGGCCCTTGTCTGCCACCCACAGCTGTGCGGAGCGCAGGTTCTTACCGGCCCGGAACGGGCTGTGGCGGGAGGGCAGCGTCCGTACAGGACGGGGACAGGCTCCGAGCGCAGTGCTGGGGGGCGGTGGCGGGCTGTGGCCGGTTGTAGCTGCTGCAGTGGTGGCCACTCCCAGGTCCTTGGGCAGGTTTGTGGTCCTTTGTTTGTTTGTTTTCTGTTGTTGTTTTTGGCTTTTGTTCATTAAAATAATCATGAAGACATTCAGTGAGAGAGAAAATTTGCACTATGATCTTAAATCATGCTAAAATCAGACATGATGAAAGGTAAGAAAGTCACTGACCCACCCTGGACAAGGGAGGCGGTGAGACCACAGGTCCATCTGCTGGTCAGTCCCGGCCCAGCAACAAGAACGCAGCTTCGTGATGTTTCTGAAAGTAACTTTCTGACCTGTATTTCACTGGGATGGTCAAGAACCGAGTTCAGAGCTGGGACTGGAGGTAGCAAGCCTCCCCACTGGGGGGTTCCCTGCAGTTGTGCGGTCGGGAAACCTCAAGGCCCACCACAGAGGTCCGAGCGAGTCCTCGACGGGCGGCTTCCACGCGACAGAACGGGAGGCTCGTCTGGGGACCTGGGTTCAGGGGGAGGAGCCGGTCTGGAAGGTTGTCGAACCCGGGCTCCTGTAGAATTTGTGAAAACTAAATAAATCATGACAGCCATGATAACAACGCTAAAGGTGGTGGTGGTGGTGATTGCCCAAGGCCCAGGGTCCCCAGGGCCCAGACAGGGGCCTCACACTCTCCCCACCTGGCCCTGAAGGCATTTCCACCTGGTGATTCGGACGCGGAGCCGCTTCCACAGTCAACGTCGGCGGTACTCGCTGGCCACCCCGGTTGCGTTTCCCTTTTCCTGGAGTGGTCGTGTGTTTTCCCGGTCTGGAGGAGCGCCCGTCTGCCCACCGCACGGCTGCGAGAGCCCCTGAGCCCTCACTCTAGGGCTGCCCGGAGCCCGGGCCACGTGTGGCCAGGGAGTGCTGGGCCGGTGCAGGCCGAAGCCCGTCCCGTGTCCCAAAGTGCGGGGCTCGACCCAGGAGGCCCCCAGGGCAGCCGGTGGCTGGTGGGGAGCATAGGAGGGCCTGCGGGGTGGCTGCTGGTAGCTGCTGGCCTGTCCGTTTCCGTCCTGCTCAGTGACGTGCTTGGTCTTCTCTTGTCTTCCCTTTGGCTTTCTCTGCTTTCAGACTGCTTTAGATGTTACGGCTCAGTGTGTGTGAGGCTTCGTAGTTCCCGGTCAGTGCTGTGGGGGAAGCTGCGGCCGCCGTGCGTGGGGCTTAGAGCGGGTGGCCTTTCCACGCTGGTGGCCGCCCGGTGTGGCTGTTGGGACTGTCGCCTGCGTTCTGACCGCAGCTGGGCCCGGCGGGTGAGCCGGAGCTGGAGGATGCCTGCTGCGCGGCGGGCAGTCGGGGAGACAGAGACGCGTGGCCTCCTGGCCGCTGGCCCTCGGGATGGGACAGCGAGCGAGTGGGGTGGGCGCCCGCGTGCAGGCAGAGCTCGGGGGGCCTCCCGAGGGGTGGGTGGGAGTGTGGAAGAGCGGCTGTCCGTCCGTCCGCAGCGCGCTCCATGAGCCCGTGTGACACAGGCCTCCTGCCCGTCGTTGTTACTTTGGTTGTGACGCGTCCTGTGGATTTGGCAGAAGCTCCATCTGTCCTGTCCTTCCACGCACGCCGGCAGTGTGTGCTGTGGTGCGGGCCGGGGCGGCTCTCGGCGTGTACGTGTGTGTACGTGTATATACCCTGCCGCGGGCGTGACTGCTGCTGTCCGGCGGTCTGACCCCAGACGGCCTGGGTTTCCTGAGAGTCGGGTCTCGAACAGGGTCTCGGTGGCGCACTCCTTTGCTGGGTGTGCAGAGGTGGACACCGGCCCTGCTGAGTGCCTGGGCTTTGCACGTGCTGTGGCGGCCTCGTCCTGCAGGTGGCAACTTCTCTGGCGGCAGGGTGCTGGGGCTCCTGAGGAGGGGACTGTCACAGTGCCAAGCCCATCCCGGGGGGCCCACCCGTCGGCTCACTTGACCTCCAGGGGAGTGTCCTTTTTTGACATCTGGGAGCCTTTCCCACCCTTGAAACATTAAAACCAATTTTTTGAGCCTCTGATAACAGTCAGTGACAGAGGGCATTCCAAAGGGGACTCTGCCCCGACTGGAGGTCTGGCTTGGGAGGGGGCCGCCGGGGAAGGAGGAGGGGCCACACGATGCTGTCCTTGAGGAAGGGGCTGGGCTCAGGTATAGGCAGTAGCTTTTTGTAGATTTTGTTTCCCTAGAAAATGGGACAATGTTTCAAGCTAAGTGCGAGGAGGCAGTTTACACTGAAATACATATATATATATACACACACAGATATATATATATACACACTGTTTGAAAATACTAAATGCGATGCATGGCAAGCAGCTGTCCGTGCGCTGGTTTCTGGTTTCGTCCTGTTGCTGGAATCCCACAGCGCTAGGTGGGTGTGCGTCTGACCCCAACCCCCATGTGTGCCCCAAGGGCCCGGCTGGAGGCTTAGGACGGTTCCGTGATCTCCATCCTGTATGTCTGAATGTTGACCTTAAGATAATGATAACTGTTGTAAAATAAATGTTTTCACGGCAAACCAGGCATGTGTCTCATTCAGTGACCCCGCAGAGCCCTTTTCCAGGGGAGTTGTGCACGGCGTGTTCGCAGCCCAAGTGCGGACAGAGGCCCTGCTGGGTTCCGCTTCCAGGTGCTGTCCGCGCCCCCGGCGCAGTGAGGAGAGGGTCCTGTCAGCCCGGCCGGCGTGGACCGGGTTCTGCAGCGCTCCCGGGATGCACCCTTGCTTCTCTCCCCTGGGCCGCCTGGCTGGCTGTCGGGAACTCCGCCCACCACCCCAGCCCGGGACCGTCCCCGCTGCCCACACAGCCGGGCATCACCCTCCATCCTCCGGTCACGAACGCAGGCCGCTGGGCTGCAGGGGCCCCGGGGCAGCTCGCTAGCCTGGGCCCGAGCCCTCCGCTACACAGCGGCCCTGTCCTCGGCCGGGAGCCACAAGGTGGACAAAGGGTGACGGCCGCGTCCCTCGCACCTGGGCCTGGCTCCGTGCCGAGATGTGTCCACCTCTGTGCCTGGCCCTTCAGAGGGGCTTCCTGGGATTGTCCCACTGCCTCCTCCACCCAGCGAATCAGTGTGGGGTCTACTCCTGTCCTCGTGCCTGGACTCGGCTGCCGTGTCCACCTGGGTCACGTCCGCCAGCAGCGTGTCGGGTGGGCCAGATGGAGGACGGTCATGACTCCCAGGAGCTTCTGAGAGCGTGGGGCAGGGCCTGGCCGGGGACACTGGTGGGTCACAGCCTCGGGTGTCTGGCCCCACTGACACCACCTCTGTGCCTCTGTCTTCTCTTCCTGGAGATAAATGTCTAGTGGCAGACTCGTAGGAAGTGCCGTCTCGCCTCAGGGCAGGGGTGTCCCTGGGGGTTCTGCACACGGGGGCGGATGGGGTCCTGTTGGTGGGCGGGGCCTAACCAGAGACTCGGGCCCAGGGACCCTGGCCTTAGGTGGGAGAGGCCACCCACACCCAGGAGGTTCTGTGGGTGTGACCACAAGGCCCAGGCCGCAGGTGCCACCTTCCACACCCTCTCGTACCTGGGACCCTCTGAGGTCAGGGTGCTGGGTCTTTTGTTCCCTTGACTGAACTCAGGGCAAGGCAAAAATAGTTTGAAAAAAATAAAGCAGCATAAAAGCACTCAGAATGATGCAAGAAGCACCTTGAGAGGAACCCTTCGTCTGGGACACACGAAGCAGTTGTGACTCAGAATCTCCATGAAGGAGAGTAGACAGGGCAGGCGGTGTAGACCTGCCGGCCGTCCCAGCGCCCCCTCCTGCGGCGGCCACCAGCCTGCCCGTGTGCGGCCACAGATCCTGTGTCGTTCCTGATTTTAGGATGTCTAGCCTGAAGCTGCCTCCGGTGCTGGGCCGGTGGGAGCTTTCATTCAGGGTGGGGGTTTCTCCAGGCGTCCGCCACCGAGGTCTGGTTGCCGCCCCTGCTCATGGAGGACACGGGCGCTCAGGTCTTCGCTGCTGACCAGAGCTGGACTAACCCCGGGGGCGCCGCAGGCTGCTCTCAGTGGCTGTGCTGTCTGCGGCTGGGGAGGCCCCTCTCCCCTCCTGGCCTCACCACGCGTTTCCCGTGGGGTTCTTGCAGCCACACGGAGGTCTCCAAGCCCTCATGCCAGCCATTCTGGGTGATGGGCAGCGGGACCTCGCTCCTCCCCTGACCCAGGGCCGCAACGTCTTGTATCCCTGACCTAGGGGACTGGGGGCCAACGGCGGGGTGGGGGGTGCGGCTCAGTGGCAGTTCCCGGAGATTCCCAAAGTCCTCTGCCCCACGGCCAGTCTTGGAACTCTGGGCTCCTGGCGGAGGTCCTGGTCGCCATGCGCGGACGGGGGTCTGGATGCACGGCCTCCTCCCTCTCCGCACCGCCCGTGAGGAGCGCGACCTGGGAGCCGTGGGCCACCGTGAGCCTCGCGGGGCAGGTGTTGGGGTGCGGGGGGCCCTCCCTTCGCCTCTCCAGGAGAGGCAGTGGGGGTGGGGAGTTGCCCAATGCGCGACGGGGGCAGGGGTCTGGGGACACAGGGCTCAACCTGGCCACAGTAGCCACCCCGCAGGAGACCCACGTACAGCCCCAGGGGGCCCCCCGGCACCCGAGACCAGCGCGGGCAGGACGCAGGGGGCGGCCTGCCGGGTCTGGAGGGGTCCCTGGCCGGAGCCGGAAGGGGAGGCCCCGGCAGGAAGGACCCTCCAAGTCCCGGACACTGGGCTCTCCTGCTTCAGAGGGACCTCCTGCTCCTACTCAGACCCTGCTCTGCGCCCCGGTTCCCCCACCCTCCGTCCAACTCTGGGGGTCTCCGAGGCCGCAGCCCCCTCCCCTGCGCGCTCGCTCCCAAGCGGGCCCCTCTGTCCAGGCTGAGGGTGCTCCGCCGGGCTGGGGTGGGGGCGGGGGGGGGGGTGGACATGGTGGGGGGCGGGGCCGGCGCTAGCTCCAGGCAGCCTCACTAGCCCCGGCGGTTCTTGGGCCCCCGCTGCAAGTGGGGTGGTGACCAGAGGAGCCTGAGGACGGGAGCCAGGCCCACTGGCCCGCAAGCGATCCCTGATGCGTCGTTGGAGGTGGGTGCAGCTCACCCCCAGCCCTTCCTCTGGCCCCAGCATGTGGCGGTCGGAGAGTGGGTCCCCGTGCACCTCCATGTGCAAATTACCCCTTTCTTGCTCTTCTAACCCCAGCCCAGCCCCAGTCCACCCACTCACCCCTGCCCTGCCCCTTCGCACCTCAGAATCTGCTCATACCAAACCTCCAGCCCCTCTGCGCTGAGCCTCGAAGTCCCCAGCCTCCCGCCCTCTGGCCCTGTGCTCAGGGTCCCTGCCTGGAGCAGTGGGGCCTAGAAACTCAGGCATCTTCCAGCATGTGTCCCGACTCCAGGCGGCCCACTGAGGCCCCAGGAGGGGTGGAGTCCTTCCCCTGGCCATGCCAGCCCCCAGCCCCTACGGACAGCCTGCATGGCCTGCCCCACTTGGCGTGACAACTGTATGTCCCCAGCGCTCAGTCTGGGGCTCCGTCTCCCGGCAGGGGCACACCCCAAGCTTCCCTCTCTGCCTTGTGGCGGCCGCTGCAGGGGAAGGGGTAGCACCTCACGGACTGACGAACCTGAGATTGACCCTGGAGACACCATTCTCAGGCTGGCCGGTCCTGGAGGCACTACCCAGCGACAGCAGGCAAAGCCCTCAGCAGGCCAGTGTGTTGTGGGAGCTTCTGGACCAGCGTCTAGGGTGGGCTCCAGGTCTGCACCCCACCCACCTCTTCCCCTGCCAGGCTCTGAGGCTATGTCCAGGTTGTAGCTCTGTCTTCCCTGCTCCCCTCAACTGCTCCCCCAGGTGCCTGCCCCACCCCTCCCCAACCCCCAGCGAGTAGAGTAGCCCGAGTTCCCCAGGGATGGGCTCGTCCACCCCTGGAGGGCCACGCCTAAGCCTTCTCCCCACGCTGCAGTCCCTTGATGTGTCCCGTGAGCTGTGTTGGGTGTCCCCGGGGGAGTCTTGGATCTGGCTTCCAGGCCTGTCTCTGGGACAAGGAGGCTCCCAGGGGCCGGAGCAATTGCTCCCTCCTTCCGTCGGCATCTGGAAGACCCTCTCCCAGCGCTGTTTGGAGAGTGACCCACTTCTGCCACCGCAGCGGCCTAGCAGGAAATGGGCTCAACAGGTCCCCTAGCCCGTGGCCTAGCCTCCCCCA
Organism: Mustela lutreola; assembly: GCF_030435805.1. NCBI lineage: Eukaryota > Metazoa > Chordata > Mammalia > Carnivora > Mustelidae > Mustela > Mustela lutreola. Next base: position 317,949 of record NC_081298.1, on the reverse strand, counting down.
GTTGCCTCAGATGAGCGGCCCAGAGCCGGAGGGGGCAGATCCTCTGATTCAGACCTCCTGCCTCCCCATTCTGCCCTGGGCCCCGTGTTGTC